>NC_044316.2:34148445-34449683 GCF_007474595.2 Lynx canadensis | reverse complement strand
AAGCAAGCTATTTTAATAACCTCAATACTTCTTCTTGGGGGCATGACAAGGACATTGCTTGGTCCATTGTTCCCTTTTAAAGAAAACCAAACAAAAGAAGTTTCTATAATTGTCATTCTGCTCTTCTCATCTTTTTTTTTTAATTTTTTTTTTTGAGAGGGAGAGACAGAGAGAGAGATAGTACATGCTTGGGAGGGGCAGAGAGAGGGAGACAGAAGATCCAAAGTGGGCTCTGCACTGACAGCAGAGAGCCCGATGTGGGGCTTGAACCCATGAACTGGGAGATCCTGACCCGAGCCGAAGTCGGACGCTCAGCCGACTGAGTCACCCAGGCGCCCCTGCGTTTCTCATCTTTAAAGGGAAGATTTACACTTTTTGATTTCACAACTCATTATGAAGGGGAGGTAGGGAGGATTGCTCCTGGGGAGGCCCTGGCTAGACACAGCAGGGCCCGGGAGGTCTACACTGGGTATAACATGGGCCTGAGGACTGGCTGTCTCGGAAGTGACACTGCCCTGGCCTGTGACTCTTCAAGGCCACATTGGGCAGCTCCCAGGGAGGTTCTCCGGGTCCAGAGTGACCCACTGCAGGATCCCATTTGTTTCCCATTAAATAACACGAGGAGTGTGGGTAGAGCCATCCCACAAGTTGAGGGTTGATTCCCAGCTGCTTAACTGTCCAAGGAATAACTAGAAAACCTTGCGCTCTTGACCTCCAGGGTCCTAACAAGGCTGTGCATGCCCCCCCGCCCCCACCTGGATTTGAACTCCACGCAGTTCGTCCTGCACATTCAAAGTTCAGCAAAACACCTGGGATCCCACAGAGTCATTACATCGAGGTGACAGTAGTCTGGGCAAAGGTGAGGTTCCCCATCTTCTCCGCTTCAGAGAGCACCAAGCCTCGTGGTGGCAGAGGGCTGAGGATGTCCCAGGGTCCTTCGAGTTAAAAGTGACAGAAATCCAATATGAAGCAGCTTAGGCAGAGAGAGGAATTTACCAGAATCAACCAACCAACGGCAGGAAAGCCTTGCACTCAGGCACAGTGGTTTCTGGGACTTCCCCCCACCCCGCCCCTCCCAGGACTCTCATGTCTCAGCCCTGCTTCTCTCTCCCCACATGGTTCATTCCCTCCCCATATGGACTTGGTTCCTCCACTCCCGGGAAACACCGAGAGCTTCGGACTTCTGTATCAGTCAAGAACGCTGGGAGGGCACGGAAGACCCACTAGAACCACAGGGTCAGAAGAAGGATGGTTGTTCCCTGAAGGAGGGATTGGGGAGACCAAAAGGCAGGTGCGCATTTCATTAAGGAGCCCGGCTTATCACGGCCACATTCTTTATGGCCAACATTGTACAATTCCCTTTATAGGAAAGATCCAGATGGGCAAATCCATAGAGACAGAAAGCAGATTAGGGTTGCCAGGACTGGGGGAGGGGGTACAGGAGTGACTGGGTCTAGCTAATGATGATTGTTGCACAACATTGTGAATGTCCGTAATGCCACTGATCTGTCCGTCCTTAAATGGCTAAAATGGTGGTGTTTATGTGAGATGTATTTTGGAACAATAAGAATAATAAGACAGGCCTCCTTCAGACAAATAGGTGGGGGCCTCAGGCGTCGAGTTTTGGATGAAGATGTGAGTGGGCTCCAAATGGGCTCCCTGCCTGGGGAATTGGAGGCACCATGGCGCACCGGCCATGGGGCCTATCCTGAGCAGGCATGGGGCAGGGTTGGCGGACTGCCGCTGGCTGGGCCCTCATATTTTTCAGAAGGCCTCACATGAAGATTTTAGATGCTCTCTCTAAGCAAGGTTGTCCATGCAGAAGCAGAGAGGCACTGGTGGGACTGGAAGGTTCTCATACAGACTTGAATTGATGCTCTGTCCCTGGACCACGGCATCTGCATGAATTAATAACGTCTACAAGTCCTGTAATTATCTGTGCCTGGCACCATTGTAGTGTAGGATGTTTTTAAAAGATTGAAGTCTGTAGTTCCCCCGTGTGTGGGGGGCTGAATGAAGGTTCCCAAAGAAATCCATTCTTAATCCCTGGAAGGTGCGTTAGCTTCTATGGCCCAAAATGTGATTAAGCTGAGGATTTTGAGATGGGGAGATTATCCTGGATTATCTCGGTGGGCCCTAAGTACACCACAAGTATTCCCATCAGATCGAGACATCGGGAGATGTTACTCAAGAAGAGGACTTGGGTAGACAGAGGCAGATTGAGGTGGTGCAGCTGGGGAGCTGGAAGGCAGCAGAAGCCGGAAGAGATTCTCGCCTAGATCCTTGCCCAGCAATGGGTCCTCCCCTAGATCCTCGCCCAGCAATGGGTCCTCCCCTAGATCCTCGCCCGGCGATGGGTCCTCCCCTAGATCCTCGCCCGGCGATGGGTCCTCCCCTAGATCCTCGCCCGGCGATGGGTCCTCCCCTAGATCCTCGCCCGGCGATGGGTCCTCCCCTAGATCCTTGCCCAGCAAAAATTGATTTCAGACTCCTGGCCTTCAGAGCAAGAGGGATAATAAATGCTGTTGAATTAAGCCACCATACTTGTAGTAATTTGTTATAGCAGCCACCGAAAACTAATACACAGTGACACAGAGCTATCATTAGGTCACAACTAGTACAATATTCTGTCTTCCTGGAAATGCACCATGGATGTCATTTTTGCTGCAAAAGTTCTGACATTTTGCATCGCTCAAAATAACATCAATTTTTGTTTCCTGGAGCCCCGCGTGGTCAATACCAGTGACCTCCCTGGCAGATCCTTTTGATGCTGGTGTACTGACGACTGTCAGCAGGTGCCCTGTGCGCCAGATACAGTAAACTTCTTTCAGTTCACTGGATCCTCTTTCCTCAGGTAGGTGACTGGGGGGTCAAAATCCTGCACGTGGAGGGAGGCAAGTAACTGTTGGGGCCACACACTTCCAGACTTGTGCCTCTTCAGTAGCCCAAGCATTTGGAGCCAGAGCAACAGTCTGAAAGGGAGGGGACAGGCAAGAACAGAACTTCCAGGGAAATGAGGCTGAGTATCCGGTTCCGGTAGGACAAGGCTGTTGAAGGTTGAGCAAATAGGAATTGAGAGACCAGAAAGGGGAGTCAAGGCTGGTGGTTCGAAATGGAGACTGTGAAAATGCCTGGCGGTCCAGAGGCTCCATGCAGTTCTCCTGGTCCTGGGTTATTCACAATGCTTCCTCTCTATTCTTGACTGGTCACATTAAGCACAGAGCAGACCCTCAGCCTTCTGGCACCAATTTAGGTCGTGGTAGTGAGGGTACAGAGTGTGTGGGGGGAGATAGAAGGGAAGGAGCCAAGGGGAATGGACTCTCAGGACTGTGGCTCCAAGGATTTGGGGGAGCAGCTGGAGGCTTTGAAGACCCATGAGCATCTCTGCCACCCAACCCAGGTGGCAGAGATAAATAAATAAATAAATAAATAAATGTTTTTAATTTATTTTTGAGAGAGAGAGACAGAGAGACAGAGAGTGAGTGGGGGAGGGGCAGAGAGAGAGAGACGGAGACACAGAATCCGAGGCAGGCTCCAGGCTCTGAGCCGTCAGCACAGAGCCCGACGCGGGGCTCTCGAATTCGTGAACCGCGAGATCATGACCTGAGCTGAAGTCGGACGCTCAACCCACTGAGCCACCCAGGCGCCCCTCAAGTTCATTATAGATAGATGAAAGAGAGAGAGAGGTGTGTGGCGGGGGGGAGAAAGATAAGGACTGGTTATTAGCCATTTTCCAGCACGTCACTGTCGGTACAGGTGGAAGACACTACTCAAAACTGATGACCCGTTTTCTACATCCTTCTGGGCTCCGAGTATCCCTTCCCAGACAACGCCCAAGTTGTGTCTTGACTAAGAGGAAGTTCCATCCCTCCCTTCACCATTGAGGACACAGTCAGATTCGGGGTTTGCTGGGAATGGAAGTGTGGCGGCGTCCGACCTCCCTCAAGTCACTGCATTAGTGGAACTAAGCCAGGACACGCATCAGGGTTCCATCTCTGCTAAACTGTCGGCCGAACAATGTTGCAAAGAGAAAATCGCCGGAGCCGGAGCGGTGGGTGTCTGGAATTCCTCTCTGGAAGAGGACCGTGTGGTCTGGGCACGGGGCCGCTGTGGCGAACAGGATGATGTTCCAGTGTGGCCCGGAGCTGGAGGACCAGGCTGGGGTCTTCACAGATCTCCCGTGAGAGATGCTGCAGAAGGAAGCCGGTGGGTGGGGTGTTATGGGTCTGTGGCATCCAACAAAGATATATTTTAGGATGGATTTGTCCTGGAGAGGGAAAGTAGATTTGTGAGTAAATTGCAGTGTTCACAGGAAGTAACGAGACCTGCTGCTTCCTGGCCAAGAGCCGTCCTCACCTTCTCACTGAGAAAACTCTGGTTCTTTGTCATGTGAGCAGTCCTGGGCCCTGTGGGCTCCTTCCTGGTGGGGGGGATCATGATGTCTCACTCCTCTGGCCAGTGATTGATTTAGGAATGGAATCTGAAGGGAAGACTGTGGAGATGCCTTTGGGAAGGATTTAATCCTCTTCTAGAAAGAGCTGTTGAGGGAAATGTCCCAGCTCTTTCTGGGTGTGTTGGTGTTTTGTTTTGTTTTGTTTTGTTTTGTTTTGTTTTGTTTTGTTTTTTTGGCGGGGGGGGGGGAGGCTAGAACTGCTGCAGCTACTTTGTGACCATGAGGAGTCAAGGCAACATGGTGAGGGCAGGTGACCTCCAGTCACAACCTTCATCTTAGAGCCATCCTTGGGGGACAGGAGGTGGGAAGAGGCCGAGAGGCCTTGGGGTTAGTCGAGGGGAAGGCTATGATTCCCTGCGACAGTGATGTTGAGGGACTTCTGAGGAACCAGAAAAAGCGACTAAGGGAGCCACTCTCGGACAAGACGATGGTGTCATAAACTAGATTCATAACAAGGAGGACAAGGGAAGTAGACAGGCAATAGGTATCTTGGAGGCACCTCGGGAGTCACTTGACTAGAGAGGATGAAGCAGAGAGGAGTCGCAGATTTCCCTACAGTCCAGAACCAATGCATCACCGTGGACCACACAGCCCTGTCCTCCATGGCCCCGGCCTGTCCTTCCAGACACATCCTCGCCCGCTCATCTCCTCGGCCTCTAGAATCCCGTCAGTTGTGTGCATCTTTCAGTTCCTTCCCTCTGCCCTCGGCCTGTCAGTCCCTCTGCCTGGAACATTCTACTCACCCCTCACCTGCCAGATTCTGACTCCCTTTGCAAGCTGCCTCCTCTGCAGTGCTCCGGGCCACCTTGGTCTGGCTCACCGGCCGCCCTGGGCTTCCTCAGCGTCCCCTCCTCTGAGACGAACCTGAGTCCGCTGTGTCCACGTTGCTGCTCCCTCGCTGCTCTGCACGCGCCCTGGGCCTGAGGTCAGCTCCCCACGGCCCAACCCCAGCCTCCCGGGAGGGGAAGGGGCTGCAGATTGAGTTAATCACTAATGGCCATGATTCACTCAATCCTGCCCAAGTAATGAAATCGCTATGACCCCTCAGCACAGATGATGGGGTGGGGAGGAGGTTCGGAGAGCTTCCGGGTGGTGAACACCGGTCCTGGTGGGGGGTGGGGGGTGGGGAAGGGTGCACTTGGCGAGGGCTCAGAAATCCTTCCATGTCTGGCCCTACGCCTCTCTTCCATCTGACCGTGCCTGAGCTGTGTTCTTTATAATAAACTGGGAACAGTACGTAAACTGTTTTTCTGGGTTCTGTGCAAATTACCAAACCTGGGGAGGAGGCGGTGGGAACCCCCCGAATTTACAGCTCATCAGTCAGAAGTCCTGGTGGCCCAAGACGTGCACTGGCATCTGAAGCCGGGGCAGTGTTGGGGGATGGAGCCCTTAGCCTGTGGGGTCTGATGCTAACTCCAGGTACTTAGCGTCGGAATCGAATTAAACTGCAGGACGCCCCGTTGGTGTTGGAGAATCGCTTAGTGTGGGCCCCCACCGGGCCCGCATTTGGTGTCAGAAGTGTTCTGTGGGTAGAAACAGACCACGGTCGTGGGTGACTGGGAGGCACAGGGGTCTTATTGTTTCTGGGCGTTCTGGCTGTTGCCCTGGTTTGGGGAACCAGACCAGTCCCTGGGCTGAACCCCTAAGCCTTTGAGTTGACCGGTGGTGCCCAGCCCTGGGGGTTCTCACAGAACCACGAGGGGTCCACAGAAAACACTGTACTTACGAACAACCGTACGTGTTCTTTTTTTTTTAAATTGTGGTAAAATACACATAACATAAAAGTTACCATTTAAACCATTAAAAAAATTTTTTTAATTACTGTTGATTTATTTTTGAAAGAGAGAGAGAGACAGAGCATGAGTGGCAAAGGGGCAGAGAGAGAGACACACACACAGAATTGGAAGCAGGCTCCAGGCTCCGAGCTGTCAGCACAGAGCCTGACATGGGGCTTGAACTCACAAACCGGGAGATCACCACCTGAGCCGAAGTCGGATGCTTAACCGACTGAGCCACCCAGGCGCCCCCATTTAAATGATTTTAAAGGGTACGATTCAGGAGCATTTAGTGCATTCACATTATCGGGCAACCATCACCATTATCTGGTTCCAGAACCTTTCCATCACCCTCAAAGGACATTCCATACCCATTAGCAGTCACTCCCCATTCCTCACAGCCCCTGGCCACCACTAATGTGCTTTCTGTTTCTCTGCGTTTGTTCTGGACGTTTTATACACATGGGATTGTGTAATACATGGCCTTTCCCTTAGCTTCTTTCACTCAGCACTATGCTTTTAAGGCCTATCCACATTATAGCATGTATCATGTTCTCAGGGTTGACTAATAGTACAATATTCCATTGCGTGGATAGATACCACATTTCGACATCTGTTCTGGAAGTCACTGAAAGGGAGAGGGGGTCTCCTTGGCAGGGCAGATGTATGCTAGGGGCTGGCGAATACAGCCAGGAGCACACAGGACCCAGGAAGCACCTTTTAAACCCTGCCTTGTCTCCCTCATTTGGATGATTTATTCGAGCCTCCCTGGGGAGACAGGAGGTCCCCTGGCCCGGTAAGGGAGGCCTCTGGTCAGCCCCCTGGATGCTGTCTGTGCCCACGTGGGGCTTCCCCACCCCAGCAAGGGGTGCTGGGGCAAGTTTGGTGCCGGAAAGTTGTTTTCTACCTGGACTGCTGGTGAATTTCCACCTTGCAGTGCTTTTCCCCTCAGTTTACTCCCTAGATATTTGAGTGATAGAAACTTTGCCCTTGGGGACTGCCAGACGTCCCTCAATTCTGGTCTGCAGCCGGTGGGAGTGTGTGAAGAGACAAACTCCCTACCCCAGTGGGATCGGGACAAGTTTTGCAAGCCCTCCGGGTGATTCTTATGTGTGCCAGGCTCCGGATTCTCTACAAGACCCTCCTTCAAGTTCATGCTCAGACGAGGACCATGTACTTTCTGCAGACAGTATAGGTCTGCCTTCTAAATTACAGCTTCTAGACTAAGAGCTCGTGTCTCCTCTTTATGAATCCACCCAGGGAAACCAGCCAGAGTGGCGGCTTATTCTGTGGGCTATACTTGTAAAATTTTATGCATCTATTCATTCAACAAAACTTTACACCGGGCACCACGCGAGGTGTGGGAGACGCAGTGATGACTAAGGCATGGTCCCTGCCTCGCCTCCAAAGATCTTGAGGTCTGGCTGGGGAAACACGTAGTCACCAGGACAGGACAGCTTCATTCATGATTCAAGATATAAAAATAATAAATTTGGGGAAAAAATAAATTTGGGGGTGCCTAGGTGGCACATGCCATGGAACATGTGATCTTGGGGTCATGAGTTCAAGCCCCACATTGGGCATAGAGCTTACTGAAAAAAAAAAATAATACACTTTGTTCTGGATGTGCTATTAAAGTCTCAGGCCAGAGAGAGAGAAAATATCTTCCCATTATGGAAGATTACCCATAGATAAGAGGAAGAACCATATGACCTCAGTGTTAGAATAAGCTGTTGGACTCTGGAGTGGCTTGTAAACTGAATGGACTCCCTGTATGAGAAGACATCTGACTAGATGCCTCTGGGGAACCAAGAATGCTTCTGGATGTCGCAGGGTGTGCAGATGGGACTCTGAAGTCTCCTGGCGCTTACATGATCAAGGTCATCTGGGGAAGCGGCTCAAAACCCTGGCTGCACCTTCAGAATCATCTGGGAGCTTGAAACCTCTCACACCGGGGCCCAATGCTTGTGCCTTTGACTTAATTAGGGTAGCGTTCAGGTGCTGGTACTTTTTTTTTTTAATTTTTTAATGTTTATTTTTGAGAGAGAGAGAGAGAGACATAGAGTGTAAGCAGGGGAGGAGCAGAGAGAGAGGGAGACACAGAATCCGAAGCAGGCTCCAGGCTCTGAGCTGTCAGCACAGAGCCCGACGCGGGGCTGGAACTCACTAGCCAGGAGATCATGACCTGAGCTGAAGTCGGACACTTAACGGGCTGAGCCACCCAGGCGCCCCTAGGTGCTGGTACTCTTTAAAAGCTCCCAGATGATTCTGAAGGTGCAGCCGGCGTTGAACCACTTGCTGTGGTGGGAGGAGAAGCGTGATGTGAGAGGAGGGGTTACTGAGGACGCAGTGGGGACAAACCTCTCTGCACAACAATGTGGGGTAGAAAGGAGTTGGAGAAGGAGCTACCAGGGCAGTAGGTGGAAACCTGGGTGGGGGGGGGGGGTCATATCCCTAGAGCAAAGGGTCTAAAGGTCACGGGCTCCAGAGAGATGGAGAAAACCAGGATTGGGTATATCATTTAGGGTCAAGGCTGCCGCTGGTGGCTTTAGCAGCAGATGCATTGGCAAAGTGCATGCGGGAAGCTGGATGGGAGCACGTGGATTCGGGAGGCAAGAAAATGGACACAGAAAATGCAGACCGAGGCTCCAGGTGGGGAGAGAGGCAGGGTTGTGGATGGAAGGGGAATGTGGGATCAAGGGAGTGATTTCGTTGTGCAGGATGGATGAGACTTGAGTGTGTCCGAATGCTAATGGAAATGGTGCAGGAGAGAGGAGGCAGTGAGTGTTTGCAAGAGAGGAGACATAAATGATGATATCAAGTTGCTAAGAATGTGGAAGAGGAGGGAAGGGGAGGGAAGGGGAGGGGAGGGGAGGGGAGGGAAGGGGAGGCATGCAGCACATTAAAACCTTCAATCGAGGGGCGCCTGGGTGGCTCAGTCGGTTAAGCGTCCGACTTTGGCTCAGGTCATGATCTCGTGGTCCGTGAGTTCAAGCCCCACGTCGGGCTCTGTGCTGACAGCTCAGAGCCTGAATCACGTTCAGAATCTGTGTCTCCTTCTCTCTCTGCCCCTTCCCAGCTTGTGCTCTGTCTCTCTCTGTCTCTCAAAAAATAAATAAATGTAAAAAATACAAAAAAAAAAAATAATAAAAACCCCTTCAATCGAGGGACGCGTCATCTGTTGTGACAGGATGGAAGATGGAAAGGGTGGACAAAGGAGGAAGGCTCATCTTACCAGGCGGGTTCCGAGAACATTCATTCACCCACAGTTTACTCGTGGATGGGGTTATTTTCAAGGGCATGTGTGTGGCCTTGACACATGCCCTCGGGTCCACTTCTGCTCTTCCAGGAAAACAGTCTGGTCCTTTCTCTTTCCTCTCTTCTCCCCCATGGCAGCCAGACCTGGAGCCGCTGTCCCAGGATGGGTTCGCTGGTGGGGGCCCCAGCTGTGCCCTCTTCCGGGCCATCTTCGCCACCTGTGGCCGGGTGTCCGGCCAGTCAGCCCGCCCTGACCCTGAGGCTCGCACCCTGGGGAGGAAGCTGGGAGGTTGGAGCCGTCCTGAGGGCCCTGGCCCCAGCTGCCCCCTCGGTCTGGGTCTCCTTTACTAGGGAGTCTTGCAGAGAGAAAGGGGCTCAGGCACAGCCCCTAGATGCTAAGATTGATGAATGTGGTACTGTGCTAGGTCCTAGCACCAGGTCCCCTGGTCGGGGATCCCCAAGGGGAGGACTAGCCATAGGGTTCAGACATGGAACTCTCATCCCGACACCCTCATGCCCTTTGCCCTCAGTGGAGGACTCTTTGCCTCCTCGGATCCTTGGGTTCCTGAGGCCACACTGGGCAGACGGACAGATTCAAGGTTACTGCTCCTGGGTTGGAAACTGAAGGGAGGGAGGGACCGACTCCCCGGAACAGGCGTTTCGTGCCCCCTCTTTCCCTTCGCGCTCACCCGCACTTCCCTGCTGCTGACTGGGGAGTAGCACCTCACAAATCTTCGGGGCAGCCCTCCCTGTCCTCTGCCATGATGCCTGCCTGCCGGGCCCGGCGTTAGAGAGGCCCGTTCGTCCAGGGCCCTCCCTGGAAGGACATCCTCCTGGTGGCTCCTGACGAAGGGGCCTGGCCCGTTCTCTGCCCCTGTTCTGTGTCCCACTGACCCCGGCCTATTTCGCGCTCACGGGAGATTCCCAAATATCGACACAGTGAGTGGTTCTTACGTTTTCAGCTGGCAACTGGCGAGAGTAGTGCTTAACCGACCGGTCTCCTGTGGTCCAGCCTTCACTGAGCCGCACACCGGGTTTGTTTCATGTGTTTGTTTGTTTGTTTCATGTGTTTGTTTGTTTTCGCAAATCCCCACTCCCACACCTGCCCAAAACAGAATCCAAAGTGCAAAGGAAACATTTTTTAGATATATATAAATAACTATTTATATATATTTGCATAAATATATATATATATTCTTTTTAATGTTTATTTATTTTTGAGAGAGAAAGGGAGTCAGAGTGTGAGTAAGGGAGGGGCAGGGAGGGAGCGAGACACAGAATCCCAAGCAGGCTCCAGGCTCCGAGCCGTCAGCACAGAGCCCGACGTGGGGCTTGAACTCACGGACCATGAGATCATGACCTGAGCCGAAGTCGGACGCCTAACCCACCGAGCCACCCAGGTGCCCCGTTAAATATATATTTTTAAGTTTATTTATTTATTCTGAGAAAGAGAGAGGAAGAGAGAGAGAGAGAGAGAGAGAGAATCCCAAGCAGGCTCCATGCTGTCAGCGCAGAGCCTGACGCAGGACTCAAACCCACAAATCATGATGAGATCACGACCTGAGCCGAAAACAAGACTTGGATGCTTAACCTACCGAACCACCCAGGCGCCACAGGAAACAGGTTTTTTTTTTTTATTATTTTTTTTTAACGTTTATTTATTTTTGAGACAGAGAGAGACAGAGCATGAATGGGGGAGAGTCAGAGAGAGAGGGAGACACAGAATCCGAAACAGGCCCCAGGCTCTGAGCTGTCAGCACAGAGCCCAACGCGGGGCTCGAACCCACGAACCGCGAGATCATGACCTGAGCTGAAGTTGGACGCTCAACCGACTGAGCCACCCAGGCGCCCCAGGAAACAGTTTTTTAAACGGAAGGTAAAATCAGGGCTTCCTTCCCGGTGGTGGTGTAGGCACGGGTTAGAGACTCTCCCCTCTGAGTCGAGACCACAGGGACTCGTGTGGGCTCACTCTTCTCCGGCCTCCATGGCTGTCTTCCAGTTCCTTGAATGGTCCGTGTAACCAGACACCTCACAGCCTGTGCATGGGCTGTTCCCCCCTTGCCTGGCTGCCTACAGTTCATCGTTCAGGGGCCCAACGTCCACATCACTTCCCCTGGAAGCCCTTCCCTGACCCCAGCTCTAAATTGGAAACAGGGCTCCTAAACCCTGACCCTCCCCCCTGAAATCTGAGCCAGCCAGGTGTTCAGAGTCCACTCCAGCTGACTTCCCACCCTTCGCAGGTGGACAAACGGACCAGGCAGAGGAGGCCAGCCCATATATTTCCTTTAATCACCCCCGAAATGTGCCGTTTACCTTTTGTGCGAGCGTTTGTCTAGTATCTGTCTCCTCCACCAACATTCCAACTCCACGACCCAGGAGGCCCTTTAATTCACTCCATCCGTCTCCCCAGTTCTAAGTACAGCACAGGACACGCTCTGACTCCTGAGAAGTGCTTCATGTGTAAATAAGTGAAGAATCAATCAGCCAAAGGGTGATTGAGGCTTAGGGTCTGTTGATGGTTAAAAAAAAAAAAGTTGTAAAACCCTTGTTCTAGTTATGGACATGCATACGTGTCCTGAATCACAGCGAAGAACAAACATTTGAGAGCCTCAGCCGTAGAACACTTTCCTTCCCCAGGGTCCCAGACGGCAGGTAGGGCTCAGTTCAGCCTCTCTCTCAGCACCTGCCTCCTGTGATCCCTCCAATGCCAGTAACCCTCTCGCCCGATGGGGCAGATCAAGGCTTCCAGCTGCTGGGCCACGTTCTCGACTGCTCTGGCCTCCCAGGTTCTGCTGGGTGCCTTTACTTTGAGACCATCTTGACCCTCGGCTCCTGATAAAGAGTAAAACGGCGAAGAGAACACCCTCCAGGGAAGCAATTAGCTGGGCAATGTAGGAGGCACTCAAAGGGGCAGGTCGCAGTGGTCGTGCTAATGAAGCCTTGACCCTGGCCTTCTGGATTAGGTAGCATGAGTCCGCAGGTTTGTGCAGGGTTGATTGAAGCAAGCCCCCATGCTCACTGGGCAGGAAAGTCTTCCGTGAGGTCTGGCAACGGGCTGGCATCTGAGCCACTCCGAACCCGGGGGCCTTTATCAGCCTCAGCTGGGTGGAGGAAGTTGGGAGGAAATCCAATTGTGAGCTCAATCCCATCGTCGTCTCTCCCGGACGAGTGCTGTCCTACATGGAAGGAGTCTCTTCTTCGCCTTCAAGGGGCTAGTCATGTCATTCTCTTTCCCCTTCTCCCCTTCCCTGAAAGAAACTGGAAGAAAGAAAAGGCCGTCCCCAGCCCATCAACCAAAGCTTCCACTGGGCCATTTCTCTGCCAGCCCGCAGTCACTGATGACACGTGGCCCACCCTTCTCCACTGCCTCTCCAGCCTCAGCCTGGAGCAGAGAGCCGGCCTCCCTCCCTCCCTTGTGATACTAACCCAGGGCCTACCCGAGTGCTGTGCTCCGGGTGACGGGGCCTCCCTAAGTCTCCCCACCCTCCCCTGTCACCTCTTTGCCGCATCTGACCCTCGCCACCTTTCAGAGTCTCAGTGACATAGTCCAACCTTAAAATTACGTCCGAACCCCTCATCACGATCTATAAGCCCAGCAGGGTGTAGCCCCTGCCCACCTTGGCAGCCTCAGCCACTGGCTACTTCTCTTTTTTTTAATTTTTTTTAATGTTTATTTGTGAGAGAGACAGAGACAGAACGTGAGTGGGTTAGGGGCAGAGAGAGAGACACACACAGAATCCGAAGGAGGCTTCAGGCTCCGAGCCATCAGCACAGAGCCCGACGCGGGGCTCGAACCCACCAGCCGTGAGATGGTGACCCGAGCCAAAGTCAGACGCTCAACTGACCGAGCCACCCAGGCGCCCCGACTTCTCTCTCCTTCTGGGCTCCGGCCTCACCAGCCTTGCGTCTGAGCTGGTTAAGACTCTCCTCACCTCAGTTGAACCCTGCTTGACCCACTCTTCCCCTCCTGGTAGGCTCCCTGCCCCCCTCCCCCGCCCCGGGCCCCTTGCCAACATGCACCGGTTGTAGTTGGATTCCTGAGCATGTGACTTCCACACCTTCCTCTCCACTTGGAACCGTCCACTTCCTGAGCACCAAGGCTAAGCCTGGTTTCTGTCCCCAGGGCCTCGTATACTACCCGGCACGCAGCAGGTATAAAATCAGTCTTTCCCCAGTGAATGATTATTGAATGACAACCCATTTCCCTGCGGCTGGCCCGGTACCCCTGTGATCATCCCAATGTTTGGTACGTTGTGAATTGTATAGCGACTCCCCCACCCACCTGACCCCTCCTGACCCCCTTCCCACCCCCCTGCCTCAGTTTCTGGGGCTCCGTCTTGACGCAGACTTGGGACTGTAGACTTGAACATACCCCCAAAGCTCTGGTCTCCCCTGACACTGGCCTCCCTTCCTCCCTCAGGGCCGGGTTCAGTCTGTGAGGTATTTATTCACCGTCAAGGTAGGCGAGCTAAAAGGCCCCTTCCCAGATACCACCTTGGCTCAGTTTCTCTTGGGGTTACAGTCACGAGCCAGCCCTGCTTACCAAAGCCCGTCAAACCCTCTGTGTACCGAGCACCTTACCAACCTCTGCATCCAGGGCCTCTGGGGCTGGCTCAACCCGGCTTTATTGTAGCCCACTGGTATCCCACAGACCCACGGGGATCGCTGAGAATCCGCATCCATTTTATCCGACACCCCATCATCCTGCATAGCAGTTGACTTTCCAATTCTAAAACCAGAAGCTAGTTTACAGTGCAGACAAGATGAGACGCCCCTCCAGCTATTGGGGAAGGAAAGAAGGAAAGAAGGAAGGAAGGAAGGAAGGAAGGAAGGAAGGAAGGCTGTTGTGACAGCTGTGGATTGCCCACCCAAAGCCAGTCAGAACCTCTTTCTCCCCTTGCTGCAAAGCAAGAACCATCTCCGGACTCCCTTGCAGCTACAGTCATGTGACACGGTGCTGGCCAGCGTGTGGGTGTGGTCGTGCCACACTCTCGGCAGCTGTCTCCTCCCTGAATAGATGGACGAGTTCCAGGGGCTTCGGCCCCCCCCCCCCAATCTGGGTCTGGAATGAGGAAGTATCCAGGGGAGCAGCCACCATTGGGTGTTAAGGACAAAAGCCACATGCTGAGGGTGACAGAAAAGGCAGGAGTCAGGGCCCTGAGGAATCAGCCAGGTTGCCTGGGACTTCCTGTTCTGTGAGAAAAGTAAAAACTCCTAGTTCTTTAAGCCGCAGCGGCTCAGCATCTGTTACACGCAGCCGAATGCACTCCAACTTGACGGTTCTTCTGACCGTTGATCTTTAACCCTCAGGGTCACTGGCCTCCTTCTGCCAAAATGTCTGTGACCGTGCCTCCCCCACCCACACCCAGCAGCCATGGCGGTGACCCCCACCCACAGTCACCCTTCTGTCTCCGTTCACCTGCACCAGCGCCAGCTGTAACACCCCCCAGGAGGCCAGAGCGACTGTCCAGCTGCCACCCCACCCTGGGCCTTTGTTGCCCTTCCTGGAGGCTGGGGCCTGACCTCTGCTGCCAGCTGACTCTGGGTCCCCGGTGAGACCCAGGGGGTCTCATGGCTCATTGTGTGGCCCAGCTGTGACTCCCTGAGGCCTACCCCAGGGCTCTGGACTGCCCCACCAGCCCCTTTCCTGGTGTTACCCTGCAGTAGAGCTTCTGGGACATTCTGGGCAGAGAGAATGGCCTGAACAAAGGTATAGACTGTATGGTACACATAGGGGGCCGACTGTTCTGGTGTGCCCGGGTCTAAGGAGTCTCCTGGGAGAGAGGAGTTTCAGGGCTAAAACTAGGCTAGTCGCAGGCCAACCAGGAGGGCTGGTCATCCGAGTGGGGCATTTGGAGAACACCAGTCGTTCTGTCCGGCTGGACCATCAGGGTGAGCAGTGAGGCTGGAAAGGTGGTAGGGGCAGATCTCAGAGGGCCCTGGAGGCCGTTAAATTCTGACCGGGAAGGGTCTTGAAAAGCTTTCAGCAGGTGTATTCGTGTCCTGTGGCTGCCATAACAAATCGCCACAAACACAGTGGTTTAGACCAATAGAAATGTATTGTCTCACAGTTCTGGAGGCCAGAAAGCCGAGGTCAAGGTGTCAGCAGACCTCCTTCTCTCTGGAGGATCTAGGGGAGAATACCTTTCTTGCCTTTTCCAGCTTCTGGTGGATCGAAGGCTCCTGGGCTTGTAGGCTACATCACTCCCATCTGCCTCCTTCTGTAAGTGCCCCCCCGCCCCAACCTTGGCATCTCAGATCTCCCTCTGCCTTTCTCTTACAAAGACACCTGTCACTGGATTTGGGGCCCTCCTGGATAATCCGTGATGAGCACATTTCAAGGTCCTTAATTCCCTCTGCAAAGACCCCTTTCCCAAGTAAGACCACATTCACAGGTTCTGGGGGTTAAGACATGGACATAACTTTTGGGAAGCCGCCATTCAACCCTTTACAGCAAGGAAGCACGTGTTCGAGTTCGGAATTTGGAGAGAAGACTCTGGAAGCAGAGAAGAGCGTGGTTGAAGAGGGGCTCATGGAAGCCTGGGGAGGAACCAAGGGCCGCGGCATGGTGGGAGTGGTGGACCCCCCTGGGGCACCTTCCTTCGCCTCCAGGGATGCCCCCTGCAGACTCTAGGTTCCTTCTTGCCCAGAATGGCTGGCGGGCCCAGGGATGGGCATACTCTCCCTTGCCTGCCTAAAGCTGGTCTTTGGAGTTCTGGTTTCCTGTCCTAGGACCACTGGTCTCTCTCCGGTGTGACTGACTCCAGGAATATTCACTCCTGCCCTGCAAGGGCCCGGTCTGCTTGATGGGATCGTCCGTTCATTCAGCATACACAGGTAGAGTGCCTGCTCTCTGCCTGCCAGGGGTCCGCAGCCCAGTCTGGGTGATAGATGAGAAATAAGCAGTTTCGGCGCCACATAAAGGGTGCTCAGGTGTATGTATCATGGGCAATCCCAGGAAGGTGACAGGCCAGGCCATGCTCACAAAGGGCCTCAAGTGTGGATTTTTGACATTATCCCTGAACCAATTTACACTCAAACGAACAGCGACCTGTCCTGACAGCGTGGAATGATTAAACCTTGCCACGGGTTTTATACCCCAGTTTTGGCCTTTTGTTTTGTTTTGCTTTTTCATTGTAAAAGCAATACCAGGAACTCTGCAAATGAGAGGTGGCGTGGACCTTCCTCAGCCCCTGAGATCAGGAATGCCTCTTGAAAGACTCGGAGCTGCCAGGATGGGCTGGGAAGGAGTTGGCCCGGAGAAGGAAGAGTGTCCATGGCAGAGGACAATGTCGGGGGCGGGGGGGGACGGGGGAAGACTGCATGGAGCTTTTTAAGGATCTGAATGAGGCAGCTTCCAGAGTTTGAGAAATGATAAGACTGGAGAAGGATACTGAGGCAGAAGTTCATGGTGATCTGGGTTAAATGCTTTGGCTTTCATCTTGAAGAGGTGGGAAAGCCATCTTTAAATTTTTTTTTTTTTAATGCTCATTAATTTTTGAGAGAGACAGAGCATGAGCAGGGGAGGGGCAGAGAGAGAGAGAGAGAGAGAGAGAGAGAGACAGAATCTGAAGCAGGCTCCAGGCTCTGAGCTGTCAGCGCAGAGCCCGACGCAAGGCTCGAACCCACGAACCGTGAGATCATGACCTGAACCGAAGTCGGACGCTTAACCGACTGAGCCACTCAGGCGCCCTGGGGAAGCCATATTTAAGCCGGAAGTCTTCAGGTAATGGTTCAGTCGGGAAGAGGCCTGTTTCTCACGCCCCACCCCCACCATGTGGTACCCTACAGTGGGGATCAGGAATGCATCTGGTTTTAGGAACATGTGTCCCTTTGCACAGCAGCGTGCAGGTGAGCAGGGAGACCCAAGGGTCTGAGACCTTCTCATTTCGCTTCGTCTGGAGGGGAAAAAACAGTAAGGCAGAGAAGGAGGGAGTGTGTGGGTGGGGTAGCCAGAAGAAGCTTCTAGGATAGGGATGGGCTGAGCAGGACGGAGGCTGTGCCCCTATTCGTAGCATTCGCACGAGCCCCAAGGCCTGGGAAAAGTGGAAACAGGGGCTATGGCTCTCCCCCAGCAGAGGAGAGCAGTGGAATGGACAGTCACTCTGCAGCCCTGTGGTCTTTTGGCTTCTACACACCCGTGTTTGTCTTGGCTGAGAGCTGTTTGGGGCTTTTTGAAGCTGATTCCATGAAGGCAAAGCTGGAGGAATCAGGACATGGGATCGCAGAGGAGGGAGCTGGAAGGGGCCTCAGATGGGGAAGCAGAGGTGGTCGCACAGTGAACCGATGGCAGACCAGGCTGAGAACCCAGGACTCCTGACTCCTCGCACAGTCAGGAGTGCTCAGCCTGAGCACCATGGAGCTTCCCAAGTGGGCGAGGGGTCCGACACCGGGCTGAAATCCACTGAGCACCTGATGCCCACCTTCTCCAGGGAGGCGTCTGGGGGCTCAAAAGTGCCCAGAAGTTGTGTCTCCTGTCCTTGCTTCCTGACACACAGATCTGTTCAAACACCGACCAGCTTCCAGGGACTCAGGCCCCTGTCCCGGGCCTTAGGGACAGGGGTCTAAGGAGGCCAGGCCGGCCAAGGGGGCTGGGCTATGCCCCACCACAGCCAACCCCACAATTCTCAGATCTCGATTCAGTGTTGCCTCCCCCGAGGCCCAGTGGGGACCCTCCCATGTCCTGCTCCGCACAGATGCCTGGAGTCACGTGTCCCACAGCTGAAGGCTTCCCCTGTTCGCCTCCGCCATCTGCTGAGGCCCCATAATTATTCCGAAACCCAGTGCAGTCTCACTCGGAGGGGAGAGTTCACACAGCCCTGTAATGTAACCCAGGCCCGCGGCCGCTCTGGCAGGGGGTCCCCAGCTGGGTAATGAGCTGCCCGCTTTATTGAATTCCCTGGCTTGGGTCTGACGAATCACAGCCTGTAGCCAATGCAGCCCGGGCCTTCTGAGAAGGCCTCTGAGCACCCTTGCTGGGGACTTCTTTCTCCCCAGCACCCTGCTTCTTGGCTTCGTACATTCTTCCTCCTCCCACAGAGGTTTAAATCGAGGATCAGGGCAGGGAGGCTCCCAGGGGGTTGGCCTCCCCCAGCCATTGGGGAGAAAGCGTGGCTGCCTCGGGTCCAGGGGCCCAAGCAGGGTGGATCAGTGCGGGCTGCTGCTTTGCCTTTCCTGGGGCCGCCCCACGCAGAAGCAAGACCTGCCGCTCCCACCCCCACCCCGTCTCCCAAACCTACTGACTTTCCCCTCACCTCCCCTTTCTGGAGGCCTGGGCCCTGCAGAGGGAGGGCCTTGGCCGAGGAGGCCGTGCTGCGGGCCAGGCCTTTCCGAGGGGGAGTGAGTGCCGGAAAGCACCTTCTGTGCTCCGTCTTGCCTGCTGCTCAGGCTCTGGGACCCACCGCGCCTCACATCTGCACAACAGCAGCCCCGGGCCTCTCTCCCCCTCCCTGGCCCCCGAGCACTTGTAGGGACCCCCCCCCCCACCAAGATGGCCCTCACTATCTTCATCATGCGTTTGCATGCTGTGCTCTCTCTGTGGACAAGGACGGTCATCTCTGTGTACCTAGGAATAAGCACATAGTAGGTGCTTTAAAAACCATCAAGGAAGGAAAGGGGGAGGAGATGCTTCGAGAGGTACTAGGTTTGATCCGGGAGTCCCCACATGTGTGGCCGGTCCCCAGAGGGGAGAGGCCTGGGCGATCTGGGAAGTGGTGTTCCTGTGTTGTCCCATCAAGGCCCCCGTGGCTTGGGAGTTGTTATGTGAAGGGTGAGCCTGAGGTCAAGGGTCACCCAGAGCCCACTGTCCGGGGTGGCTTCCTGCAGCTACACCTAGAGTTGGCCTTGAACCCACCCTGGAGCCGGTGAAGGGGCTGTGGCCGCCCCGCCCCCGACCTCTGCAGTGGTGGGAGCCGGAGAGAGCTCTTCCTGAGTTCGAGTTCAAGTCCAAGCGTGCCTGCTGTCCTCCCGGGGAGGGGGGAAAGGCAGGTGACACTCCCGAGGTCAGGGGCCTGCTCAGGTGACTCAGCCCAGGCTCCGCTCCAGGGAGGCTCACACTGGCTGGTGGGAAGGAGGCCTGGGGGATGGTACCAGGGGTGTGGTGAGGGTGGGGTCCCTGCCGCCCTCCAGAGAAGACAGACACGAAGCAGTCAGATCTGAGGAAGTGTGGGAGGGGCCCAGGAGGACACTTCAAAGTGCTCCCAGAACAGCTTATAAACAAGCTGGGCTGGCGGGGTGGCCAGCGGGGGACCTTTCTGGAGGGGCTGGAAGCAAGCATGGCTTGTGTGAAAAGCATAGGACAGGGGTGCAGCAGGGAGGGCGTGAGCCTCGGGACCCTGGGCAGGCCCAGCTAGCCGCTCGGTGACTCGGTTTCCTCTCTTGTACAATGGAGGAGCTCACAGCGACATCTCCCGGGCTCCCTCCTGGGGCTGGCGTGAGGGTCGGCAGGATGATGTAGGTGAAGACACCGTGTGGGCTCCGAGCCCTGATCAGATGTTATTTATTATTCTGAGCTGTGTTTTGGTGGGAGACTTGGAAGGGCTGAGAGGGAGAGCTGGGGCGTTGTAGGCCCCTTCTTCCCCGATGCTGTTTTGAAAGTTCTCAGAGTGGAATGGCCAGAAATGGGGCCCTAGGAGGGAGAGAGGCCCGTGGCCCTTGACAGGGCTGAGCTGGGAGGACACAGGCCTTTCTCAGTCAACCCCAAGGAGTTGGGGGGGGGGGAGCCTCCCCGTCTCGGCCACCTCTGCTCTGTCCCCACTCCCCTGTCCCCGCCATTACCTCTAGTGGTCTCAGGTGACTCCCCAGAAACCAGTCTCTTCTCCCTGGATACTTGTCCCCAAGTAACAGGGCCGTGACAATTCCTCTAAGCCCTGCTTAGAAATGTGTCACCGTCCATTTCCCTCTGTGATTTCAAAGGAGGCTGCACAAACTGCATTTGTCAAGTGCGGGGCTCAGGCCCCGCTCCGAGCAGCTGGAACACGGGTTTATGAAATTACAGGCAATTCAGAGCAGCCGGCGTCACCACTGTCTGGCTTCATTACGGGGACCGGCCTTGGAGGGGGAAGTTTATTCCAATAATTTAGGGAATTAGGACCTGACACCCTGTATTAGCTCTTCGACATAAGCAGAAAAGACAGATCTTGCGGAACGACCCGCACTATGGGGAAGGATGGGTACAGGCAGGGAAAAGGCCATACACCACGCCTGGAGGAAGAAGAAAAGTCTGCAGGGTGGAGAAAAGGCTGTACTTTTTCTACAGTCAAATTAGATGGCCAACGCTAGCCCTGAAGGGGAGAGTGGACCTGGGAAAGGAGGGGCCTGGGCTCTGGACTCAGTTTCTCCATCTGTGAAATGAGAGCACTGCTGGGGGCCTTCCAGGTCCCTTCTGGCTCCGACTAGTGCTGGGACCACGCCATCTAGTCTCCCTGGGACAAAGCATCTCCGTCGCCGCTCCTCAACTCCTGTGTGGTTGGGCCTTTAAAAGGTACCTCTCTTTTCTGGGGATCCGTCTCCCCGCTACCTCTCGCCCTCTGGGGGTCAAGCGACCAACGCAAAAACATTTTGGCCAGCTCACTTTTCGGGGGCGTTTGACATACCTGCCCTTTCCTGTCAAACGGGAGAGACATGGTCCCTAACTTCCCAGCAGCTTCTGACTCTCTCCCTGCCCCCCTCCACCAAGACAGCGTCTGATGTTTCACCAACTGCCCCTCCGGCCTCTAAAAACCAGAGCTGAAGCTGCACCTTGACAGCAGACCTGACAGCCAGGTGGGGGAAGGGAGGTTCCCAAAGGCCGCTGCCCGCACCCGCAAACTGGCTGCCGGGTCTTCCCTGTCGACGGTGGCATCCCATAGCGCTGTGCGACGGGGGATGAGTTGCTTAGCCTCTCTGGGTGTCTCTTCCTCAAATCTGCCACGAGGGTAGTTGGTTGTGAAGATGAAGGGACGTGATGTGTGCGGAGAGCCTGGCACATCCTGAGAGCCCCGTAAACACTAGCAATGAGTATCACTCTCACTGCCCACGGTGGCTGACCTTGGGCGAGGTTCTCCAGCCCGGAACCTTCTCCTTTGTAAAGTGGGGGGAAGTGACAGGACGGCCGAAGTACCCTGCACCGCTGGAGGGCTCAGGGAACCTGTGTGGTGGTTCGCGAGGGCGGCCCCGCCGCCCAGCGCTGTCCTGAGACACTCACCGCGGAGGTTTTCTCGGAGCGGACGAGTGTGTCAATCGAGGAGCGAGGAATGTGATAGGTCCCGGCAGCTGGGGGAGCCGGAGCATATCTGGTATGTGTCTCTGGAATGATTTGGGGGCAATTCACCGAAGTTGGAACTTGAGCCGTGAACTGCCCGGGACAGAGAGATAGGGAGCTGTCCGAGCGCACACCCCCCGCAGGGGGACCTGGTGCGGGGGCGGGAGGCGGCTTACACGGCACAGCGCTGCTGCTCAGGCCCGCCCTGGAATGGCCGTGAACTTGTTGTTTTTCCACGTCATTTGCTCTCAAATGTGCTATCGGGCCAGGCGATGCTAACCCTGTGGCTGCAGGTCCCTCCTCGTAACAAGCGATTGTGTGTTCTTCAGAGGTGGCCACGGGGAGGAGGGGGCCCGGCCCGCGGAGGTGGGGGAAAGGGAAACAAACCGCTCCTTTACAGTGAGCTTGCGTGTCCCGGAGCCAGCTCCCCCCCAAAGCACATGCCATTTCTGGCCCTTGAAGGGGTTAAAAGGCCTCCTGGAGTCAAAAACAAGCAGGTGTCCCACCGTGCCAGATACGCCGCCTAAACCGCTTCCAGCTTTTTTTTTCCCCTTCTGCAACAAGTCTGTGATCAGCCACGGGACAGAGGAGCCAGCAGCCCGCCTGTGACAGGCATCAGGTTAGCTCGCTCCCACTTGGGTGGCGCGCCCAGGATATAAATCCAGGCTCGGGCCCCCGCCGCGGCTCCTCTCCCTGCACACTCAGGAGAGGGAGTTTCCTTGCGAAGACCTTTCCTTTATCTGAAGCCGCAAGGCCCAGCGGGCTGCACTGACTTGTTGGAGGCGGCCGGAGGCAGCCCCACCGAGGAAGCCTGCTGGGGTGGCGGGGAGGGCAGGTGTCTGTAGCCCAGAGAAGGAGAAGGCCCTGGGGGGCCCCAGCCCCTGGCCTCGTCCCAGGGGAGGTCTCTAGCCACCATAGACCGCATCATGTGGGCCCCGGGGTGCTGCCGGCTCTGGTCCCGCTGGGCGCAGGTGACAGTGTTGCTTCTGCTGCTGGGGGTGCCCCTGAGAGGCCTGGCAGTGCCACCCATCCGCTACTCTCACGCTGGCATCTGCCCCAACGACATGAACCCCAACCTCTGGGTGGACGCCCAGAGCACCTGTAAGCGGGAGTGTGAGACGGACCAGGTGAGTGGGAATCCAGACGCCGGACGCGGACCACGTGAGTGTGTTAGTGGGGGCCGTGGGCTGGGGAGGCTCAGGAGCACCTGGCAGGGCCCAGGAACACAAAGGAAGTTGGGCCCCAGGCCGCATGGAGATACGTAGGGCGTGATGTCTGCCCGGGTCCGAGACCCCGGTGAAGAGGTGGGTGTGATGTCCAAGCCCATCAGGGATGGCGAATCCTGGGATTCCCAGTCTCGTGTTTGCCGAAGGCTGCTCGGAGCCAGAACTAGGCCAGGCGTGTCGTGTGGTCTGGCCCAGCCCTTCAGCCCCCCATCAGCAGGTGAGAGCAGACCCTCAGGGCAGTGCAGCGAGCGGCACAAGGTCCCGTAGCCAGGGATGGGAGGGTGGGCGTAGAAGCTGCGTGTCTCTGACAACGGACTGAGGCCTCCAGGCCACCTGCCCAGGGGTTTGCACCGTGACCTGGAGATCAGACCAGGCTGATGGGGAGAGTAAGCAGGAACAGCTCTGAATAGACTCTCTGGTTGGCCCTGGGAGGGAAGTGGAGTGAGCTCCAACCTGCCAGCTTCCTCGGTCCTCCCTTCTGCTCTCATCAGAGCAGCCTGGGCCAAGCAGGGCAGGGCTGGGGTTAGAGCAATTCTCTCCCGGCTCCCAAGTCCAAGGGCCATTCCTGCCACTCCCCACAGGGGATGGAGAGCGTGCTGGTACCTAGCAGCTGCCTGGAGAGAGGCGCTTCCTGCCGGCCTGGCCAGTTCCTAGGGCTCGGGGCTGGGCTGGGCTGGGCATCACCGGGGCACGGGAGAGACCCTGGTGCGGCCTTTTCCAAAAGCATGGAATCTCCAGAAAAGGCCAAGATAGCCCTGCAGAGAGTGGCCTCTGCCCCATGGTGTCCAGGGGACAATTGTCAGACCACTCGGGCCAGACGCTGCCAGTGAGCGATGGTGGTGACGGAGGAAGGGGAGATAAGGAGTGTGGAGGCAGAGCACTCCCATTCAGCTGAGGTCACGCGGTTCACTGGCTACATTTGCAGGGAAGTCTGTTTCAGTGGCTCAGGCTGGCCTGATAAATCGGGTGGCGCGTGGGACAGGGAGACTCTGGCTGATTTGGCGTGTCTTGGGGAAAAGGCACCGTGTGGGGCTAGGGATTCATGAGCCTCTGGGTATGTTCTGGGCCCTTAAGCAAAAACTGTTCTAAGAATTCCTCCTAGGTTCCCTGTGCCGAGACACCTGCCCCTGGTCTCTGAGGACCCAACCTTTCAGGGACATCGGGGTCCTAAAGGAGCTTCCTGGGCCAGTTCTTAAGGAATTTGATGACCCTCGGGCCAAGGAGCCGGGGCTCCTGTCTGTTCCCAGTCCCTCCTGCCCTCCAGCCCCCACTGGTCTCTCGCCCTCAGACCCCAGCTCCGAGATTCGCCCATCCCCGGACCAAAGCCTCGCCTGGTGTGGCCCAGAAGTCTATGCCAAGCAAGGGCTGCAAAACAAAGTCCCCATTCTGAGCCGAGAGGGGAAAACAGTAAACAGGTCAAGCGGGCAGGCTCCACACAGCTCCGGTGGGGGATTTTTTTTCCCCCCTCTTAGCTGATGTGGAATGTCAAAGAGGCTGAAATAAAAGTCAGAACCACAAGAGGCCAGCCCTAGTGGGGAGTAATTCACAGAGCCACTACCAAGGCGAAGGATTAGGACCGTTGCCCGCCTGCCCAGCGAGTACGATGTGTTATTGTCGAAAACACCACGTGAAGTCCTAGTTTGTGTCGGCCCCAGAGCATGTTGCTAATTTCGAGGAATTAAACTAATGCCTTATGTGGCTCCACAGAGAATCAGGGGGGATTATAGCCTAGTAAGTCCTCGCTGACGGCTTTGCTGACCTTTGCCACCCAAGGGGACTGTTTTCCGTGTTGATTTCCCCATGAAACGTCCCACACGTCGGAACTGAGCACCTGGGTCTGGCACAGCCCTCCGTGGTGAGACCTGGCGTCCTGGGCCTGTCCGGCCTGCCCCTCCCCTTGGCTTTGAGCGAATGCGGTCCCTTCACAGAGCTGTCGTTCCTGACGTGTATGTGTGTGTGTGTGTGTGTGTGTGTGGCCGGCCTCGAACTTCTGCCCCGGAGGTGTCCGATTTTTCCTTTTTAGGGTTTGGTGTGACCTCTTCAATTCGGCCAGGGCGTCCTCACCCCAGTGGAAAAAAGACAGAAAGGCAGGCTCATTTGTTCCAAACTAGACCTCAGAACCCCATCCACCTGGAGCTTGAAGCCCTGTTCTGCCACTTGCCGGCTCTATGGACTCGGGCGTCACTTCTCTGAGTCTCTGCCTTTTCATCTGTAAAATGGTAGTAAGAAAACTTCCCCTCCCAGAGGTACGTGGCCCGCCTCTTCTCACACTACTGGCTGTGTGACCTTGGGCAAGTTACCTAATCTCTCTGTGCCTCAACTATCACTACCTGTGAGGGGAGGATGATGATTGGGCCCACCTCCCGGGCTCGTGATGAGCCTAAGTCGGCAGGCAGAAACGTTCTTCGTGCCGCCCTGGCAGATAGCAGGTGCTATGGATACGCCAGCCACTCTTACTATCAGCACGTTTGGCTCACGGTAGGCAGTGAACAGATACCGGCTCCCTTCCACGGGAACCATGGGGTAGGGGTGGGGGAAGCCTGTCGGCTCTTCCGGCTCGTCCTCACTCGGGCCTCTCGATCTGGCTCCCTCTGCAGGAGTGTGAGACCCCCGAGAAATGCTGCCCGAACGTGTGCGGGACCAAGAGCTGCGTGGCCGCCCGGTACATGGACGTGAGAGGCAAGAAGGGCCCAGTGGGCATGCCCAAGGAGGCCACATGCGACCACTTCATGTGTCTGCAGCAGGGCTCTGAGTGTGACATCTGGGACGGCCAGCCCGTGTGCAAGTGCAAAGATCGTTGTGAGAAGGAGCCCAGTTTCACGTGTGCCTCCGACGGCCTCACCTACTATAACCGTTGCTACATGGATGCTGAGGCCTGTTCTAAGGGCATCACGCTGGCCGTCGTCACCTGCCGCCACCACTTCACCTGGCCCAACACCAGTCCCCTGCCGCCCGAGACCACCGTGCGCCCCACCACGGCCTCCCCGGAGACCCCCGGGCCGGATATGGTGGCCCCCGCTCTGCTCAACCACCCCGTGCACCAGTCGGTCACCGTGGGCGAGACGGTGAGCTTCCTCTGCGATGTGGTGGGCCGGCCCCGGCCCGAGGTCACCTGGGAGAAGCAGCTGGAGGACCGGGAGAACGTGGTCATGCGGCCTAACCACGTGCGCGGCAACGTGGTGGTCACCAACATCGCCCAGCTGGTCATCTATAACGCCCAGCCCCAGGACGCTGGCATCTACACCTGCACGGCCCGGAATGCCGCCGGGGTCCTGCGGGCCGACTTCCCACTGTCAGTGGTCAGGGGGGGTCAGGCCGCGGCCACCTCGGAGAGCAGCCCCAATGGCACGGCCTTCCCCATGGCCGAGTGCCTGAAGCCCCCCGACAGCGAGGACTGTGGCGAGGAGCAGACCCGCTGGCACTTCGACGCGCAGGCCAACAACTGCGTCACCTTCACCTTTGGCCACTGCCACCGCAACCGCAACCATTTTGAGACCTACGAGGCCTGCATGCTGGCCTGCATGAGCGGGCCGCTGGCCGCGTGCAGCCTGCCCGCCCTGCAGGGGCCCTGCAAGGCCTACGCGCCTCGCTGGGCCTATAACAGCCAGACAGGCCAGTGCCAGTCCTTCGTGTACGGCGGCTGCGAGGGCAACAGCAACAACTTCGAGAGCCGTGAGGCCTGCGAGGAGTCCTGCCCCTTCCCGCGGGGGGACCAGCGCTGCCGGGCCTGCAAGCCCAGGCAGAAGCTCGTTACCAGCTTCTGTCGGAGCGACTTCGTCATCTTGGGCCGGGTGTCCGAGCTGACCGAGGAGCCCGACTCGGGTCGCGCCCTGGTGACCGTGGACGAGGTTCTAAAGGATGAGAAGATGGGCCTCAAGTTTCTGGGCCGGGAGCCGCTGGAAGTCACCCTGCTCCATGTGGACTGGACCTGCCCCTGCCCCAACGTGACGGTGGGCGAGACGCCGCTCATCATCATGGGCGAGGTGGACGGCGGCATGGCCATGCTGCGGCCTGACAGTTTCGTGGGAGCGTCCAGCAGCCGGCGGGTCAGGAAGCTTCGCGAGGTCATGCACAAGAAGACCTGCGACGTCCTCAAGGAGTTTCTGGGCTTGCACTGAAGCCCTGGCCCCTCCCCGGCCCCCTCCCTGGCCCTCGTCCACCCACCCGCCCCCGACGCCCCTTGGTCCAAAAGCTGGGCAAGGTCAGGTTAGACGGTCTTAGGCCAGCAGGGAAACAGCAATCGGTGAAAAATGGTGGAAAAAATGGCACCAGAGTTTCTTAGATCAACTAGTCTTTGGGTTCGGTAAGGGGCCCGTATTTTCTTTAGCTGAGGGGGACAAAAGGAGAAGCCTGTAGACGCACATTATTCCTGGTGACCAGTCTGCTTGTGTGGATGACCCTCTCTCTGCTGGCCAGCCCCCTCTGCTGGCTCCCCTGTCCCCAGCTGGCTCCCAGCCAGGGGTCCAGAGAGGGCATCTGCACGGTGGTCACCGGAATCACGGAATGGACTGGTCTGCAAAAGGGGTAGGTGGGGAGAAAAGGAGGGCCCAGGGACTCGTTGGACAGATTCCCCACAGCCGCTATGGGCAGAGACTGCTTCACGTGAGGGCTTGTGGGAAGTGGGAAGGGCAAGGCATGGTCTGACCCAGCACACAGCTGGCCCTGAGGTGGCGGTCAGCCGGTGCCTCGGCCAAATTGGCTCTGTGGTCCCTGAGGCCACCATGGCGCCAGCAGAATACACGTGTTCCGTGTTTCTCCTTGGCTTTATTGATTGGTTTATTGACGGTCGATTTATGAATTCAGCTCTGTTCAGTCCAACTCAGTGGGCGCTTTGTGAACACTTGCTGGGTGCCAGGTGCTAGGGCACAGAGAGGTATTAGTCACCGCCCAGCTCCTAGTTGGCTGAATGTGAATGTCCAGATCCCAGGGCTCCCACCCCCACCCCCACCCGGCCTGAAGCAGACCCGTGGCTGGCCCTCCCCATTTGTGTCTGCCACTGGCTCCCTCGGACAGAAAGCAGATAGAAGCCCCAGGATCTGTCCTGGTGGGAAGGGAAATATAGGAAGAGGAAAAGTCAGGGTTGGGGGGAGTGGGTAAGTGAAAGACGAAGAAGGGAAGGAGGAGGGGAGACCGGCCTGGGAAAGGAAAGGAATGTTGCTCGATGCTTCCATCTGGTGGTGGCCTTAGGAGCTGCAGGGACCTGAGGAAAGCTCTAGGTGCAGCCCGGCAGGGCAGGTTTGGGGATGTGACAGCTTGTTGGTGACTTCTTGTTTCTGGACTTCCTGAACAGGACCAGCCACCCCCTACCCCCCCCACCACCACCACCACACACACACTAAAGGACTTGAGAAAGCCACTGTCAGCTCTACATCTGCCCCCCATCCCTCCTCAGCCCTTCATTCTGTCCTGGCCCCTCCAAAGCTGAAGAAGGTCATTGTGGAGCCTTCCTCAAATGTAGGGAGGAAGATTCCAATTAAAAGCTCATAGTATCAAAAGCCCTTCTTGTGTGATTTGTTTGGGTTAATGTGTGTGGGTGGGGGGGTAGTGTCATTTGCTCCGGTGACCTTGCAGGAGGGAAGTCTGGCCAACGGGACCATATATGGGTGACAGAGGGACACTAACATTCGCCCCACTTTGGAGCTCTGAGGCTCCTTAAATGCGGTGCTCACCGCAGCTCAGGAAAGCTGAGACCAGAGAGGCCAGGTGACTTACCCAGGAAGATAGGGGGCTTAGGCCCGGATGTTCGGACTTCCGTCCCAGGCTCCCTGCCCGTCACGACAGCATGGTGGGCCAGGGGCAGACTCCACTGATGGTGTCGTGTTTGGAGGCACGATGTTGGAGGAGAGATGAGTGGGGCAGGAAGAGGCAGGCTGCCCAGCTGTGGCTCCCTAGGGGGCCTCTGGGTGAGTCCGGGTCCCGAAGCCCTACGTGTGCTCAGAGCACAACGCTCTGTTCCCAAAATGGGGACAACAGCACCTTTGGTGTTGGGCGCCTGTGGCTATTTCCTGTCCTGGGAGTTGTGGCCGTGGCATGCCCCACATCTCGTCTGTCCCTGAGGCTGTGAGCCGGCCGGGCACCAGGGACCCCTGCCCCCTTTCCACTTCCCCGGGGGGTCTTCTGGGAGGAATCCACACCCAGCCCCATCCAGCCTGGCCAGGTCTAGCCCATCCCTCCTTAGAGATAATTCCTGCAGGAAGGAGGAGGCCGGGATCGGGAGACAAGCTGTTCCCTGACAGAGAAGAGAGGCCAGAGGAGTGGGGGCTTCTCAGGTCACCTTGGGGAAGATGCTAGGCACAACACTTAGCCACCAAGGAGGTGTGAGCACTAACCCCAGGCCCCCTCCCTGCTTGGGTCAGGGAACCAGGGAGGTAGGGGAGGACTCAGCGCCTCACCTGCCCTCAGCAGTTTGGGGATGTTCTGCTGCACCTGCTTCTAGGCGGGGGTGCCCCAATAAATGACACACTGCCTTAGAGCCTGAGGGGTCAGGTGTCCACATGCTAGCACCTGTCACCTCCCTTCTCCCCGCCCCCTCCCTTGCACGGATATGGGGCCTGAGCCCTAGTGGCTGCCTGGTGGAGGTGTGACATTCAGGGGACACCAATTTCAGATCCACCTAGGTCTGAATGCGGGCTCTGACACTTTTCCGGTGCCTCTCGGAACCTCAGTTTCCTCATCTGTAAAACAGAGGGTGATAAGTGCACTTCCTGGAGACTTGGGGAGCTTGACCCTGTTAACCTTGCCAAACCGGGAGAAGGAGTCTGGCACAGATGGCTGTCCCCGGGCCTCCTCCTTGCCCTCAGCAGCCCCCTGGCCAAGAGCAGGCCCCCGGGACCTAAAGCCCTCGCCGCATCCTGTGGGGCCTGGGGTTTCACGGATCCAGTGAACATACAGCTTCAAATATTTTATTCTGTTGCTCATAGAGCGCATTCAAACTGATCATCCCTCACGGGCTGATGTGGGGTTCAGAAACTATAGGCACTTAGGTAACGGGCATCTATTATAATTTTGGTCCTACGACATGGCATTCAGTTTTTTGTCCTCGAAACCAAGCCTGAGTCTCTGATCTCCGTTGCTCAAGTGTTACCCAGTAACTGACCTCTGATAGGTGCTCAGTAGAGCTTGAGCTAAATTCCCGGGGCCTGGTTGCCAGGTAAACTGGGGAGGCTCCCCAGCTGGGGCCCAGGACACAGTGAAGTGGGTGTGTGTGTGTGGGGGGGGGTGTCGGGGGATTGAGCTCTCCTCCAGCTCCGAGGCCAGACTCACCTGCCCCCCTGTCTACACTGGACACTCACTCCTTCCCTCCTTGCATCCGTTGGCTCCCCTCCCCACCCTCCCTGCTCCAATCCATCTCTCTGTTCGCCTCTTCAGAGGCCTGGTCTGGCGCCGGCTGTCTCCGGACCAGCCTGAGGCCTCTGGGGCAGGACAGCTTGGCTTTTTCCACCCTCTGCCTCCCCCAGCACCTCCAGCCTCCTAGGACACTCTGCTCCATTGTCTGGCCAGCTGCTCCATAGTCTGATGTCACCCCCCGGACAGCGGGGCCAGAGAGCAGGGACCAGGGGCGGAACCTGACGAAGAAAAGGGAGAACAAACACACAGCCACATGGTGATTTCCTTGGGGGGGGGGGGAGGGGACGCGGAGGGGGAGAACGTGTGGTCGCCGACGGTCCTGTTGTAACAGCAGCACCGAGCGGGCTCTCAGACACCATTTCTTGTTGCCTCCGCCACAACCGTACAGGACAGAACCCTGCTCTGTGGACGGGAAAACTGAGGCTGGAGGAGGCCCGAGACTTGCCCACAGTCGCCCAGGCGCTACGTGGCAGAGTCAGGACTCGAATGTAGGCCATCTGCTTCTCGCAGTGTAGGACACGCATCCAGCGCGTCGGCCACACGCACACGCGCGCAGACGGCCCGCTCTTACGACGTGCCACGTGCCACGGTACTTCTATCACACACCTAAGCAGTCGTGGCCGGCATTCCTGAGCGAGACATTGGCCTTGCGCCTACTTGTCCTCCGAGACTCAGCTCCGCTGTCCCCCTTTGTGCTTGCACCATCCAGGCCAGAAGCACCGCTTGGGGGCCCTCCCGAGGCTCGTGGGGGGAGGGCCGAGCACCCAGGGCTCTCCAGGGATTTGCTGGATGAACAGAGGGTCCCGGGGCCAAGGGCCACGAGGTGCACCAGAAGGCTCCAGGGCTGGGAAAGGGCTTCTCTGGGGTCTTCCCTGCTTTTTCCCAACTCCACTTCCTGATACCACTGCCTCCTTCCCCTCCTTTTCCTCCCTCTCCTCTCCCTCTTCTTCCTTCTCTTCCTCTTTCCCCTCCCTCTCCTCCTCCTCCCCCTCCCCTTCCTCCTCCTCCTTCCACCGCCTCAAGGAGGCTGAAGTCTCTCTCCTGCTCTGGGAATGTGTGATTAATATAGGCAGGATGGGTGGTAGGGTTCCTGGGTCCTATTCTTGGCTGTGGCCTCATTCTGGAATGTGCCCTGAGGTCAAGTGACACTCATCTCTTGGGCTGAGGAAGGAAGAATAACCCTCCAGCTGGCATTCTCCGGAGGGAGAGGGAAGGGCAGGCAGGTGGGCAGGCCCACCACCCCTCTCCTTCCCGCCTCTCTGGCTCCTGAGCTCTTCAGCATTTCTATTTCAGGGTTGAGTAGGAATCTCTGTGTCCACATCCCAGATTACCCCAGGACAGGACTATTGGCATCGCGGTCTCCCACAACACCCTGACCACCCTCAACCCCACTCAGGTGAAAGGAAGACAGGACTCAGCTCCAACATCTCCTAGACTGGACCCTCCTGGAGGTGGGACCTCTTTCCAGCACGTCTGTCAGCGGGGGGGGGGGGGGGGGGGGGGGGAGGGGTGTGTGTGCTTGGTTGTTCCCTGCCCTTCTCAAGTCTTAATGTTACCAGAGACTTGACAGGATGTGAAGATGTACCCATCCTGATCATTCGTTTGCGGTCTTGGTGTGAGGGATGCACCCCGTTCTGTCTGAAGATGAGAACTGTTTTGTCTCCTTTCTGTGTGGGCAGCCAGGAAACAGGGGGGACTGGGGCATTGGCAGGGACCCTCAGCAAGAGAGAAGTGCAGCCCCCCAAAAGAGGGAAGGAACACTTAACTGATGACAGCTCGGATCAGGCACTTTATTGTTTTTTTGTTTTTTTTTTTTTAGTTTATTTATTTTGGGGGGGGGGTGTGAGTGGGGGAGGGGCAGAGAGAGAGAGAGAGAGAGAGGGAGAGAGAGACACTCTAGGTTGTGCAGTTGGGGACCAGCAAGCAGACACAGAACGTAGTAATGTAGTCGAGGTGGGAACCTCTGGGACATTCACGGAGGCTCTAAGAGTGTTTCTCCAGCCTTCGTTCCTGGCCTCGACACCTCAGAGCAGGGAGCTGAGCTCTTACTGACTTCCTATTTCAAGCACTATTCCACATCTCAATGCACCACAGGGGCCAACAGAATAAAAGGGGATAAGAGCCCTGGAGTCTTGATGTGACCAGATAACTCAGATTCAGAGCGGTCCTTAACAATCATCGGAACCAACGGTTTCACCTTATGACCCTAATAAGAGGAGAAAGCTGGTGTTCATGGTTGAGTGCAACACAGCTTTCGTGAGACTTGCACAGACGGTGACTCGTCCCCGTCCCAGAAGGTGGGTGCCCTTTAGCAATCAGATGCCCCTTTACCATGACTAATAGCTAACAGCACCTAATATGTGCTCATACAGTATCTCCTTGAATCTTCACAACCCTGTGAGGTGGTTATTACTTACCACGGTTTCGGAGACGATGACGTTGGGGGTCAGAGAGATTGAATAGATTGCCCACACAGCCCCCTGGCCAGGCAAGGAACCAGGCCTAGGTCGGTCTGGGAGACTCCAGAGCCCGTGCATTCAACCACATGTACAACATCTTCCACCACAGAAGAGTGAAATATGGTCTGCTCTCGCTTTTGCTTCCTCTCCCCTCCCCACGAATCCAAAATTAAGTTTCACTGCCTAGGATTCTCATGAAAATGCATGTTTTGAGGCCAGCTGACCTCCCCTAAGAAGGCTGAGCACAAGCCCTCGAGGCTAAGCCACAGGAAGAGAGAGAGTGGGGGCGAGGGAGGATGGGGGGGGGGTCAAGCCCCACCTCACAGAAGAGTGGAGAGAGTTCAGGTTGTTCCCTATGCTTAATGCTCTACAGATCTCACACAATCTTCACAAGAACCATAACAAGTGGGACTTTTCAGAGAGGAAATCTGGGGCTGCGTAGCTTTAAGAGGGTGAGTTCAAGGGTGAGTTTGGGATTCAGTTCAAAGTCCTACTCCAAAGCCCATATTCTTTCTGGTACAGGGTTACTGGGAATAATTTTATTTGGAGGCTTAATGAGGCCCCTAGAACATTCGTACTTAGCTCTTATAGCAGTTACCAAGGATCCCGTAGGGAAAACTGTGCGGCCTTAGAGCTCCAACCCTGCTGGGGAAGGTGGGCTGAGGCATGGATGAGACGCTGGGGTTTCCTGTTCTAAATCCAGATGCATGCTTCTTTCAGAGCAGTGATGCTCTCTTAACAGGCGCCGGTCCTATGAAGGGACTTGGCCAGCTTGTGGCGGTATTTTCAGAGGATGACGGAGTAGCTCAGCTACAAAGGAAATTTAGGGGAGCCTAGGGAAGGGCATTGACTAGGGAGAGTGACCCAGGAGAAAAGTTACTTGGGGCTGTTAATTTCTGGCTTAGATATTTATTAAGCTTTTCCTCCAAAGCCTCATTCTTTGATTTCTGCTCAACCTGGAAGATAACTGTAGGCATCCAAAAAGCCAAACTGGAAAATGCAACAGCTGAGCTCTGAAAAGACTTGTTCCCTTGGTTAGTAGAATATGGGGTTAGAGGACGGCAGGTGGGCGTGCCCTGGGGGTGTGTGTGCAGTGAACATACCCATTCCACCCACACAGCTTCGGTGTGCTAGCCGGTGCTACCCGCTGGGAGCCCTGATATTTACAAAAACAGAGTTTTGTCTCTAAAGGTAAGAAAACAAATGAGATGACCCCTAGAGGGAGCTTCTAGCCTGAGGAGGTTTCCAGGGTAAGCATCTTGTAAAGATAAGAATTAGAGTCATCCCCGTGTGCAACCTACTTCTGCTCTTGGACTCCTCACCAGATCTCCCCATCCCACGCCTGGGTTTGATGAATAAAGTTCTAAACCAGCTCTCTTTCACGGTGTCTTTCTGGTCAAAACTTGTTACAATGAGGGGCACCTGGGTGGCTCTGTTGGCTGAGCGCCTGACTCTTGATTCCAGCTCCGGTCATCATCTCACGGTGTGGGGGTTCGAGCCCCGCATCGGGCTCCGTAACCGACAGTGCGGAGCCTGTTTGGAATTCTCTCTGTCTCCCTCTATCCCTGCCCCTCCCCCATTCGTGAGCACTCTAAATACATACATACATACATACATATAAACTTGGAACAAGGAAAACACTTAAAATATCCAAAGTCAAATACAGCTTCTCCTGGGAGTGATGGGCTGCCAGCCGAGCTTCCAGTTTGGATGCCCTCTGCCTTTGCGAACCCCAGGGCTTAGCACACATTCTTCCCGCTGTGGACACATCAGATGGAGGAAAAGGACCAGAACCAGGTTTTCCCTCCACCAGGGCTGGGACTTGGAGGGAGCCCATGCTTCCCCGGATGACCCATTCTTTATCACTTCATAACTCCCCTTGCAATCTAGAATCCCTCTGATGGACACGCCTCTCCTTTTTCTGTACATATTTCCACATTCTCCTGTGTATGATTATTTGGGCATGGGTGTTATCTTTTGTTAGAATGTAAGCCTCTTGAAAGGTCCTAAATGTTTATATGTATCATCACCAGTTCCTACGCCAATAGATGCTCAATAAATATATTGAGTGGATGAAACAGGTGTTGTTTGAAATGACATCTCCCTTTGTCTGAGACAATTTAGGGACCTGAGTGGACTCGGACCCCAGGGAGGCTCCTGAGTCAACCTCACTCTTTGGCTATGTAAGTACTAGAAAAGCCCGGGACTGAAGACTTCAGGGATGTGCAGCACCTCCTGTTACCTCTCAAAGAATCTGAGTACCCAGACAGTAGTAGTGATGTGGATAAATACAACTAGCACGTGACCTTCAACTCTCACAGCCTACTGCACCGTGTTTTTGCTGATTTCCCTTTCCTTGCTGTGCCGGGCAAAGACTGATATTCAAATGAGGTTAGGGTTGCCGAGGAAACCACCTCTTGCAGGACCAGGCTGGGTACTCAGGGGGTCTTGTCACAAAGTGCATTTCAGATCATGTCCCCTAAATAATCAAGTATGGTTCTTTCATAAAGCCCTCCTATTGAGGCCAACCAAAGGAGCAGGCTAGTGTAGTGAGGAAGGATCACAGACCTTGCAAACAGAATCCCACAGTTCAAATCCAATCCTGGCTCTACTGGCCATAACTGTCACAAGCTTCCTGCTTCTGTTTCTTTATCTACAAATGAGGGCAATAGCACAACCTTCAGAGGGTCCTTATGAAAGTTAGGTGAGTTAAAATGTACAAGTGCTTGGGGGCACCCGGGTGACTCAGTCAGTTAAGCATCTGACTCGTGATTTCGGCTCAGGTCGCCATCTCACGGTTGGTGAGTTCGAGCCCCGCGATGGGCTCTGTGCTGTAACTGCGTCGAGCCTGCTTGGGGTTCTCTCTCCCTTTCTCTCTACCCCTCCCTACGCATGCTGTCTCTCTCAAAATTAATAAATTCTTTTTTTTTTTAAAGTACAAGTGCTTAGGACAATATATAGCATGTAGTAAATCTGATAAAGTGTTGGCTATTATTACTGAGATTCTGACTTTGGTTATTCCCTCTGGACTCCCTAAGAGTCCAAATAATGCCCAAATCATCATCACCAAATAAGCAGCATGCAAGGTACAGGCACAGCTACCTACCCTCCCTCAAAGTCTGGAAGAACACAATAGCCATCAGGAAAGTGTGATGTGCCCGCGCCAGGTGTAGTTGTCTTGGGTCCCCGAAATTCTGCAAAGCCTCCGCTAAGGGGAACTGATCTCCAGGACGAGTCCCAAGGCCGTGTGTCCAGAGGTGTCCTCTCTCGCTGTTCTCTCACCTTTCCCAGATCCTGCAGGAAGGGCAGACAGAGGAGATACACCCTAGCCACCTTCCTACTGGCTGCCAGACACTTCCCCTCCGGCAGAGGCTCTTGGGGAGGTAAGGTCTTACCTCCATCTCTCTATTCCTTTTACGCAGAATCTGAAAAGTTCTTTGAACAGTTGTGGCCCAGATAATAAGTCTCCTTCCCAAAAAACATCTCTTCCTAAAGTACTAAATAAATAGATAGATAGATAGATGAAGTTTCCTTCATATCTTCCAATCTGTTGTAGGTTTCAGGAAGATGACATTCCCTAGGTGAGCTTCTGAAAACCGGGTGGTTCTTAAAGTCCTCAGTTAAAGGGCCTCAGGTGACACCTTAGTTTCTAGAAAGGCTGCCCAGGGACCACAGCTGTCTTAAGCACTGGATTGAAGTGGTTTGGAAATCCCATCATGTTTCCTAGAAATAGAAAGGAGTTAGCAGAAAGTCGGTCCCCAGGACTCTACCGAACTTTACCTTGACAGGTAGTTTACAAAACAAAGGGTGTTCTTTTTGGGAAAAGAGCTCTGGGGTCAGTAGGCAGATCTGGATAATCTGAGTGAAAAAAGATGGGGCGCCTGGATGGCGTAGCCGGTTAAGCGTCCAACTTTGGCGCAAATCATGATTTCGCGGTTTGTGAGTTCAAGCCCTGCGTCAGGCTCTGTGCTGACTGCTCAGAGCCTGTGGAGCCTGCTTTGGATTCTATGTCTCCCTCTCCCTCTGCCCCTCCCCCCTCCTCTCTCTCTCAAAAATAAATAAACATGAAAAAAAAGAAGAACAGGCACACTCATTACAAAACAGATCGAAATCCAAACTTCATCCTTGCTAGCAGTGAATTGGTGGGCGGTGGAGTGGTGGCAAGGAAAAGCAGTCTGAAAGGGGTGCCTGCAGGTAGAAACAGAGGCGTGAGCCTGCATCGCAGGGCATCGGGGCTACGATGGACAATGTGATTCCATTTCGTGACCTATACTGACAGGAGTATCCAGTGTTCCCTTCCATCAGTGTCCAGAAGTCATCCATGTATACCCATTTGCTACAAACTAAGCTAGACTGAGGCCACGTCCGTGCTTGCCACATCTCTTTCTCTGTGCGCCCAAAGGGGCAATGGCCCCAGATTCTCCCAGCTCTCCCAACAGTGCTCAGGAAGGAAAAGGAGACTCAACAGCTCTAGGAGGGCAGGCGGAGACCCAGGGTTTAAAAATAGCTGCAACCCGATGGCTGGCAAGGAAGTTTATGTTTGACTTGAACATCCAGGACCTAAAAACCACAAAAGCAATGCCTAGCTCATTCCGTAAATGTGGTCTTTCCACAATTATTCTCGAAAGACTCGAGTGTATAGACAGAAGGGATGCGACCTACACTATATGCCAAGGTTTGTCTAAAAATATTTTACACCTGTTCTCTGTTCTGCACACTGGTCATATTTTATCAGTGAAGTAAAGTACTCGTAATGCCAGGAGGAATGTGTTTTTCCTTCCAAGTCCTCCATGTTTTTCCCTTCTGGAAAGCAAACCTCCTCTTCATTTCTACCTGCACTAAAATAAAGCTAGCACCGTTATCCGTAGGACGTATCTGCCGCCAGAACTACATTTAACTACTCCTATTCTCAAGCCGGTGTTGTTTAAATAGGAACAACCATTTCAGGACTTTTCACAACAGCACGGACCGTTTGGCTGCTCCCAAAAGAAACGTCCACTTGTATTCTGGGTTTAAATCGACTTGCTCATTGAATGAAAAACAATGCTGAAACATGGGTTTCCCTACCCGCGCCTCAAAACTAGAGACACACGCTCGGGGGTATTTATCACCAAAACATGAATCGCATCGCTTTTAGGATATTACTGTAGGATTTTTATTGAATTCTCGGTGGATGCAAATTACAGATGGGACAACAAAATGTTGGTATAACAAAGATGGTTATGGTTTGCATTTACATTTCTGATGTCAGAGGTCAACAAAAGGAGGGTGAAAGTCAGGACTTCGTGCCTTCTAAATACTGTAAACCCCTAAGAACACATGTTCCATTACCTCACTGACAACGTTTCATAGCGAGGGGATTAGCACCTCAGGAACTGCCTGAGGAAGTATATTGATATCATCGCACCCATTCTGCAGATGAAGAAACTGAGCCATCTGAGTCAAATAACTTAATATGCTTAAGGAAGGAATCAGACTCCATAGCCCCCAGGCATGAGCTGCTGCCTGATTAAATGTTTTCTTCTAGGGTTTGCCCGATTGTGAGATGATCTCAAAGCTCCACTTACGGACTATGTATAAAGCAAGTCTTCTAAAATATAAATCTTGAACCTCAAATATTGAGAAATATTTAGTAGAGGTTTACTACTTCACATTCCACTAATAACACGACTTTTAGCCCAAGCTAAACCTCCAAGAGCCCAGCCAGGGGTTCAGCAATCCTTAGTCCATCAAATTCTAACCCTAAATCCTAAAAATTGGCACTCAGCCTAATGAAATTTAGTCCATAGAGAAACTACTGAAATTCTTTTCAGCCATTTTAAAAACAGGTTTTTCTGGGGCTCCTGGGTGGCTCAGTTGGTTGAGTGTCCAAATTCAGCTCAGGTCATGATCTCACAGTTCGTGAGTTCGAGCCCCACGTCGGGCTCTGTGCTGGCAACTCAGAGCCTGGAGCCTGCTTTGGATTCTGGGTCTCCCTCTCTCTACCCCTCCCCCACTCATGCTCTGCCTCTCTCTCTCAAAAGTAAACATTAAAAAAATTTTTCTGTTTATTGTGCAGTTTAAACATGTTCCAAACTCATAACAACACTAATGGGAATGCAAGTTCATCCATAACAGCTTATGCTTTTAAAGTGCAACTTTTTACAAATGCTTGTGTCGAGGGCTGACTTTCAATAGATCGCATTGAGGGAGCTGCTCTGCTGTGTCCGAAACCCTAACTCAGAAGCCGGTCATCTAACAATGGTTTAGCACTAGGTTCCCCACGAACCTAGTGCGTTGTGTTAGGAGCCAGGGAGTGGCCCCCATCCCTAAAATGTAATTTTATAAACCTAAGTGTATTTTGATTTTTTTTTCCAAGGGAGGCTTTCAGAACCAGTTTGGAATAAGAGGTCATTTGGTTTCCTTAGTGTTTTAAAATTAAGGGCAAAAAGACCATTTACCACAACATCTATACATACAGAAGTCACGGATGTCCAAGTGATTTAGAAGGAAATCACAGGTCCTAGAAACACATTGTTGAAGACAAGAGCAAGGTGAGGAATGTGTGAGAAAAGAGCTGCAGGAGGTCAACAATTATAATTCTACTTAGAAGTAATGGGGCCACTAAGTCTACTGTCTTAGTCTGAGAGTATCACCAGTGGCTCTAAAATGAGAGAAGCAACTTACATTATTGAATTAAGAAGATCAACGAAAGCACTGACTTAATGACTTCTAAAAACATTTCCAGAAGGCCTGTAATCATAGTTTATGGCCACAGGAAATATCGTGTGCATCTCCCCCAATACATCATCAAGACTCCTGAGCATGGTCAAGAACCTTCCATTAGACTCTTCTCATTAACGCCCTTGTAGGGATTCTACCAGCCATGTGGCTAATACATCAAAAATAGTCTTATTCCCCTAACGTCAGGTCTTAAGAACAACTAATCCCAGGGAACAAACCATCAAGTTGAAGAGCCTAAATTCTGGAACTTCACGGAGTTTGAATTCCAAGCCTGCCACTTATTGGCCCCACAATCGTGGGCGAGTTGAACGGTCTCAGCCCCGCTTCTGTGAACTGCGTCAGAACTGTGCATGGCATGTAGTCAGTGCTCTATGAGCATTTGTTACTCAAATGATTTAAAAGGTTTTTTTAAATGGCTTTAACAGAAGTGTTGTACTGATGTTCCAGGTATATGCACAGATACTGATCCAAGGTTCGTTAACCATGAAGAAAGTGTCTTCCTACGATAACACACCAAAAAACTGAAGACCTTGGATCTTAAGTGGCCTCCCGGGCCAAATCGATTAAGCATCAACTGATTGGCATAGTGAACACTATCAACAGTTTTATTCAGCAACGGCGATTTTACATACTTGCCTTCTAATGAGGCTGTTTTCCTCTTACCTGATCTTGCCCTAGCGTTATTATCCTTCTGATAACAGCATGCATTGCAGTCAAGCAAAGATGCATTTGTACCCTACCATACCTATGCTATTTTCTGTGTAGGGAAAGGGTATGGGAGATCTCCAACCAGCATTTTACCTCATTAGCTTGACTATGTCCAACTAGAGATACTTTTTTCTGTATGTTACAGTGACTTTTTTTTTGAAGTTTATTTAGAGAGAGAGCGCACACATGCAGAGAGAGAGGGAGAGAGAGAATCCCAAGCAGGTTCTGTGCTGCCAGCACAGAGCCTAAGGACGCAGGGCTCGAACTCACAAACTGAGAGATCACGACCCGAGCCAAAGCCAAGAGTTGGATGCTTCATCGACTGAGACACCCCTATTTTTTTAAGTTTATTTCTTGGAGATGGGGGGAGGGGTACAGAGAGAGAAAGAGAATCCCAATCCCAAGCAGGGTCCGTGCTGTCAGGGTGAGCCCAAAGTGGGACTGGATCTCATGAACAGTGAGATCTGACCTGAGCAGAGAGCAAGAGTCGGGCACTCAACTGACTGAGCCACCCAGGCACCCCCCCTACAGTGACTTGTTTTAAAATAACCTACCTCCTAAACATTTGTGCGAATCTCTCAATTAAAATGCCTGTACATAAGACAGCTATATGAGAATGAAATTAACACAAACACACATTGGAACATTTTACACTTAGGGCACCTTTAGTTTCACCTTCAAAAGCTAAGAAGTTAACCACAGTAAATAAAGATTGTCATTATTCTTTAAGGAGGCGTTTTTGTTGTTGTTTTGTTTTTTTTTTAAGGAGGCATTTTGACTGAAGGTCTACATTTGCCATCTAATACAGGCTTAAAGCTATTCAAAGGAGATTTAACAATACACCTGATTTTTGGGGCGCCTGGGTGGCGCAGTCGGTTGGGCGTCCGACTTCAGCCAGGTCACGATCTCACGGTCGGTGAGTTCGAGCCCCGCGTCAGGCTCTGGGCTGATGGCTCGGAGCCTGGAGCCTGTTTCCGATTCTGTGTCTCCCTCTCTCTCTGCCCCTCCCCCGTTCATGCTCTGTCTCTCTCTGTCCCCCCCAAAAAAAATAAACGTTGAAAAAAAAAAAAAACAATACACCTGATTTTAGAAAAGACAGTAAGGAATATTCTAAACCCAAAGAGCTACTTTTTGGTATCATCTTATTCAATCATCAATGAGCTATGCAATCTGTAAGACAGTATTTTGGACACCAAGAACGGGCCATTCAGAGGCTGCTATACCGACAGTATCCATAGTTATAGAAGTAAAAACAATGAGAAAGACCTATTAAGATAATTAACTCATCAGAAGTGCCTGGCTGGCTTAGTGGTAGATCCTGAGACTCTTGATCTCAGGGTTTGTAAGTTCAAGTCCCACGCTCTGGGTATAGAGATTAAAAATAAAATCTTTTTTTAAATTTTTTTTTTAAGTTTTATTTATTTTTGAGACAGAGAGAGACAGAGCATGAACGGGGGAGGGGCAGAGAGAGGGGGAGACACAGAATGGAAGCAGGCTCCAGGCTCTGAGCCATCAGCCCAGAGCCCGACGCGGGGCTCGAACTCACGGACCGCGAGATCGTGACCTGAGCCGAAGTCGGACGCTCAACCGACTGAGCCACCCAGGCGCCCCTAAAAATAAAATCTTAAAAAAGAAATTAACTCATCAAATCGTCAACTAAAACATTTCCCACAAAGGGTCAAGAGTGTGACAGCAGAATGGGGAGAAAAAGATTTGGGACCAAGATGTTAAGTAAGCTTTTCTAAGGCTTTATAAGGTATGCTAGACAAAAGTAACTTTTTTAAAAAAAAAAATTTTTACTTTTGAGAGAGAGAGAGAACGCAAGCAGCGGATGTGCAGAGAGAGAGGTGGACAGAGAATCCGAAGTGGGCTCCATGCTGATAGCAGAGAGTGGGGCTTAAACTCACCAACTGAGATCATGACCTGAGCCAAAGTCAGACACTCAACCAATTGAGCCACTCAGTGCCCCTGACAAAAGTACCTTTTGAAAAATTTCCATTCCTGAGGATGCCCGTCTGGCTCAGTTAGTGGAGCACGTGACTCCTGATCTCGGGGTTGAATTTGAGCCCCATGTTGGGTGTAGAAATTACTTAACAATAAAATCTTAAAAAGAAAAATTTCCATTCCATGGCTAAAATCAAAGCCACAAGAAACAAGTGTTGGCAAGGATGTGGAGAAAGAGGAACCCTTCACACACTCTTGGTGGGAATGCAAACTGGTGCAGCCACGCTGGAAAACAGTATGGAGGTGCCTCAAAAAGTTAAAAATAGAACTAGCCTATGATCCAGCAATTGCATTACTAGGTATTTATCCAAAGAATACAAAAATACTAAGTCAAAGGGACAGATACCTGCACCCTGATGTTTATAACAGTCAAATTATGGAAACAGCTCAAGTGTTCATTGGTTGATAAACGGATAAAGATGTGGTATATGTCTACATATATATACACACAAATATTATTCAGCCCTAAAAATGAAACCTTGCCACTTGCAACGACATGGATGGAGACAGAGAGTATAATGCTAGGGGAAAGAAGTCAGAGAAAGACAAAGATTCTACTCGTATGTAGAATTTAATAAGCAAAACAAATAAGGGGGAAAAAAGAGACAAACTAAGAACCAGACTCTTAACCACAGAGAGCAAACTGATGGTTACCAGGGGGGAGGTGGGTGGGAGGATGGGTGAAACAGGTGATGGGGACTAAGGAGTGCGTTTGTTGTGATCAGCACTAGGTGATGTATGGAAGTGTTGAATCACCGTATCGTATACCTGAAAGTAGTATTGTACTGTATGTTAACTGGAATTAAAATAAAAATTTAAAACATATTTCCATTCCTAATGAGCAAAAAGGGCATGAAAACAGTGCCTCTGTTCATTCTTAAAAAAAAAAAAAAAAGCCTTCAAGGACACCAAGTTCAAATTGAACTGATTTTTCTGAAGCCAATCAAGACTGACATATGGATCAATATGACATTCCTCTAGGATCTTTTGGCAATATACACATCCATAAGATGTGGGAGATATTCATATTTACATTAAGCTCAATTACTTAGAATCTGATTGTACGTATTAGTGTCCCAGATTGTTACCAATTCTATGTATATCTACTGTCCCGCTGCCTTCTGATGGTCAGAAGAAGTATGTTAAAACTGGAGTCTTTATTTGTAAAAAAAAAAAAAAAAAAAAAAAGATTCGTAAAACATTTTTTCTGGTAAGCCTAGAACCTCACCCAAAAGTCTCTAGCAGATACTAGAACTTAAAACCATTAGTGAGTGTTCTTATAGCTATTCAAAGTTGGGGATCACAAAAGCACATAATTGATGGTGCTGGCAGACCGGATCTCCCGGTTCCACTCACTATCCCAGTACCTCTTCATAGCCTCATTCTGTCCACTCAAGGACAAAGGCCTCACCATGGAGCAGACAGCTCGGCTCGGTTATGCCTAGTGCTTGTGTTTTTAAAACTTTTTATTGCTCTAAACTGCATGGGTAACAGACAAAAGGCTTTTTGTACATTGGTGTCCAAAAAAACTCATTTAAGACCAAATTTATTTCACCAGGAACCCAGACAGTGTTGGTTCCTACTATATGTACAAAGTTTTCCTCCAATTCAAGGCAAATTTCTCACCGATACGAGGTCAACACACTATCAATGGACATTTAAACAGTGAAATGACTTATTTTACTTCAAAAATAGCGTCTTTCTCTTCTGACTCCTCACTTTTTAAGAACCCCCTTCCCAAGCCACTACAATTTGATGTATTATAGGTGAGTAATCTTTGAACCTCCCCTCTACTTCCAAAGCAGCAGATTGGCTATCCAAGTGTATTGAAAAAAAAAAAAAAAAAAAAAAAAGGTAAACTTTCTGGGAAAATGCCCATGGAATACTAACATTGAGCAACCTGTCCAATCTTCAGATTTTGATCATATATTCTCCAGCTAAATATGACTGAACTTTAAGTGTGAGAATTAGTAAACACACCTAATCTTCTTAGTTAGGTCAGCTGTTTTGTCCAAGCAAGGTTTCTGAGTTATTCATCTCCCATGCAGAAACAGAAAACCGATCCAATGGCCTCCCCCTATACATTTCAAATAAATCCTCTCAGGTTACCAGTGAATTTCATTTTATCATGTGACTCTCTTACATGTCAGCAGACACACTTTAAAACTTGCTGTAAAATAGGGTTGGCCAGCCGTAGCATAACCATCCCTATCAAAGGGAGACAGGTGTGGGCTGAAGAAAGCTGCAAATGAATGAATGAATGAATGAATAAAATCATCCCAAGCACTGGCCAGGCAACAGCTTCAAAATAAAGACCACAAGAAGTGCTTTTTAATTTTAAAGAATTTTAATACAAACTTAATATAAACTATTTCAGTCCCTCTTAACATGTAAGACACTGACTCAAAATACTTTTATACCGTTTTTTTCAAGTATTGCACAATATAGGTACAAAATTAATATTTACGATTACATTTCTTCCATAATATATAGCAAAAATCTTTAAACCTTTAACAGAAAATACATTTTTTTTGAAAAAGCAAATATTCGTACATTTTAATTCCACCACTAAAGGAATATCCTGTACACAATTTTTAGAATAGTTGATGTCTTTAAGATGGATATTTTACAATTTCAGTAAAAAAAATACAACATGAAGCTGCTGCTGTCACAGATCACTGTAGTAAAAAGATATAAATGCAATACCATGTCGTAGAAACAATATATATATCCTCTGATATTTTACAAACTTTGTACTAAATTAAATTATACAATTAGAAAAGACCAATAAACCCACTTATTAGTGCCAATTTTTTATAAAAAAAAAATCAGCCATGTCCTTGCTATATCTTAAATACTGTAAGAGGCCATATCTGAGAGTATACTTTAAAATATACAGTCAGTATAAAATAACTTTGTGCTTGGTTGGCAAATGAAAAATGATGCATGTTTTATTTTTGTAACCAAGCCTGAATGTATCCTTACTATAAGCTTTAAAAAAAAAAAAAAAAAAAAAATCTCAAGGAGGTGAAAAAAAAAAAATCCCCCTTGGGCCCGTGCATTTCAACTCGTAAGATACATTTTTTCTTTTTCTAGTTAGCCATGACAGGCTGGAATTGCTGGTTAGAATACTGCATGTTATTTAGGCTAAAATTCAAGCCGTCGACAAAAGACTTCTCGTTGAGGCCTCCATAGGCCGCAAACACATCAAAGGCATTACTGTACTGGAGAGGACTGAGGTTAAGGGGGCTGTCACCTGGGAACATTCCATTGGTACTACTACCTTGACCCTGCATGTTAGGAAAAATAAATTCCTTGGCATTAGGAGAGAGAGCAGAGGCTTTCTGCTGTTGCTGCTGCTGCGGCGGCGGCGGGGGCGGCGGTGGCTGGGACGGCTGCTGTTGTTGCTGCGGCTGCTGTTGGCTACCCAGGCCAAGCCCGTACAGAGAGTGCATCGAGGAAGAGACGGCTTTCTGCTTCAAGAGGTCGTTCACATTCAAGCCGAGGTTGATAGGAGAAGTACGTGCAACCTTGTTGCTGCGGCCGCTATTCTTCATTTTGGTAGAGCCGAACTTGGTGGCAGCAAAAGTGGCAGTGGTGAAGGTTAAAGGCTGAGTGGACCTGGGCATGAAGGTAGGGCTTACAGCAGCAGAGTGACCAAAGGGAGGCGACGGAGAGCTGGACACTGATGAGGCTGGGTCACTGATGGGCATAAAAACCTGGGCCTCTGGGTTAAAGCTGTTTTTGATCTCCTTATCCAACTCACATCCATTTTCATTATTATCATCCACATAAAGCACCTTCACTGGTCCCTTTTCACCAATTTGGTAGGAAACCTCAAACGGGTCGATCCAAACACTAAGATCCTGTGGCAGATTGCCACGAACATCATCAATGTCCAAGCCACTCTCTTTGGATGCTTGTTCAATCACTGGGTCCACTTTCTCCCCTATGTGTATACATCTAAACCCTGATCCTTTGTATGGCTTTTCAGGATACCAGTGCCCTTCGTATTTCTTCTTAAGAAGTCTTTCAAGCTCTTCGCCAAAAATGTTGACACGTCTCCTGGGAAGCTTATTGTACAAATATGAGATAATAAAATTTAGTGCTACTTGGATTTCAAGCTGCATAGCTGCTATGCCACAAAGTGAGCTCTGTGTTTCAACTCCCCCCTACACACACACACACATACAAGTGTTCAGTTTGTGGCAGAGAAACAAATTCTCATTCAGAGTGCTGGTATTCTGTAGGTTATCCTTCACCTTGAGTGGTCTTGCTCCTTAAAGAAAAACAAAACAAAACAAAAACAAACATGTCCAAATAAGATAAATCTCAGTCCCACAACCTCTTCTACCCCCAGAGTAACGTTACTTTAGAAAAAGTTTAATAGGCTAGCAAGTCAGAAAAATATAAATAGCACAAAATAAAGGAACGTACAATAGAAAATTGTTTATTGAAGTTCAAAATCTCATGGGAAAACTTAGGATTTACACTTAAAACAAAATTTTCAACCCTATTACTTTTTTTTTCTTTTCCTGAAAACAGTTCTAAAAAAACAGTATCTCTCTAGCGCATGTAGCGTATTTCTTCCCTCAATTCTCACAAGATTATTTATTGGAAACTCTACTCCAGACACCCGTCCACCCACCTCCACACACATATATACCAGTTTTAGAAACTGATCATATTCCTATTCACCAATTTAGAAGTGAATTTTATATTTCAATTCATTCTGGATGTATGCTGCTTCAATCTGCTGTATCGTTAAACATTTAGACATTTGAGGAGTTAGGGAAATTATTTTGATTTCCAAAGTACATGATGCTAAAATTAAAAATACTAAATACTAAATGAATTGCCAACCTTGTGAACGATAATTATGAAACAAATTATCCCATATAGCTGCCCTCTTGAATACTAAGGGCATACACTGTAATAATCGAGGTTCTCTGTGCCTTTTCTTTTCAATGTATATTTTTCTAAGTCTGAAAATTTCTCTTTAGCAGCAAGTGCAACAAAAGCAATAATTAATTTCAACACTCTATTGATTATTCTCTTTAAAGGGGAGGGCTTCTGAGTTTTATTCTGATTTTCAAAACCACCTCCCTCCTTCACGATAAGAGAACAGCCGGGGAGGCTGGTACGATAAGGTCGACCTTTAAACGTTTGCTGGATCAGCACTGGGTGGGGAGAAGAAAAGATCAAGGGCAAACAGAAGATATTTGCAAAAGGAATCTATTCGTACACTGAGGCGGATTTAAAAGGACATTTAAAACTCAAGTTGGTATTAATCCATCTGTTCCATGTTCCATATTCGTGATGACAAAGGGAAAGGATCCCCGGCGGCCCACAAACTACACTCTGCAAGCCCAAAGCCGGAGTGCCGGCGAAGGCAGCTGATTAAGCCAAATTGCTTGAAGGTGCAGCCGAGCGAAATTCAGGCTCCGCGGAAGGTAGTTTTAAAGCAACGCCTTAAGACAGGAGTGTGAAGAATTACATAAACAGCCAGTTGGGTCTCATTAGATTTCAGCTCACAGCCCTCGGAGCCCAAGCGCTGGAGCAGCAGCAGCAGCAGCAGCAGCAGGAGGAGGAGGAGGAGGAGGAGGAGGAGGAGGAGGAGGAGGAAGAGAGGAGGAGGAGGAGAGTACAAGTCTCCTCTGAAAAGGAGGAGGAGGAAGGCCACGAGAAATGGCAAAGCAACCACTCGGGGCCGGGCACCCGGCAGGTCGGGGCGCCGGCCGCTCCGGGTCAGCCGCTCCCCTCCCCCCGCCGTAACCTGACCCGCCGCTCCCGCCCCCCGCCCCCCGCCCCCCGCCCGAGGCTCCTGGGACCCGGCCAGAGCCCGGGAGCACCGGCTCCCCCGCACCATTTTCAGTCCCGGCGGCCACCGGCCCCGCGGACCCCAGCGTCCCCCTCGAGCTCGCCGCTCCTCCGGGCGCCCCAACCCCCGATTCCCGTCAGCTCGGCCCGGGCAGCCCTTCCCTGCTCACCCTCCCGGCCCGAGCCGAGACCGACGCGCCGGCCGGCCCCGCCTCCGGGCCCCGGGCGCGCTGGGGCCCCTCGGAGCCGCTCCCCTCCGCGTCCGGGCCGCGACGCCGCCGTCCCCGAGGGCCCGGGGCTCGACGCCGCTGCAGCCCCTCCGCCTCCGGACCCCGCCCGCCGCCCTTCGATACTTACTGGCTGCTTCCACCACAGACCCGGCCGCTGGGCGGGGGAGAAGGGGCGGCAGGGCGGGGGCTCGGGAGGGTCGGCAGCGGCCAGCTGGCTGAATGCAAGACGGCGCCGCCGGGCGGAGGACGGGGGCCTCGGCGCGGGTCTCAGGAACTCGACCCTTGTGGCTCGGGGTGGCGGGGACGGGTCAGGCGAGCGCGCTCGCTTTTCCACACAGCCCGGTGCCCGGCCCAGCGTCCCCGTAGTGCGCCCACTCCGCGCCGGGCCAGAGCTTCGCTCCTTCTGCCGCGGCGCGCGCCCCGCCTCTCGTTTTATAGTCTCCTCCCTGCCCCCATCCCCTCCCGTAGGGGTGCGCGCGCGCCCGCCTCGCGTCACACAGCTCCGGGCAGCGTAACCATTCCCCGCCCTGCGGCCCCGCACCCCAGACCCTCAGCAGCGGCTCCGCCCCTGCCCTGCCCCCCGATGCCATTGGTCAAGTCTCGCCTGCCCATGTCCTGACGGGCGGCGGAGGGCCGAGTGGACAAGGCCACACCCCTCGGGCTCCACGATGGCCAATGCACCGACGTTCTGGAGCCACTGTGGGTGGGATTAAGAGAAAGCTGGGAACGGGATTGGGGGGCAGACGTGCCAGTGAGGGCGACGGTAGTGGGTGGGGCGGCTGACGCTAAATCTGGGCGGAGAGCACCGGAGAGAAGAGGGGGGAGGGGAGCGAGGCAGGTGGCGGGGCGGCGGGGAAGAACGGGAGGAGAGCCTGGAGAAGGAGGGGACAGTTTACAAAAATGCACTACCCGAGTGGGACTGTGGCCCAGGAAAATCCCACTCGTGAACGAGCTACCAAATCGGCCTCCAGTGCACCCAGGAGAGCCTAGAGAAAGGGCGAACTGTGACAGGGACTCGTGCACCCGATTAATTGAATATTAATCACCTCAGGGGCCTAGGCCAACTGCCACCCAGAGAGTGGCAACAGCAGAACCCAAAGCTGCCGTGCCAGGCTGGGGGTGGGGAAGAGAGACCACCTGGCCACACCTCCCGCCCAGGTGACAGTTTAACTGCCTCTGCATCCCACTTCAGACCTCCCCATGCGATCTGGCAGCAACTCGGACGTGGGGTGGCTTGAGACTGTAAGAAGAATCACATTTTATTCCAAAGGTCCCAACCCAGGCCTCCGTGCCAAACTGCGTACGTATCCAAGTATATATATGCATGCGTGTATTCAAATGTATTTTAACATAAATACACACAATAAACACGGTGCCTTTCTGTAATGCACGTTTAAGATAATCTTCGGTTGAAATGTGAGCGGGTAAACAGGGAGCGGGGAAAGAGAGGGACTCCAGGGAGGCGGGTAAGCGCCCTTTTCACAACCTGCAGCAGAGAAATACACGAAGTTACAGTGGGAGTGGAACCGAGCGTCCCTCTCGGCTAAAAATATTACTCACAGGTAGCAACGACGCCTGATTGGCCGCACTTCTCCCTTAGCAACTAGGCGATTGGCTGTCTGGTATCCAGGAGACAGACGTCAAGCTCGCACTGGGAAAAGAGGAGAGAAAGTCTAGGCGGAGGGATGGTAGGGAGGGGGAGAAAGAGGAGCAATGAATGAAACGCCCGGCGCTTGGCCTTCTCTCCCCGCTTTCCTCTGAGCTCAAGAAGTGCTTCCTGGAAAAACACCAGCTGGGGCTCCGCCTTCCTCTTAAAACTGTGGGGCCTGAACTCTCAACCTGCTATAAGGAAGTTAAAGCGCAACTCCCCGAGGAGTGGGGTGTCCGCGGAGCCGGCTGTGTAGACCGGTTGTGCTGTGCCCGCACACATCCGCTTTAGGTGTTAGGCCTAGAGACTTTACGCTTTAGGCATGTAATGTAGCCTTTTTCTCCACTATGACTCCCGTGCCCTCGTGCCTCCATCCCTGGTCCCCTTTAGAAGGAACCGAACTGGTAGAGGCTATTTCGGAAATTTCTAAAGTCGCCATTGTGGGGAGTGGGAGTGGGAGGAAGATTGGTTTGTAGAATGGTTTGAGGGTGGGAGTGGTCAGGTGGCCGATTTAATGTTTATTGTACAGATTCCTAAAACTCCTGCAGTCTGTTTTAAGAACATAGAAATTTTACTCAATGACTGATTTTTTAGTCTTTGGATTTTTTTGTAACAAGGAAAAGTGGGATTTGATTGTGAAAGTATGGAAGCATTTTATTTTATTTCTTGGAAGCATTAAAAAATTTTTTTAATGTTTATTTTTGAGAGAGAGAGACAGAGTGCGAGTGGAGGAGGTGCAGAGAGAGAGAGAGAGAGGGAGACACAGAACTCCAATCAGGCTCCAGGCTCCGAGCTGTCAGCACAAAGCCCGACACGGGGCTTGAACTCACGTAGTGTGAGATCATGACCTGATCACAGAGTGTGAGATCATGACCTGAGCCGAAGTCAGCCGCCCAACCCACTGAGCCACTCCGGCACCCCGGAAGCATTTTAAATTAAAACTCCCCTTTCTCTACATCAAGATATTCTTTCAGTGTTTTCTACTTTTTGCTCAGTTGTAACTTTTTGTTTTCTATAATGAGCATTCCTTCCATTTGTTATAAAAAATGAGTTATTTTTAATTTTATGATTAGCTGAGCACAGAAATTACAGGTAACAAGATGGGAAATTTGGGGAATGGTTTATCAAGTGAAGCACTTCATTTTTCATGTGCTCCAGAGCATAATTTCTCTTACCATTAGGCAAATGGTATTACTGTACCAAACATCCAGAATTGCAGGACCATGTGTGAGGTCATGTGTCCTGATTTGTAATTTGGAAAATATATCACTATAATTAGAGGAGCATATTAGGCTTGGCTGAGATTAAAATGTCTAACCAAAGATAGATGAATTGTAATTTTGTCTACCTTATCTATACTTTTCAAGAATTCGCAAAAGGAAGGTACAAATTCTCTTTTCTGAATGTCCCCAATCTATAATCCCAGGCTTAAAACTCTAGAGCAGTCGTCTGATAGGTTCTGATTAATTATCAATAGCGGTAAATAGAGTTTTTTAATAAAAAATTTATTTTTTTAATTTATTTTTTTTCAACGTTTATTTATTTTTGGGACAGAGAGAGACAGAGCATGAACGGGGGAGGGGCAGAGAGAGAGGGAGACACAGAATCGGAAACAGGCTCCAGGCTCCGAGCCATCAGCCCAGAGCTCGACGCGGGGCTCGAACTCACGGACCGCGAGATCGTGACCTGGCTGAAGTCGGACGCTTAACCGACTGCGCCACCCAGGTGCCCCTAATAAAAAATTTAAATGTCAAAACTGTATGAGTTATTGCAGCTCAGCCCAAGGGTATGAGGACTTTTCAGAGCAGGTATAAACACACACACACATGTGGAGGCCCCATGATATACTGGGCAAAGTCCTGAAGGGCAGGTATCTGAATTTTACCCATTTCTATCAACCTTCATATCGCTCATCTATAAAAAGTGTTGGATGACATAATCTCTAACATCTCTTTCAATTAAAATATTCCACATTTAAAACTCAATGCCTTTAAAGTAAATAACATAGTTATTTTAAAAATATAGATCGCAAATACAGGGAAACCAGATTCATACTCCTCCAAGTCACGAGGTATAAAATTCCCCTTACAAGTCTACACTTTAAACGACCCCCCTCATATGGCTTATTACTATTTAACATTTACTTTGGAATTGTTCAGGGGAGTGGACTGCTAAATGACTATTTTGATTTATGGAGGGAAAAAAAGTGTTCAATAGGAGGCTTCAGGTGATATCGCAACAATAGGTATTCCTCTCTCTGGGCGAGTAATAGTCACTGAAAATCACAGTCTTTGCCTTTCCCCACCTTGCATTCCACAAGATTCCTAGAGCAGTGCCTTACATTGAAGGTAAACGAGTATGTTCCAATATCATCGCGAAATACAGTTCTTGAAAGTGCGCTGAATTATTATCTTTTTCACACACACAAACACACACACACTCCCGCCTTGATTTCTGACAGATGTGTCCTAAACCTTGTAATTCTCATTCTGTTTCTTTGCAAACTGAGGATTACAGGAGAGTCACCATCTCCTGATGTGTACTTATCAAGGCTTATTTTACTTCTAGAGAATCAAACTTTTATCTTTATTTGAAAGTTAGCATACAAGCGTGATATCTTTCTCATCATTGTCATTCATTTCTTGCAGACTGTCATGCACACTTTAATATTATTGAGAAGGAGCAATTATTAAATAATCATTGAGTTATTAAAAACCAAGTAAACCAATTCTCTCCTAAACATTTTTCTTTCCTTTTCTTTTCTTATTTACTTTGAGAGAGAAAGAGAGCAACAGCAGGGGAAAGAGAGAGAATCTGACACAGGGCTCAAACTCACGAACTGTGAGATCATGACCCGAGCCGAAACCAAGAGTCTGACGCCCAACCGAATGAGCCACCCAGGCGCCCCTTTCCTAAACACTTTTCAAAGGAAGTCACACACTTATGACTGAGGAAACCTCAGTGTGGTTTCCTGTGGCTTCTCATATGGGTTAGTGGAGGAGGGCCATACGTTGTCTAAAAGAGATGGGAACACGGACATTGTAATTGAAAGATAACTAGATAACACTGAACAAACCCATTTATCTTTGGAACAGGCAATCCCACTGAAGCAACTGGGTCCAACGGGAGAAGGTGCCCTTATAACCTGCTTACTCCCTGTTATCTTGGTGAACAACAATCCAGACCAAATCTTTGAATTTCTCTCCATTAGCCAAGGATGAGGATTTTGATCTCAGGCACAAATTACATTTGCAGATTCTGGGAATGATACAGTGTTTATAACATTCTACCTGCAAAGAACATTTATTCAAAGCCTCTGTGAGCTAATAGTGTTAGAATACTTTAAACGTATGAATTCTGGACTTCACCTGTTGTAGCCTGTCTGCTAAGAAAAATGGAAAATGCTCTGTTAAAATGATATGTCAATTTCAAGCATAGATTGCATCCGTTATTACGCAGCTCTCCTTAAACAGAATTATATAACAAAATTCTAGTTTAGAAAAGATATACATGGTCCAACAATATATATTGTATTTGAGAGAGAGAGAGAGAGAGAGAACACACACACACACACACACACACACACACACACACACACACAAAGCTGTAAGAGCCAACTACATGTTTTCCCAGGCTTCTTTGCAGTGGAATTAGCATTGTGACACTGTTCTGACAAAGCAGTGTAAACAGAAGTCAGTGGGGAGGGTTTCTGAGAAAGCTTTGCTCTTCTTATCAAAGGAACTTATTCCAGTTACTAATGCTACATAACCATCCAGAACTTAGTAGCATAAAACACCCATTTTACTATGTTCTGGGATCCTGTAGGTCAGGCGTTCAGACAGGGTAGAGGGGACCAGATGGCCTTTCTAGGCTCCACAATATCTGGAACTTCAGCTAGGAAGATTTGAACATTCAAGAATCATCCGGAGCAGATGTGTCTAATAGAACTTTTCTCCAATGATGGAAACGACCTATCTCTGTGCTGTGGCTACTGAGCACTTGAAATGTGGCCAGAGTGACTGAGGAACTAAAGCTTTCATTTAGTTTTAATTAAATGTACATTTAAATTAGCACAGGTGGCCAGTGGCTCCTGAGTAGAACAGCATGAATCTGTCTGGAGGCTTCTTCACTTATCTGTCTAGTACCTGGGCTGGGACGACCCAAAGGCTGGGCTCAGTTGACACCATATTGCAGCGTCTACACGTGGCCTCTGAACCTTCCCTGTGGCTTGGGCTTCTCCCAGCATGGCAGCTGGTTCTCAGAGCAAGCACCTCAAGAGAGAGTTTCTGAAGAGCGAACATTCTAAGAGAGCCAAAATGGAAGTCGCGTGGCCTTTTACGACCCAGCCTTGGAATTCACAAAGCCCCACTTCTGCCATACTCCATTGGTCGAAGTAATCGGAAGCCTGTCTAGATTCAAGAGGAAAGCCCAGAGCTCCCCCCCCCCCGCCACTCCCACCACCTCCAAAGGGAGGAATGTCAATGAATTTGTAATTCAGTAATTTATTCCTGAAGTATAGTTGACTTACAATGTTAGATTAGTTTCAGGTGTACAACATAGTGATTTGACAGTTACATACATTACTCAGTGTTCATCATAAGTGTAGTCACCATCTGTCTCTACATTTAAGAGTCTGCTTAGTTTGTTTATTCGTTTTGTTTTTTAGATTCCATATATACGTGAAATCATATGGCACGTGTCTTTCTCCGATTTATTTCACTTAGCATAACACCCTCTAGGTCCATCCATGTTGTCACAAATGGCAAGATTTCAGTCATTTTTATGGCTGAATAATATCCTCCGTGTGTGTGTCTGTATGTGTGTGTGTGTGTGTGTGTGTGTGTGTATACCACATCTTCTTTCTCATTCATCTATCAATGCACACATTTTACATATAAATCTTTAACTACATCTCTGATTATTTCTTTGGGATTGTTCCCTAAGTGTATTTATCAGCTATCAAAGAGAAGGGATAGTTTTTAAACTTTTTTTTTTTTTGAGAGAGAGAGAGAGAGAGAGAGAGCGTAAGTAGGGAGAGGGGCAGAGGGAGAGGGAGAGACCATCCTAAGCAGGCTCCATACCCAGTGCAGAGACTGACATGGGGCTCAATCTCAAGACTGTGAGATCATGACCTGAGCCAAAACCAAGAGTCGGACGCTTAACCAAATGAGCACCCCAGAAGGCATATTTTTAAGGCTCTTAATACATAATGACAACCCATTTTCCAGAAAGACTGTACTATTTTACACTCCCAGTGTATAATTATGTCTATCTCACTACATCCTAGCCAGCATTGACCGCTAGGATATTTGTTCTATTCTTGGCTATTTGATAAATAAAATGGTATCTCTTTGTTGTTTTGATTCACACTTCTTTGATCATGTGTAAGATGAATATGTTTTCACATAATTGTCAGTTCTTTGCACTACTCTTTCAATGAATTTTCTAGCGACGCTTTTTCTCCACATTTCTATGAGAGGTCTTTGAATTTTTCCTCTTTAATGCATGTGAGCACCTTGCATATTGTGTGCCAAATAGTTTGCTGAACACGATTCTGATCTTAAATTGCATTTTAGAACTTCCCCAAATGTTCTAGATGGTTTTTACTCATTTTATTTTTATTTTTTTAAGTTTTTATTTTAATCACTCAGTGCTCATGACACTGAGTATACTCCTTAATTCCCATCACCTATTTCAGTCATTCCCCACCCACCCTAGCTCCTCTATGGTAACCCTGAGTTTGTTCTGTGTAGTTAAGAGTCTATTTCTTGGTTTGCCTCTTCCTCTTTTTTTCCCTTTGCTCATTTATTTTTTTATTAAATTCCACATATGAGTGAAATCATGTCATCTTTGTCTTTCTCTGATTGATTTATTTCCCTTAGCATTATACTCTCTAGCTCCATCCATGTCATTGCAAATGGCAAGATTTCATTCTTTTTTATGCCTGAAGAATATTCCATTGTCAATATATACCACATCTTCTTTATTCATTCACCAGTCAATGGATACTTGGGCTGCTTCCATATCTTGGCTATCATAATGTTAATATAAAAATCAGGGTGTGTGTATCCCTTTGAATTAGGGTTTTTGTATTCCTTGAGTAAATACCCAGTAGTTCAATTAGTGGATCATAGGGTAGTTCTATTTTTAGTTTTCTGAGGAACCTCCATACTGTGTCTCCGGAGTGGCTGCACCAGTTTGGATTCCCACCAACAGTGCAAGAAAGTTCCTTTTTCTCCACATCCTCACCAACACCTGTTGTTCCTTGTGTTGCTGATTTTAGCGATCTGACAGGTATGAGGTGATATCTCATTGTAGTTTTGATTTGCATTTCCCTGATGATGAGTGATGTTGAGCATCTTTTCATGTGTCTGTTGGCCATCTGGATGTCTTCTTCGGAGAAATGTCTGTTCATGTCTTCTGCCCATTTAAAAAAAAATTTTTTTAATGTTTATTTATTTTTGAAACAGAGGGAGACAGAGCGCGAGTGGGGAAGGGGCAGAGAGAGAGGGAGACACAGAATTTGAAACAGGGTCCAGGCTCTGAGCTGTCAGTACAGAGCCTGATGCGGGGCTCAAACCCATGAACCGTGAGATCATGACCTGAGCTGAAGTTGGATGCTCAACAAACTGAGTCACCAGGCGCCCCTCTTCTGCCCATTTAAAAAAATTTTTTAAACATTTATTTTTGAGAGAGAGACAGAGACAGAGTGCAAGTTGGGGAGGGGCAAAGAGAGAGGAAGACACAGAATCCGAAGCAGGCTCCAGGCTCTGAGCTGTCAGCACAGAGCCCGATGCAAGGCTTAAACCCACAAACCAAGACATCATGACCTGAGCCGAAGTTGGAGACTTAGCTGACTGAGCCATCCAGGTGCCCCTCTTCTGCCCATTTTTTAATTGGTTTATTTGTTTTTTGGGTGTTGAGTTTTAAAAGTTCTTTTATGTATTTTGGATACTAACCCTTTATTAGATATGTCATTTGCATCTGTCTACTCCCATTGCTTAGGTTGCCTTTTAGTTTTGTTGAATGTTTCCTTTGTTGTGCAAAAGCTTTTTATTTTGATGTAGTCCTAATAGTCTATTTTTGTTTCTGTTCCCCTTGCTTCAGAGGACCTATCTAGAAAAAAGTTGCTACAGCCAATGTCAAAGAAATTACTGCCTGTGCTCTCTTTTATGGTTTCAGGTCTCACACTTAGGGCTTTAATCCATTTTGAATTTATTTTTGTATATAGTGTATGAAAATGGTCCAGTTTCATTCTTTTGCATGTTGCTGCCCAGTTTTCCCAACACCATTTGTTGAAGGGACTTTTTCCTATGAGATATTTTTTCTTCCCTTGTTGAAGATTAATTGACTGTATAGTTGTGGGTGTGTTTCTGGGTTTTCTATTCTGTTTCATTGATCTATGTGCCAGTACCATACTGTTTTGATCACTACAGCTTTATAATATAACTTGAAGTCCAGAATTGTGATGCTTCAAGCTTTGCTTTTCTCTTTCAAGATTGCTTTGGCTATTCAGGGTCTTTTGTGGCTCCATACAAATTTTAGGATTGTTTGTTCTACTTCTGTGAAAAATGCTATAGGTATTTTTATAGGGATTGCATTAAGTGTGTAGATTGCTTTGGGTAGTATAGACATGTTAACAATATTTGTTCTACCAATCCACGAGCATGGAATATCTTTCCATTTCTTTGGGTCATCTTCAATTTTTTTCATCAGTGTTCTATAATTTTCAGAGTATGGGTCTTTTACCTCTTTATAGAACCTTGATTTCCTTCTTTTTTTTTTTTTAAGTGTATTTCTTTAGGAGAGAGGAGGGGGAGGGACAGAAAGAGAGGGAGAAAGAAGGAATCCCAAGCAAGATCCACACTGTCAGGGTAGAGCCTGATGCGGGGCTTGAACCTGTGAACCCCAATATCATGACCTGAGCAGAAATCAAGAGTCGGATGCTTAACTGAGTCACCCAGGCACCCCTAGAACCTTGATTTCTTATCTATTTTAGACTTTGTAGCATTTGGCCTTATTGAAAGGTTATTAATGCTTTAAAAAAAAAAAAAGGACAAGGGGCACCTGGGTGGCTCAGTTGGTTAGGCATCCAACTTCAGCTCAGGTCATAATCCCGTGATTCATGAGTTGGAGCCCCGCATCGGGCTCTGCGCTGATGGCTCAGAGCCTGGAGCCTGCTTCAAACTCTGTCTCCCTCTCTCTCTCTGTCCCTCCCTGCTTATCCTCTGTCTCCATTTCAAAAACAACAAATAAACATTAAAAAAAAAAAAAAAGGCACCTGGGTGGGGCAGTTGGTTGAGGGATGGACTCTTGATTTCAGCTCAGGTCATGATCCCAGGGTCATGAGATCCAGCCCGTCAATGGGCTCAGTGCTGAGCATGGAGCTTGCTTGAGATCCTCTCTCTCTCTCTCTCTCTCTCTCTTTCTCTTTCTCTCTTCCTCCCTCTTCCCCTTTCCCCTACCCCTCAAATGAAATTAAATTAAAAATAAAAAAGGCAAAACAAACAAATCTAGTGATGTTTACTCAATTTCATTTCTCCTCCATCCTTCTGCCACATGTCACACTGTTTACTGGTAACTACTTGAAACATTCCCTTTTGACTTTGCACGTTCTTGCTCTGGCATAGGATGTACCCAGCATAGCTCCCACTTCTTTGCTATCTCACCCATAGTTGAGCAGAGTAGAAACATTAGGAACTTGAGAGAATTTGTGTTTAAGTCCTGCTCTGCCAGGTGTTAGCTGGGTATGGCTGCACTGGGTCTCAGCCTTCTTGTAATGAATAGAAGCACTAACTCCCTCTGAGCTGTGTGAGATCTAATGAGATCATGCCTGGGACAATGGTTGGTGAGCTGGGACACCTGGGTGTCTCAGTCGGTTAAGCATCCAATTCTTGGTTTCAGCTCAACTCATGATCTCAAGGTCATGAGATGGGAGTTCCTTGCTGGGCATGGAGCCTGCTTAGGATTCTCTCTCTCTTTCTCCCTCTGCCCCTCCCCCTGCTCACATGCTCTCGCTCTCTCAAAATAAAATAAAATATAAAATAAAATAAAGAAGAAGAAAATGCTTGGTGAACTGTAAAACCCTAAGTAGATATTAACATTTTCTTCCTTCCTCCTTCCCTTCCTCCTCATCCTGTTCCCCCTCCCCTCCCAACCTCCCCCCTCCTCATCTCCTCCTTTTCCCCCTCCTTTGCTTCTTTTGTCCAATGGAAATTTGATTCAGTTCAAGGAAGAAATAATGTGAAAGTGCTTGTAAACTATAAACAGGTATTAGCGACACTCTTTTCTCTCATATACAGTGTCACCAACTCTGTCATTTCCGTCTTCAAAACATCTCTCAGAACCTTATGCTTTGGTGTTTTAGATTGTTACTTAATTCTTAGGTTATCTTGCTTTCCATGTGTTTATGTCCTGTCTCCTATGTTGGATTGATTCCAAGCTTTTTTATGTCTTTGCACATGAACTCTGTAGGACCCTGCAGTCGATCAATATTGACTGATGGCTTTGCTCTGTAGTTGCCTAATCCAATGAAAGAACACAGACTATGTGAGAAAGGGGAAAGGTACCGAGACTCTAGAGAAGAGGCTGGATAGGCAGAAGCCAGATACTGAGGGCCTTGACTTAGGAAATTGGGAATTTTGCCTTTAACAGACAAGAAGACATCAAATGATTTTTCAGTAGGGAAATGACATTGTTGGAATTCTGTTTAGAACATATTTTATTTAGCTCTGAACCCCAGAGCCTAGTACAGTGCTTGGTACACAGGAATTGCCCTATCGGTCTATGTTTAATTGCTTTTATCATTCAATAGAGTATTCTTCACTTGTTCTATTATTTTGAAGACGAAATACTTTGTCTTTTAGCAAGGAAATAGACCCTGTCTGTAGACCAGTATTTCTACCCATCTTGGTACAAAAGAAAAGGGAACAATTCTCTGGCAGGGTATAAGCCCAAAGCTTTTGGTTTCTGGAAAACCTAAAAATTTTCTGTGGAAAATTCTGCTGGGACCCCAGGAAGATTAATTCCTTCTATCTCTACTTTTTCTGTCCGTGCTGGGTATTTTAGACACTATCCATTCCTGTTTCCTCCAGCAACAGTCCTGGGTTCTGTTTGAACATTTACCCTTCTGCCACTCTCCATCCATCTCCTTCTGTTGGGTCCTAAGATCTATGCTGAAGACAACTGGAACATGGCATTGTCCTGGCCACTGTGATGGGTTCAGGGATGGTCACTGACCTAGTTAGGCCAAACAGAATCAGTAAGTCTCAATTGTGTTTGAGGTATTGGGGATAAGGACTCTTTCCCATGAAATGTGAGCCTGGAAGCATCCATTGTTGAGGCTGCTGCGGCCATCTTAGTACCATCAGAAGAGAGCCTACTGGAGAACTCAGCTAACACAGGCAAAACATGAAGGAAAACCAAGTACCCAAAAAAGACTTTGAGCCCGTACATCACCTCTACCTGGACTTTTCAGTTACAGGCTGTCTAAGCATGGGTCTCCCCAAAGAGCAGAGCCTGACCAAAGGGCTCTGTGCTACCCCTTTAACAGGACGTGAAATACTGGGGAGCAGGAGTGAAGGACAAAGGAAATAAAGCAGCAAAGGAGGGAGAACCAACCCTCCTTGGCATTATTGGGCCAGCCACTGTTGAGTACAACTGTTTGCCCCCCATAGACCAGTCCTCCAAGAAGCTGCATAAACTGCATCCCAGGACAAGCCATCTGAGAAAAGAAATAGCCAAGAATTTACTCACTAGTTCCCATTTTCCACTGGTCAAAGGGTGTGTATCATGAGCCGTTAATGCTCCCACATTTCTGGGTTTGGGATATTGGAAGACAAGCAAGGTCCTGCACCTCTACGTCAACTGGGGAGTCCTGAGGCAGGAGGCAAGTGACACAGCATGAGCCGAGGAGCCATCAAATTGTTCCCCTTGTGAAGTTAGAGCTTGTGCGGATCTGGTCACAGCCTCTGGAAGGAGAGAAGGTGAGGCCAAGAGAACCTAAGTGGTGCCTAAGAGGCACCTGATACTCCTGAGTTGATAATAAGTTCCTTTTTCACTAAAGCCAGCTGGGTTAGGTTTCTGCATAAGCAATCTTGTGTTCATAACTCCCATCTCCCCACTCCCTAGGCTGCTGTTAACGCTCTCTGCCTGGGCCATCCACTTGACGTGAAAGTGTGTGCTGTCTTTGTGGTACTTAACTGCACTGTTTTGGTGCATGTCCTATCTCTCCAAGAGATCTGCATGGCCGCAAGGGTGGGGCATAGCTTCTACTGCCCTGTGCCTGTGCCATTCACAGAATGCTTACCGAGTATTTGGCTGAACTGACTCTTTCAGTTTCCTAAAATTCAGCGTTCTGCTATTGGACCTCTCGCATCCCAATGTGCTTTTCCCAATATATGCTGTTGTTTTAACCTGTTAAAATTTGTCGTTTGGGCAGTCCTTACACAGTGAATCACCCCAGGATCTCATGTGTCCAGCAGCATTTGGATTCTAAAGTTAAATCACTGTTCTTCTATTCTCACTATGGTTAATAAGAACAAATATTAAGCGACAGGTAGAGTAGCTCTAAGAGCTTTGATATTGACCAATATAGGAATTCTGGAAGTGAAGACCAGAGAAAACAACCAGAACGGAATAATGAAATCATGGGCAGAAACTGACATATTAATGAGATAAAAAGTAAAGATTTGAATAGTAATCTTGATTCAGTAGATATCTGTGTCCTTGTAGGACTTTCCAAGGACAGAGGTTCTTTTCAGATATCCATGAAATAGTTTAAAATTGCCTGCGTAATACATCATGAAGAAAATTTCCGTATTCCCAAGTAGAAACCTTCTGACCCAACAGTCTACGGAACCTTAACACTAGAAATTAACAATCAACATAGCAAAAAAAAAAAAAAAAAAAAAAAAAAAAAAAAAAAAAAAAAAAAAAAAAAAATCTACTTGCTTGCAACTTTAAAGCGCTTTTTGCAATAGTTCTTGGCATTAAAGAGGAAATCAGAACTGAAATTTCTGAAATTTGTAGCTGAATAGAAAATCAAAGCTGAAATGCGGATCACTTTAGACTAATGACAACACAGATACTACCTACCAAGTTCTACAGACCCAGTGATAATCAGAGGGAAATTTAATACCTTAAGCACACTTATTAGAAAATGAGAAAAACTAAAACTAAGTTTTAGTTTAAGCATGCAGTTCAGGACTCTAGGAAAAAGAAGCAGGGTGCCTAGGTGGCTCAGCCAGTTAAGCATCTGACTCTTGATTTTGGTTCAGGTCATGATCAAACCCCCGAGTCAAACTCTATACTGTCAGCACAAAGCCTCCTTGAGATTCTCTCTCTTCTTCTCTCTCTGCCTCTCACTCACTTGCACTCTCTCTCTCTTTCCCTCAAAATAAATAAATAAACTTAAAAAAAAAGAAAGAAAGAAAAAGAGAAGCAAAAATAGACCTAAATCAAGTAGAAAGTAAAAATTAATAAAGATAAAATTGATAAAATAATAAACATCAAGTATCTAAAATCAAAAGCTGCTGATTGATAAAATAGATAAAATTTTTACAAGTCTGGTTAAGGGAAAAGGACTCCAACTGATGATTTTATTTATTTTTAAAAATTAATTATTTATTTTTTAAAAATAGGCTCCTCACCCAACATAGTGTTTGAACTCACAACCCTGAGATCAAGAGTTGCATGGGTGGCTCAATTGGTTGAGTGTCCAACTTCAGCTCAGGTCATGATCTCATGGTTTGTGGGTTTGAGCCCCGCATCAGGCTCTGTGCTGACAGCTTGCTCAGAGTCTGGAGCCTGGAGCCTGTTTCAGATTCTGTGTTTTCTTCGCTCTCTGCCCATCCCCCGCTCATGCGCTCTCGCGCTCTCTCTCTCTCTCTCTCTGTCTCTCAAAAAATAAATAAATGTTTAAAAAAAAATAGTTGCATGTTTTATCACCTGAGCCAGCCAGGTGTCCCTCAAACTGATGATTTTAGAAACAAGAGAAGAATGTGATTATAAAAACAGGTTATTGGGGCACCTGGGTGGCTCAGTCGATTGAGTGTCTGACTCTTGATTTCAGCTCAAGTCATGATCTTATGGTCTGTGGGATTGAGCCCTGCATCAGGCTCTGTGACAGCATGGAGGCTGCTTGGAATTCTCTCTCCATCTCCCTCTGCACTTCGCCCACTCATGTGTCTTCTCTCCCTCTCTCAAAATAAAGAAATAAACTTTAAAAAAAAGAAGCAGAGGCTATTAAATAATTTAGAAAATACTATGTACAACTGGATTAAATCTGGATGAAAATAGGGAAAATTTAAATTATCTTAATTGACTTAAGAAATAGTATCAAACCTGGGGCACCTGGATGGCTCAGTCGGTTAAATGTCTGACTTTGGCTCTGGTCATGATCTTGTGGTTCACGAGTTTGAGCCTCACATCGGGCTCTGTGCTGACAGCTCAGAGCCTGGAACCTGCTTTGGATTCTGTGTCTCCCTCTCTTTCTGCCCCTCCCCAGCTCTCACTTCTGTCTCTCTGTCTCTCAAAAATAAAAACATTTTAAAATTTTTAAAAAAGAGATAGTATCAAACCTAAATAGACCACCAACAATAAAAAAAAGTGAAGAAAAAAAAACTAATTTAAAACTTATCCACAGTGGAGCGCCTGGCTGGCTTAGTTGGTAGAATATGTGACTCTTGATATCGGGGTTGTAAGTTCAAGCCCCATGTTGGGTATAAAAAAAAAAAAAAAGTAAAATCTACCCACAGAAAAGAAATGAGGCTAGTGTGGTCTTATATGGTAGGATCTTACAAACTCATTCCAGGGGGCTGACATAATGCTGCTACCAAAGCAGACAAACATAGAACAACAAAGAAGGAAATCAAAAGCTAAATTCACTTATAAACACAGATTTTAAAAACCCTAAATGAAATATTGCAAATTGGATCAGTGTATTTAAATAATGCAAGGATGGTTCAACATTAAGATATTTGTTAATGAAATGTACTACATTAATACACCAAAGAGACAACTTCTGATCATTTCAATTGGTATAAAAAAAATTAATAACATCCAATATCATTTGATAATTGGGAAAAAAACAAAAACAAAAAACCTTCTTATTAATGGAGCAGAAAAGAAAATATCTTTTGGGGGCACCTGGTTGGTTCAGTTTGTAGAGCATACCGTCTGACTTTGTCTCAGGTCATGACCTCACGGTCTGTGAGTTCAAGCCCTGCGTCGGGCTCTGTGCTGACAGCTCAGAGCCCGGATCCTACTCCAGATTCTGTGTCTCCCTCTCTCTGCCCCTCCTCTGCTCAGTCTCTCTCTCTCTCTCTCTCCCAAAAACAAATAAACATTTAAAAATTAAAAAAAAAAAAAGACACTATTAAGTAAACTAAAAAAAAAAAAAAGAAAAGAAAGAATACATCGTTAACTTGATAAAGTCTCCATCAGGAACCTACAGCTACAGCAAATGCTAAACTGAATGGCAAAGTATTAGAAACATTTTCTTTAAGGTCAGGATTGAGATAAACCGAGCTGATACTATTTGTTATTAGTAAACAAGCTTGGAGTACCTAGTCATTGTAGTAAGATGAAAATAAAGAGGTACATATCAACATGAAAAGAGACAAAATGGCATTATTTCTAGCTGATGTGATTATTCATTCAGAACCTCCAAGATCAACACCTTAAAAAATGATTGTGGCTTATGAAAGAACCTAACAGGGTGGTAAATCAGGAAGGAAACATATACACCCAGAAAAAGCTAACAGCTTTCCTATTTATCAGTGATAATAAATTAGGAAGTATGATCAAAAAGGTTATGAATCATATTAATAATAAAAACTATAAGGCACTCAGAACAAATTATCAAAAAATATACAGGACTGATTATGAAAAAGCTATAAAACTTTATTAAAGTATGTATGAATATTGAATATATAGAGAAACAGCTTATCTTCTGAAAATGATTTTTAAAACTCAGTATTAAAAAGATATTAATTCTCCTCCAAATTAGTTCCTATTGACATTCTAGCAGGACTTTTTATGGATATGCTGATTCTGAAATTCATCTGGAAGAGTAAACATACGAGAATAGCCAAGAACATTTTGAAATAGAAGAATAATGCAAGGAGTATCTCCCGTTATATATCAAGACATACAACAAAGATAACAAAGGTTATAAGAACAAAAAATGAGGGGCGTCTGAGTGGCTCAGTTGGTTAAGCGTCAGACTTCAACTCAGGTTATGATCTCGCAGTTCGTGAGTTCAAGTCCTGCGTCAGGCTCTGTGCTGACAGCTCAGAGCCTGAAGCCTGCTTCAGAGTCTGTGTCTCCCCCTCTCTCGGCCCCTCCCCTGCTCATGCTCTGTCTCTCTGTCTCTCAATAATAAATAAACGTTAAAAATATTTAAAAAAATAAAGAATGTTTACAAGAATAAAAAATGAGGTATTGATGTAGGAATAACCAAAGAGGTGAGGAAACAGAACAGAGAGCCCTGAAGTATATCCTGTATCAATAGGAACTTAGTTTATAATAATGATGGCAGTTACAATTTGTGGGGCAAAATGGTACTGAAGCAATTGGTTATCAATTTTAGGAGGAAAAAGTTATATCACAACATGCACAAAAATTATAGGTGGTTTAAAAATCAAAACATTTCAAAGCCTATAAATCAACAAGAGATACATATAAAAATATTTTTATTTTTCACATCTTGAGTCAGGGTAGGCCTTTCTAAGGAAGTCCCCAATCCCAAAGGCCATAAGGAAACGATCAACAGATAGACTACAGATAGATTTATCCGTTGATAAGCAGATTAACAAACATTTAAATCTTTGGTATAACTAAAGAAACCATAAACTACATTAGAAGACAAATGGCCAACTGAGAGAAACTTTGCAACCTAAGCAAAGAGCAAAAGACTGATACCACAATATATAAAGAACTTCTACAAATCAACAACTGAAAGATATAAACTCAATGGAAGTTGCCCAACAGTAAAATGGAGTCAATTCAGTAAGGGAAAAAAAAGCACAACTTATTAATAAGCACATAAAATGACAATGTCATGAATAACATGGGCAACAAAAATGAAAACAATGAGATTTTTTATCTTATCCACTGGTTTGATGACACCCAAAATTGCTAATTGTTAGCATTGACAAAAGAGTGGGGAAAAGGATCTCTAACAGGAATTCAAACTGATTAAGTAGGAAGGTAGGAGTGAGCACCAATGCCATTTTGTAGTAAGAACCAAAGATATATCTTTAAAGACACTTTACAGATAATTACAGTTTAGAATTGCAAAGGAAATGGAAACAACTTAAGTGTCCGCCAACAAAGGGTAGTTGAATAATGTTGATCCACCTTGTACTTGAAAGCTCCCGAGGAGGTGGACCCATACTGATGGGGGGAGATCATGTATGTACCGGGCACTGTTCTCCATGTTTTACGTCTATTTAATCCTCCCAGAAGCCCAATGAAGAAGACACCATAATTTGAGCTATTTCACAGACGAGGGAACTGAGGCACGGTGGGGTGAGTCGTTCACCTACACAAGTGGTTGGCAGAGCTAGGATTTAAACCCCAGTGATCTGGCCCCATAGACTGTGGCTTGACCATGACCCTAAATCCTGCTTCCATATGACTATGATATACTGGGAAGAAAATCAATCCACAGACAAATATTGAACGATCTCATCTTTATTAAAAGTGGAAACTGGGGCACCTGGGTGACTCAGTTGGTTGTGCATTGGACACCTGATTTCGGCTCAGGTCATGATTCCAGGGTGGTGGAATCAAGCCCCATGTCCATGCTGAGCGTGGGATTCTCTCTCTCTCTCTCTCTCTCTTTCTCTCTCTCTCTGTTCTTCTTCCCTGCTCAAGAGCTGTCTCTTTCTCTCTCTAAGATAAAATAAAATAAAATAATTTTTAAGTGGAAACATGTTTTGGTGCATGGGAAAAAATATTTACATTTAGATAGAGAACTTTGGGGGTGTTGGAACGGGCACTTCATTTTGACGCCTTTCTTTATATATTGCTGGAATTTTTCACAGCAAGGAGTCATTTTTGCAATTAAAATCATATCATCTTAAATATATTTTAATATATATTATGTAACATATTATAAATAATTTATATATTCTTTTTTTAATGTTTATTTTTGAGAAGGAGAGAGCGCATGCACACACAGCAAGGGAGGGGCAGAAAGAGGGAGGGAGACACAGAATCTGAAGCAGACTCCAGGTTCTGTGCTGTCAGCGCACAGTCCAAAGCGGGGTTTGAACCCACCGACCGCGAGATCATGACCTGAGCCAAAGTTGGACACTTAACCAACTGAGCCACCCAAGTGCCCCTAATTTATATATTCAAAATACCTTTATATTTGGAGCTTACTTCTTTGTTTATATGGTGGGGTTTTTTTTCCCAGAAAAGAACTATTAGTTCAAACTATTATCTTGCAAAAATGAGAACAGAATGCTATACCCCACCTAGCTGCCTACGTTCCAAAAGCGTTTATTTATCACTTAGGAAGGGATCTGATTTTTGTGTATTTGGGAGTACCTGTTAGTTACAAGAATTCTGTGAATAGTCTGGCTAAAATGGCTAGAACTTAACACCTGACATATTCCCTAATAGATTTTCCCTTTTTGTTCCCTGGTGTCTGGACTTTCCTTGCACAAGCTCTTAGTAAGATTCTATGCTGGGTGCAGAGGCTATAAGACTGAGGAAGTCCCAGGCTAGTGGGGGCATAGACAGTTCCCAAGTCAGAAACCAGGGAGCCATCTTGGATACCCCTTCTTGCTAACCTGCCACTGAGCTCCTCAGTCTGACCTCCTACCTGTTGATTTGGTCCACCCACCACTGTCCAGGACACAAGCACCTCTTTCCTCGACCACGGCAGCAGCCTCCTGGGGCCTCTCTGGCCTTCACTCCTGCCCCATTACCTACCACCCCACAAGCAAATCAGACATGTCCCCATCCCTCCGCCCCCACCAGGCTAAACCCATCAGTGTCTCCCATTTCTCACAGGAGGGGGACCAGAAACCTCACTGCGGTCTGCAAGGCCCACAGCCCAGAGTTAACACAACCTTCCTCCACCTTCTTTTACTTCCTCAAGCTTACCAGCTTCCCTCCCGCCTTGGGGCCCCTCACCCCACCCTGACCTCATTAACCTCTACTTAGCTTTCAGCTGTTATTTCACTTCTTCACGGGAAACTCCCAACCCTCACTGTTCGAGCTCTTTGCCCCCATCAGTCAATAGCTGTCTGTAAGGCTGTCTATAAGGTCCATAATGGTAGGAATGGTGTCTGTTTTGTTCCCTGTGGTATCCTTGGAGCCAAGCACAGAGCCTGGCTCACACAGGTGCTCAGTGAGCACTTGTGGAAGGAAGGAAGGAAGGAAGGAAGGAAGGAAGGAAGGAAGAAGGGAAAAAAGAAGGAAGAGAGGAAATGAGGGAAGGAGGAAGGAAGGAAGGAGGGTGGGAGGGAGGGAGGGAGGAAGGAAGGGAGGGAGGGAGGGAGGGAGGGAGGAAGGAAGGAAGGAGAGAAGGGAGGGAGGGAGGAAGGGAGGGAGGAGTGAATGAATGAGTGATGCTGTTGAAACACCAGACAGAATATGCTGAGGCTGTCTTTGCCTGGGCGGTGAGGGAGGCATTGCAGAACAGAAGGAGGCCTTGAAGGGTGGGCATCTCTTCACAGGCAGGGAGGGAACAAGGACATTTCAGACTCAGGAGCTGCAGAAGGCTGATGTAGACCCCTGTGGTTGTCACGTCAGAGCGAGGAGAGGCAGAGACAAAACTGGCCAGCCTGGCTAGAGTTCTGCATACCAAAAAAGGATTTACACTTTCTTCTGTAGGTAATGGGGGAAACTGGGAAGGTTGGTAGGGAGTCCCTCCCCACTCCCTTGCCTTTCCCACCCCCTCTTCCTTGCTTCCCTTCCTTCTGCAGACAGGGAACCATGTCTCCAAGTGCCGGCTAGCACGCTCTTGGTTGGGAAGGAAGCAGCAGGCGTTTGGAAGGGACGGTGCTCAACGGACCCCTTTTCCTGGCCCTGTCCCCAGATGTACGAAGCAGAGCTAGCATAGTAGAAAGGGAGATGCTCCCCAGCGCCACCACCTTCACCCAGAGAGGTGTCTGGGAACCCCCCAAGCACCCAGGGCCCTGAGCCCTAAGGGCAGAGGCTAGAGGGAGGAGTTAGGTCAGGTTGAGACTCATTAGCTAGAATGACAACTTGAAAGAGCCACTGACCAGGGTTTCTTCTGCGCTGTTGGCTTTGCCTCACTCAGGGCAGTTGAAGGGTTGATTCCAGGGATCCAGCTCTGGGACGCAAACAGGTTCCAACTTCTCCCAAGCCAGGCAAAGTCACCTCTCTCTGAACAAGGTTGCTGAGTAAGGGGGCTCAGGGAGCCACTGAGGCCCGAGGATTTGCAGCCTCACCTTGAAGGTCCCAGTGTTCCAAGTGAGGGCAAGGACTCCTGCCCAGGGTGGGGGTCAGGGGAGGCAAGTGCCTGCAAGGCCAGGATGCCACCGTGTCCATGGACATTTCAAACATTTCAAAATTTCGGAACCATGGGAACTACTGACTTCTGTGCTCCCCAGCCTGTTCTTTGGACCTGAATTTGCACTTCGATTCAGCAGCATTTATTGGGTGTCTGCTCTGTGCAAAGCCCCGTGCTAAGTTCTTAGTCATAAAGGCGAGTGATTCATGATCCCTGCTTCCAAGAGGCTTGCAGTCTAGTGAGGGAAACCACATTCAAACAATGTTTTGTCATCTTCGGAATCCTTGTCTATTTTTTTCCTCCAGCACTCTTTTTTGGGGGTTTGGGCTTGTTTGGTGTGGCTACAGAGAAGGTTAGATGTGCTTCAGAGTCAGCATGAGCTGACTGGGAGGAATAGAGCTTCACTAAATCCTGACCACTTATCAACTCTAGTGGCCATTCTTTTATAGTGGGTGGCGGGGGGGGGGGGGCGGGGGAATGGGAGGGCAGCCATCTTTCCAGGCCCTGCTGATCTCTCTAGATTTTGAGATTGTTTCAGTTAGCTATTGCCGTGTAACAAAGCACAGTGATCTGTTTCTCACCATGCTGTGGGTTGGCCGTGTGGGTGGTCCTTTCAGTCTCAGCTGCAGTCACCCACGTGGCTACGGTCACCTGACTTGGGCTGGGGGGCCCAGTGTGGCCTCATTCACACATCTGGCCGTTGGTGCAGCTTGTCCGTTCTCCAAGTGGCCTCATCCACTTGGAGTGGCCTCCCAGTGGCGCTCTCAAGGTTATGAGAGGGTGATAGTAGAAGCTGGAAGACCCCTTTAGGCCTAAGCTCTGGACTTTTCATGTTATTTCTGCCATATTCTGCCGGTGAAAAATGTCATGAGGCCCATCCACATTCAAGGGGTGGCAAAATTGAATGGACTGCTCACTGTGGGGGAGCAACAGCACCACACAGCCAAGGGGTGTAGATATAAGGAGGTGCCATTCATTGGGGCCATTGTTCGAACAGTCTAGAACACAGAGGCCTAAAAGATGTAACCTATCAAGCGTTTGCTTCAGGACAGCCGGAGAGAGAAGGTGTAAGTCCCTCTTCTCTGCCAGCATCTATGTCCATGATCTTGGAAAGGGTTCTGTTATCTTTTACCAGCACAACATGGCCTACGGATCCAGTGGGCTCTGGGTTCCACGGAGCCCACCAGACTACATAGCACCATTTGGCTGACCCCCTCGAGTTATCCTCACCAGGCCCCAGTGGTGTGCTGGTAAACTAGACTGGGGTAGCAGTAGGGTCCTGATTTGTTGCCAGTTTCTCTGGTGCAAATACCCCTCCCACGGCCAACTGCAAGCTACCAATGTGACATCACCGAATGAGGAGTTTGGAATCAATACGCATAATTGAGTTTTGGCCCTTCACAAGCCAGCTGCACACCTTTTCCTTATCTCCGAATTTTCTAGAAAAAGCGAATACAGATTTAAAAAAAAAAAAAAAAAAGCAAAACCCTTCTCGGTGCTGAAAGAATAAAATGCGTCACGAAGACAGAGTCTTGTTCAGGTAGATGGGGATCTCCGTAGCCACGAGGCAGGCCGTGGCAGCCCCTGAAACTAGGCAGGGTCTAAACACACCCAGGGATATCTGTGTGTGGGCATAGACCATTTCTGAAAGGGTGCTCACCTAACAGATCGTGGTTATTTCTGGAGCTGATGGTGGGTGGGGGTGAGGGACCCTGTCCTGATGTATTCCTGTATCATCTTCACTTTCTTACAGTGAACATGCGTGCAGTTTATAATTACATAATAAAACCAAAGAAGCAGATACAGACCCAGCAAACATTAGAGACTGATGTAGATAAGACAGGGAATTTGCCCTGGTCAGGGACGCAGCCGAGACAAGGACCCAGGTCTCCTGACTTCTGCTTCAGAATGCTTCCCCACAACCTTCAGGCTGCCCCCACTCTGTAAGCCACAAGTTGGGAAGAAAGTGATCACTCTGCCACCAAAAGCTCACGGAGGCTGGGAGAACCTTACCCTGGGAAAGTGGACACAGCCGGAAGGCAGCCTGCTGGGCGTAGCTTCTAGGCTTGGTGGGCCACTGAAGGGCAGGGCCGAATCCCTTGGGGACGTTCCCTCTAACCTCCAGAGGAGGTCTGAGCCCCCCACTACCGTCAGTCAGCAGTGAAGTTGTTGTTTTTTTTGGGTTTTTTTTTAGTCTTGTTCTTGTTGTTGTTAAGAGTTTAAGTGTTTCTTTGATTTGTTTTCCCCATTCTTGTGTCCTTTTGCTGAAACAACCTTCGGGCTTCAATAAAGCAAGTACAAGGCCAACCAAATTCAGCAGGAAAACAAGCGTCAAGAAATTAATGAAAATAACACACCAGGAGCACCCTTATCTTGCAAAGGGGAGACATTTGTTTTCAAGGAAAGTTCTTGCTGGTGTTGTTCAGGATGAGTGTGGGAGAGGGGTCAGGGAGAAGGAGCCCCAGCAGAGCAAGACAAAAAAGAAAAGAAGAAAGAAAGAAAGAAAGAAAGAAAGAAAGAAAGAAAGAAAGAAAGAAAGAGAAGAGAAAAAAACCTCTCTGAACACAAAGCAAGGTGGTTGCATGGTTGGGATACTGACTCACCCTTGGCTCAGAGCCGTGTTCAAGGCCGAACGGGACGTGTTTGGAGACCCAGTGGGGAGATTTCTTTTCTGGTCTGGACTGACCCATATGGGCCAAACCACCCAAGCCCTTGGAGGTGAAATCAGTTCAGCCCAGCCTTCAGGCTCGTTTGGAAATAGTCTGTATTTTCGATTTCATTTCCAGTTCCATGGCCGTGTCCTCCCCCTGTGGGGGTGAAGGCTCTTTGAGGGCAGCGTCCTTATCTCCTTTGTCTTGGTGTCTCTCAGAGTGCCTACGGTGCTAGTGCATTCTTGGCAAGCGATCAGTAAATGTGTATTGAATGGAGGAATCAAATTCAAGCCAACAAATAAATACATGTGTCAGATGGACTTTACTAGTTGGTTTTGGGGGCAGGGCGGCCATGGGAAATTGGGAATGGGTAGGAAATAAACGATTAAATAACAGGTGGTCAGGATATATCGCCCACCTCAAAGAGCTTACACATCAATCCAAGAGACAAACTCCGACACAGATGTGGGTTAATTACCCACCTAGCTCTTGCCCTGGGGGGGTCTATTGATTTCTATAGGATGTGACCGAACTTGAGACTCAGTCTTGTCTTTCTGTGGCTCACCCCTGTGGGGAGAATACGAGCACATGGATGGAAGAAGTGTGGGGTCCGTATTGCAGTGGCTGTGAGGGCTGATCGAAGCTCTAACATTCCGTGTAGGTCCTCAGCATTCGAGGACAAGGGCCGAGGTCCAGGGGTGGGGAAAGGGGCAGGAGCAGGAGGGGCAGAAGGCAGGTTCCAGCCAGGGCCCTTAAAAAGTGCCAAAGGTCGAACAGGAGAAAGCAAGTTCAGATCTCATGTCCACAGGGCCATCGGAGGGCTATAGGAGGAAGAGGACCCAAGTGGCCGTGGAATGGAGTGGGGTCAGCCTGGTCCAGAAGTGAGTGGCCTGGAAGTGTCTGCACAGGACTGCAGAGGTGCTAGCTGTGAGCACGAAAGTCCAGGGTCAGGACAGATACCTTGTACGTGGCCGCCGAGCCTTTCTCGTGTTCCTCCCGACCAAGCCCCACAAGGTAGCCCAGGTCCCAGGAAGGGGAGCCCTGGGCAGGAACGTGTCCTAGACTCTGCCCTGCCCATCAGCCCTGCTCCACGACAAAGTTTCCCTCCGTCTTCTGTGCACTGACAAAAAGACAGTGTCAATGAGCCTTTTGTAAAGTTAATTTCCATTTCCAATTTAAATGACTGTCTATTCTGGGGTGCCTCGGTGGCTCATTTGGGTAAGCGTCCACCTCTTGATTTCGGCTCAGGTCATGATCTCAGGTTTGTGAGATGGAGCTCCAAATCGGGCTTTGCACTGACAGTGTGGAACCTGCTTGGGATTCTCTCTCTCTTTTTCTCTCTCTCTCTTTCTGCCCCTCCCCTGCTCTCTTTCTCTCTCTCTCTCTCAAAATAAATAAACTTTTTTTTAAAATTTTTTTAACGTTTATTTATTTTTGAGACAGAGAGAGACAGAGCATGAACGGGGGAGGGGCAGAGAGAGAGGGAGACAAAGAATCAGAAGCAGGCTCCAGGCTCGGAGCCGTCAGCCCAGAGCCCAACGCGGGGCTCGAACTCACGGACCGTGAGATCGTGACCTGAGCTGAAGTCGGACGCTTAACCGACTGCGCCACCCAGGTGACCCTAAATAAACGTTTTTTTAAAATATAGTTTTGGGGCACCTGCGTGGCTCAGTCAGTTGAGTGTCCAACTTCGGCTCAGGTCACGATCTCGCGGTCCGTGGGTTCGAGCCCTGCGTCGGACTCTGTGCTGACGGCTCAGAGCCTGGAGCCTGCTTCGGATTCTGTGTCTCCCTCTCTCTCTACCCTTCCCCCCCACCCACGCTCTGTCTCTTTCTCACAAAAAAACATTAAAAAAAATAAAAATTAAAAAAAAATCCCTTAAATATCTATTCTGAGATTATGTCTGTATTACTTTTGGTGATGAGATGGATCTTTTATGAAATCATGGTGATGGTCGGTGATGCATGTTTTCGGTTGTTTAAATAGTCTCACTTGGCTAAATTAAGAAGTTGGCAGCATTGGGTCCCCAGATTGATGGAGGGAAATAATAAGACATCAAATCCCAGTCCGGATATTTCTGCTCTAAGAGACTGAAATCCTGTCAGTCAGAAATCCTCAGCCACAGATCCTGGCTGCCAAAATATCATCGTCGTTGTCACCAACACATGTACAGCACACGCTTTGAGCCAAGCACTACCCTAAACTTTTGCATATGCTAATTACCTCCTGCCCATGGTGTGACCTCCCAGCCCCCCTATATCTACCTAATGTCTGGATTTGGCCTTTCCCAGTGTCAAATGAACTCCGGTGCTGATGGCTTCTCTACTGCAGGTGTCACAATCCTTTCCCTAACCCCCAGTCACCTAGAAAGTAGAGTTTCACCTCAAAATTCCTATCTAGTGGCTGTGTCTCTACTCCTTGCAGCCAAATCTTCACCAGACTCTTCTATTGCCCGCCTTGTTGGGCATCCTCCCCAGACAGTGGCAGACCCTCTGAATACTGAGCACAATCCTAGAAGGAGAGCACCCAGCTGCCTAGCTCCGGGTCCCCAAAATAACCACCAGTCCAACTAGCCCCTTCCTCATTTACCTACCTCCGACCCTCCGGGGCCCTCATTCTATCATCCCAGCAGTCTGACTTTACTGTTTGCTTCCTGCTAGAATCTTCCCCAAACAGATGCCCCACCACCGTGTGAAGTTTCTGGGTATAGCCCTTATCCTGCCTCCTCTAAGCAAAGCAAACTTTGAGTCAAGCACTGTACTCTTGGGGCACCTGGGGGGCTCAGTCAGTTAAGCATCTGACTTTGGCTCAGGTCATGATCTCACGGTTCGTGAGTTTTGAGCCTCGCATCGGGCTCTCTGCTGTCCCTGCTTCGAGCCCGCTTTGGATCCTCTGTCTCCCTCTCTCTGACCAACCACCCCCCCCCCCGCCAAATAAATAAAAATTTTAAAAAAATACTATGCTCCGCCCAGGCCTGGAGCTGTTGCTCAAATAACCATTGAGAGCATTCCATGTGCCACTGTTCTACGAATTGCTCGCGCTAACTCCTGTGTGGCTCACCAAAACCCTACGAGGTAGGTATTACTGACTCTTCGTTTTACAGATCAGCAAGCCAAAGCCCAAAGAGGTAAAGTCACTTGCTCAAGGTCACACAGTCGAGCAGTGGCAGAAGTGGGCTTTGAACCCAGGTTCTAGAAGGTTCCACCACATCGCTTGGCTTCTCCAAAATGTCTGAGAAGTCCTGTACTGGGAAGTTTGGAATCAGAGGAACCTCTTTGGCTTCTGAGCCCCATGACTGTGGGAAGTCACCAGCTGTCTGAGTCTCCGTGCTGGTGCCTGCCATGGTTTTGCAAGGGTCGACACTCAGCGGACACAATGGTCTCCCCCACCCCCAGCCCCTCCTTCCCTGAGGTGAAACCCTGGTGACCACACCATGCTGTGAGTGGGGCCTAAGGTATTTAATTCAGCACTCTGAGAATGTCCGTCTCAACTGAGAAAAATAAACCTGCCATCTATCCGTGAAGCATTTGGCAGCTGACAGAGGAGGTGAATGTTGGTTCTTGAAGCGTGGAGTCTGAAGTCTGGTTGCCCAGGTTCCAATCCGGACTCTGTGATAGTGTGTGACTTTGGGCAAGTTGTTTCCTTTTTCAGCTTATTTATTTCGAGAGAAAGAGAGAGGAAGAGAGAGAGAATCTCATGCAGGCTCCACACTGTCAGCACAAAGCCCCGTGAGGTGCTCGATCTCATGAACCATGAGATCATGACCTAAGCCAAAACCAAGAGTAGACAACCGAATGAGCCACCCAGGTGCCCTGACTTTGGGCAAGTTTCTTAACTTGCCCGTGCCTTTGTTGTCTCATCTGTAGGGGTGATAATAACCATATTGTAATACCTACCTCATGTAGAGTTGTTGCTTATTATAGAGACTATAGTATAATTAATATAATATAATATAATATAATATAATATAATATATGTATAGACCTTAGAGCCTGGCACCCACGATAAGTTCTTCATAAGGGTACACTGTTAGTCTCTGAGGTTAAGAGAATGTGCACGTTACCACCATTTTAGTCAAGGAAACGAAGCATGTCTGAGGGGTTGAATGATATGCTTAATACCACAGGGCTTCTGGGCAGGTGGACTCAGAAGGGAAGTCCGGAGCCCCTGGTGAAAGACCTACCCGCTCCTCCATTTCTTCTGTGGTTCTTTTTTTTTTTTTTTTTTTTAATGTTTATTTATTATTGAGAGAGACAGAGACAGAGAGAGAGCGTAAGCAGGGGAGGGGCAGAGAGAGGGGAGACACAGAATCCGAAGCAGGCTCCAGGCTCTGAGCTGTTAGTACAGAGCCCGACGCGGGGCTCGAACTCACGAACTGCGAGATCATGACCCGAGCCAAAGTCGGTCGCTCAACCAACTGAGCCACCCAGACGCCCCATCTTCCAGTGGTTCTTAGTTCCATTTCTGATGTGACGAGAGTTGGCTGTGATTCCCAGGCGAGCTACCAGTTTCCAACCTCATTTGTCCACGCCTGCAAAAATCAGGCTCCTCCTAACGACACCCGGCTGCTCAGAGCAGACCTGGACCCACTGAGCAGCTGTCCACCTACACCTCGTGGCTAGAGCTCGGCCGGCAGTGGGGAGGGCCCTCACCTCCATCAGGTGCCTGATTATGCAAATCTGGAATGTGCGAACTGAAGGGGGAGGACCTCGGCCTGCCCAGGGATGATTGAGGAGGCTGGCTGGTTTTATCTCCCCCGTTGTGCAGGCCCAAGGCCTCGAGGTGAGAGCCGCTCAGCTGCGGTATCTCCATTGCTTTATTGCGGGCGCCGCGGCCGGGAAAGCTGAACTGGGTTCATACAGTTCTCCGGTGACTCATCCCAGGAGCGGACCCGCGATGGATAATTAAGCTATCTTGGACCTTATTTCAGGCCCACGCCCCCAAGACGAATGCTCTAAATTTGTTTATCAGTCTCCAACAATGGGCCACTATTCTGCCTCCCCACAGCCCAGTTACACAATCTTTCCCCGTGTCTTTCAGCCACCTACTGAAAAATCGGTCTGAGCGCTGGCTCCCCATTCCTCCGCCAAATGCCCAACGGATGCATCATCCTGACCTTGACGGATTCACTCTGTTTGACCTTGGCGGAATCTTGACTCTGCTCACCAGAGCCCCCCAGGCATTTATTCTCCTGCCTGGGTCTCCTGCGGACAGATTTTGGTCTCCCCCTAAATCTTCCCAGCATCATTGGCTTCAAACTGGAACTAGACCTCCTACTTAGCCATCTTCCTGTGCCTAATGAGCGCCCTTGGATCTTCCAATTCTCTTTGATCCAAAGTACTTGGGTTATTTTTTTTACTTGTTTAATCCTTTTTTTTTTTTTTAATTTTTTTTTTAATGTTTATTTTTGAGACAGAGAGAGACAGAGCATGAACGGGGGAGGGGCAGAGAGAGAGGGAGACACAGAATCGGAAGCAGGCTCCAGGCTCTGAGCCATCAGCCCAGAGCCCGACGCGGGGCTCGAACTCCCGGACCGCGAGATCGTGACCTGAGCTGAAGTCGGACGCTCAACCGACTGCGCCACCCAGGCGCCCCCTAATCCCTTTTTTAAAATGTTTTTTAAATTTATTTTTGAGAAAGAGAGAGCAGGGCAGAGGCACAGAGAGAGGGAGACAGAGGATCCAAAGTGGGCTCTGTGCTGACAGCAGAGAGCCCAAGGCAGGGCTCAAACTCACAAACCGTAAGATCATGACCTGAGCCGAAGTTGGACGCTCAATCGACTGAGGCACCCAGGCGCCCCTACTTGTTTAATTCTTTAGAAAAAATATATAAATAGCTCACGTCTGGGGCGCGTGATGGGCTCAGTCGGTAGAGCGTGCGATGCCTGATCTCAGGGTGGTGAGTTAGAGCCCCACGTTGGGCCTAGAGCTTACTTTAAAAAACTAAATTAGGGGCGCCTGGGTGGCGCAGTCGGTTAAGCGTCCGACTTCAGCCAGGTCACGATCTCGCGGTCCGTGAGTTCGAGCCCCGCGTCAGGCTCTGGGCTGATGGCTCAGAGCCTGGAGCCTGTTTCCGATTCTGTGTCTCCCTCTCTCTCTGCCCCTCCCCCGTTCATGCTGTCTCTCTCTGTCCCAAAAATAAATAAAAACGTTGAAAAAAAAAACTAAATTAAATTAAATTTAAAAAATAATAAATAAAAATAACTCATGTTTGTTGTAGAAAAAGGAATACAAGTCACCCATAATCCTGTTCTACATTTATATAGAGCTCTATATTTATAAGTAATCTCTATAAACATTTTGGGGGTACATCCCCTTGGACCTACCTCCCCATACTCCAAAGTTTACCTCCGTCCCCTTCCTTCCTTGCTGGGGCACCACCGATAGGATCCTCCCCACCAGCCTGGTATATTGAAAGTGCGCAGATGTCATTTATTAATGAGGATCTACTATAGGATGGGATATATTTGTTAATTTCTATGTGGATCTAGATTGTGAAGCCAGCTTCTTTATGGCCTCGGTGTAGCTCCAGGTGAAAATGTCTTGCCTGCATTTCTGAAATCACTGCTCCACCCCAGGTCTCCTGTCCTCCAGCCTCCAGAGTGAACAACACAGGACACTAACGCCACCAGTTCATTCTTCTGCTTGCAATCTTCAATGGCCATCCATTACTTTCGGGATGGACTCAAGACTCCTTAGCCTGGTGCCGCCGGCTCTTAGTGACATGAGGCTGCCTTGTTTTCCTGTCTCTTCACTTGCCTCTGCACGAAGGGTACACCCCTCTATCCTTGTCAGGCAATTTGCTCTTCCTAGAACGGGGCTGCTCTCTGTGCCCCAGGATCTTTGTATCTACTGTTCCCTCTTCCTGGAGTGACTTTCCCCTCCCCCTCTTGTGACTGGATGACTTCTACTCTTCCTTCAATCAAGCCCTTCCTTAACTACCTCATGTCCAACCTTGTCCCATCTCAGCTTAGAGCTTCCTCTCTGTGGGTACACCATGGTACCTGTAGAACTTATGACTAGAAACCTGCTGTCTTGTCCAGACTATGAGCTACAGTAGGACAAGGGCCCTGGTTGTTTTGTTACTGTTTTTGTTTTAACTCTGTTTTTCTAGCCACTAACAAAATGTCTGGCGCATAGTACACACTCAGTTCAATTTTTTTTTTCAGTCTAGAATGTAAGAATGAGAAACAGACCTGTAGCTGCCCAATGTTATTGCTGCTGACAAGGCGAGCATTTTCATCAGATCGAGGTAGAGCGTATGTTGCAAATTTGATTCAGACACTAAGTTTGTACACACCTATGATCACATGCTTTATTTTGTGTAAATTCTCTCATTTAATCTCACTTCACAACAACCACATGAGACGGGAATGATTTCCATGTTCCAGGGCTGCAGGATTCAGGGATGTATCAGCATCTCATAAGCAGTAAATAATGGATCAGAATTTGAATCGAGGTTAAAAAAATCATGACCATTCTCTGAAGAAATGATTGGGATTTGATTGTCTTTAAGGTTTTTTGGATGCAGAAATTTGTTTCCCCGTCTGGTTCTGTGTAATTTCGCAGCGGAGTAATCGTGGGTTCACATCCCTTCTCAAAGGTAACCAGGAAAGGGACACCTGGGTGGCTCAGTCGGTTAGGCGTCTGACTCTTAATTTCGGCTCAGGTCACGATCCCAGGGTGGTGGGACAGAGCGACGTGTCAGGCTTTGCACAGGGCATGGAGTCTGCTTAAGATTCTTTCCCTTGGTCTCCCTCTGCCCTGCCCCCACTCACGCATGCTCTCTCCCTTCCTGTCTCTCTCAAAAAAAAAAAAAAAAAAAAAACTTAAAAAAAGGGTAATCAGGGAGTTTGTGAATAAATTGTGGATGGAGTGATGGTCCTGGTGCTACTTTCCTGCTGACTTTCCACGATTGTGACCAAGTTGCCAAGGTCCTGTTCTTTCCTGTCCTGTCCCGTCCTGCCCTGTCTCACAAGTATGATAAGCTTGCTCCGGTCATCTTTCCTCAACCAAACATTTTCTGCTCAACTTGAAGAAACGGCAAATTGTTCCTCACAAAGAAGATACTGTCAATCCAGGTGACATAGTTGGTACCTTGACCTGTCTTGAAGATCCTAACAGAAGGACGCTAATACTGAATGTTCTTTGTTGCCAGGAAGTGCCTTGCTAGACTCTATAGGCTCTCATTCACTCATTCCTTCAAAAAACATGTACAGAGGGCCAAATAATCCCAGTTAATAACAGTAGCTAACATTCATTGAGGGCTTAATATGTGAGAAGCACTGGTCAGATGCTTTCCAAGTAGTAATTCGGTTAATCCTCATCGTGGAGGATTCCCTCAGGCGGGAGCGATGAAGACAGTTTTACAAATGAGTAAACTGAGAGACAGAGAGGGTAAGTAACTTGCCCAAGGCCACACAGCCTATCAGATCCTGCCTCTTCTCCCAGGCACAAGACTCTGCCAGCTTTGAGTCAACGGAGGTGAGTAGGACACAGGTCCTGTCCTCAAGGATCTTATGTGCTCATGCGATAGAAACCTGGAGCAAACACCGCAGTACTCTGGTCTTCCCCTATGCTAGGGTCCTGTGCAAGATGAAAAGACACATCAGAAAAGGATGCTTGCTGGCTCACTGATGACATCAGAGGAGTCACGGAGAAGGTGACACTTCAGCTGGGTCTTGAAGGACTGGCACGAGGTCAGTAGATCAGAGAGGGCGGGGTTGGCCGAGGAGCACAGCTTGTACAGAAGGGACTGGCAATTCAGTGTGGAGTGGAGGAAGACTGGCTTGCTCGAAGAACAGTGAAAATTCCGGGGGGTTGGCTCACAGGGTCCCAGGGGAACACAGCAAGAAATGGGCTGAGTAGTCGGTTGGGCCCAATCACAGAGGATCTAAAGGAATTGTACTTTATTTCGTGAGGAAGGAGAGGTATTTTAAACACAGGAATGGCATGATTCGATTTGTGCTATACCTGTGAGCAATGGGGGGAGTGGAGAGAATCAAAAAAGGAAGCCAGGAATCAGTGAGCCAACTCCTGGTTGGAATTAACGAGGCAAGAAATGCGCAGGTCCCGGGGCGCCTGGGTGGCTCCGTCGGTTGAGAGCCCGACTTTGGCTCAGGTCATGATCTCGCGGGTTTGTGAGTTCGAGCCCCGTGTCGGGCTCTGTGCTGACGGCTCGGGAGCCTGGAGCCTGCTTGGGATTCTGTGTCTCCCTCTCTCTCTCTCTCTCTCTCTCTCTGCCCCTCCCCCACTCGCACTCTGTCTCTCTCTCTCAAAAATAAATAAACATTAAAAAAAAAAAAGTAGATCGACTGGACTTGATGGCGCTAAAGCCTCTCCCTTGGGCCTCGTGTAAATCGGCTGGCATCAACCCCAGCGGGAATAGAGGAGGAAGAGATCCTTCATTGGGCTGATTACAATACAAAGGAGTGGGTGGGCCATCCACAGAGTCAGGTCGTTGATGTCTGATGGCTGGAGGAAGGTCTTGAGGGCAGGCTCCACTGGCTTGACCCACCCTGGAGCCACACCGGTTTCCTTTCTGCCCCTCCTGCTCAAAGACCTTTGCCTGGGTTGTCCAGCCTGGTTTCCCCAGGGCCGAGGCCAGGAGCCTCTGGTGTGGATCTCCGGGGTTGGCAGGTCTGGTGCCTGGGCACAGCTCCTGTTACAGGTGTGCAGAAACGGGGCGTCCCACTGTGTGGGCCACATTGACGCCCCTCTGGGAAGTCCAAGAGCCAAAGGCCGGGAGGACTGGGTTGAAACCCCTAGTCCAAAGGGCCAAGGCTGGGGAGGCAGAGCCAAGCATTTAGAGTCCAGCAGATGTGAGGCAAGAACAAGCCAGAAGGGCTGGATGATTGGATTTGCTGTTTCCCCTGAAAGGCTGGTCTGCATATTATGCATGGGTTCTGGGAACTGGCAAAAAGGCACAGAGGTAGGGCACCAACCATGTGCCTTTCCCCAACGCTGCAGAGGAGTGGCCCTGTCCCCACATGCCTCCCTCGGCCTCCCAGGTAACGCATCCAATCCATCTGGGTGTGCTGTGGGTCGGAAGGAATGAAGACGGGGCTCTCTCTCCCGGGGAGGTAGAGACAGGAGCCCGGTGCACAGACAACAGGGCCTGTGAGAGACGGCTGTCCCCCATTCTCCCTCTCCAGTTTCCTCTCTTCACAAAGAGAAAAGGAATGAATGGGGTCAGCAAAAGCCAGAGGCTGTGTTTAAGCTGCCCGAGCCGCTGAGCCAAGCGGACAGTGCCCGCCTGACCGTTAGGGACGCCCACGGAATCCAGGGCCCCCTCTCAGAACATTCAGGGCGGATCGACAAGGTTGGCCACAGGGTGAGGAGGTGGGTGGGGAAAGCGATAAGGGGAAATGAGAGACGGCAGAATAGCCAAGGGAGCAGCAAAGAGGAACAAAAGAAATTGGGGAAGGAGCCTAGAAGTGGAGGCCCTGTTTCCTGTCTCTGCTTCCTGCAGCCTCGTTCCAAACAACGCACCGACAGCTGGGCCAGGCAGGGGTGGAGGGGAAGGCCCGAGCGGGGGTGGGGCGGTGGGGACCCACTGGGGCAACGTGAAGCCTGCCGGGCCTGATGGGAGATGACCCCGGGTGCCCCGGGCCACAGCCAGGGGAAGGAAGGTGACATGGGAGGAGAGGGGCAAGGAGCCCCACCGTCACTGCACACACTGCAAGCTGCACCTGCTCGATCGGCTCTTCATTTTATTAACTTCAATTTGTAACTGGGCTGATCAGCCATTGTTCTTCCCGGAGGGTGTAATTAGGATGATAAATAAAGCCAAGTGGAGGGCCTGGACGACCAGTGGCTGTGTATTCTGTGCCGTGATGAGCCCAGCCCCCCCCTACCCACCCCCCGCACCCTCCCCGGAGAACCCATTTTCCAACTATAGGTTTGTTGCTTCACTGGCTCCTGTGGAAAGCTGACGTCTCAGAGGATCCTCACACTTCACTGTCCGGAAGGAAAGAATCAAGTTGACAACCTCGGTCTTCTAGGGACCGATTAGCTTAGGGATTTACTGTAGGAGCCTTTTGAATTTAGAGCCCCGAGCCTCAAGTCGATTCCAGAAGTCACGTCTCCTGCATGAAACCTTCCCTGACCCGGTATAGGCCTCTTTCCATCTGCCTCGTCCAGGCTGGACCCGGGAGTCTCTCAGACCCGCCCCTTCTCTCCATGACCACTGTCCAGGCTCAGGTTCAGGGCAGTGTGGTTTTCATGTCCACCACTCCCTGCTCCCGCTGGCTGCTCTCCATGCTTTCTATCTCACTTGGTCCAAAGCAATGTTCCTCAAATGCAAGTCTCTCCACGTCTTGCCCCTGCCTGTGAGCCTTCTAGGAAAATCACATCCCCCGCCCCCGCCCCCCACCAGAATCACACAAAGCCTTCCATAACCTGGCCCGTCCACTTCCAAGGCAATCCCAAACATGGCCAGTCCCTCACACCTCTGCGCCTTTGCACATAGAATTCCCTCTTCTTTGAATATCCCTCTGCCTTCCTCACCCGGAAAACTTCTTTCCACCCTGCAAGGTCCAGTCCCAATACCTCTTCTTCGAATGAGTTTCCTACAGCTGCCCCTCCTTTGAGCTTTCAAGGGACTTTACACTCACCTCTCTATTAAAAAAAAAAAAAAAGTTAACATTTATTTATTTTTGAGAGAGAGAGAGAGAGACAGAGACAGAGTACAAGTGGGGGAGGTGCAGAGAGAGAGGGAGACACAGAGTCCGAAACAGGCTCCAGGCTCCGAGCTGTCAGCACAGAGCCTGACGCGGGACTTGAACTCACGAGCTGCGAGATCATGACCTGAGCCGAAGTCGGACACTCAACCGATGGAGCCACCCAGGCGCCCTACACTCACCTCTCTACCGCTGCTATCTCTTGCCCCTGTATGTCTGTCTTTGCTCGGTCTAATATTGGTCCTCCACTGTCTACAATCCTGTGTGTCATTGTGTCATTCTGGAATTGTGGATGCATTTGGGACAGGGATGGTTATCTCTGAGATGTTTTTTCTTTAAGGCCCGGTCCAGATAAGGACCCAATGTAGAAGGTACAAAAAAAAAAAAAAAAATGTGCTAGATGATAAAGCTGTTGTTACTGCATACCTGGCCAAGTGTTTCAACCAGCACTAGCTGATGGAACTTTCTGTGATGTTGGAAATGTCCTGCGTCTGCATGGCCCAACATGGTGGCCACTAAACTACATGTGAGCATGTATTGAGTGCTTAAAAATGTGACTGGTGTAATCAAGAAACTAAACTTTTAATTTTCTTTAATTTTAACTTAATTAAGTTTGAACAGCCACGTGTGGCTAGTGGTCACCATAGTGGACAGCACAGATTTGGATCAAGCCAATTTAGAATAAAATGTAGCCTGGGGGCACCTGGGTGGCTCAGTCAGTTAAGCGTCCGACTTCGGCTCAGGTCAGGATCTCAACAGTTGGTGCATTCGAGCCCCGCGTCGGGCTCTGTGCTGACAGCTCAGAGCTTGGAGCTCGCTTTGGATTCTGTGCCTCCCTCTCTCTCTGCCCTTCCCCCACTCACACTCTGTCTCTGACTCCCAAAAATGAATAAATGTTTAAAAAAATTTTTTTAGAATAAAATTTAGCCAAGACATCTTACCCGTGTCAAATTCAGTCCCTCATAACTATATTGCAATCTTTGAAAAACACAAATGCTAATGGTAATAATAATAAGGGGTTAAATGTTATTTTGATAGCTCAGACTGGGGTAATATCACAGGGTCATCATCCAGTCTGACTTTTGACCATCCAGGGCCATAGCATCTGTGGGCTCGCTTAAAACATGCTGGGGCCAGAGGGATCTTGCCAGTATGTGCCTTCTAAAAATTTGGACCATGAAAGCAGCTAAATGAGCTACTCCTGGGATGGGCAATGGTATTTTCCCAAGCAGGGGACAACGTTTTCCCGGGTATCCTGAGATCTGAGGGAAACTATAGGGAAAGAGTCTTACAAGGAAGAAGGTCTTAATTTATCCTGAAGGAGCCACCTGTTGGCCCAGGCCTAAAAACTTCAGATCAGGGACCGGAACAGGCCCAACTCAACAGATGTGCAGGGCCCGGCCCCCTGGTTTCCTTAATTCTTACTCCATCGGAAGAGCCTTTCTTTTGCCTGTACTTGCACCTCTTGGCAACTAAGTAGCAAGGAAGCTTCACCCTTTCTCTCTGGTAGCTGCGTCCTTTGCAGCAGCTAGGGGAGCCGGGAGCTCTCTGGTGAGTGGGAGCAGGGTGGAGCGAGGTGAGGGGACATGAGAGCTGAACAGGGCCACAGGCAGCAAAAAAGCAAAGTCCTCTGGCCATACACATCACCTACCCCAATTAGCAGCCCGTACTTCGGAGAAGGGGGACCTGTGAACAGAAGCATTCAACGACCCTGGGCCTTGAAAAGAAATGGTTTCATCTTGGGGGGGGGTGGCAGACAGGGGGATCAGAGTGAGGCTGCCAATGTGGCCCCTGCTCTGTTCAAAAACGCTCTCGGGGGCACCTGAGTGGCTCAGCTGGTTAAGCGTCTGACTCTGGATTTTGGATCAGGTCATGGTGTTAAGGTTTTTGAGTCCGAGCCCCGTGTCAGGCTCTGTGCCTGCTTGGGATTATCTCTCTCTCTCTCTCTCTCAAAAATAAATAAATAAACATTAAGAACCCCCCCCCCCCACATTCTCACGTAATGGCGCAAACTAGCAAAAGGAAAATAATTACAGCATTTTAGCCAACAATGCATCTGCTTAAACTCAGGTATAAATAGATCCTCAGTCCTCCTCCGCTCAGCATAACACTTGAATCTCAACGGTGAGCAGCCACGGGGAGGGGGCAGGGGACTGTCTTCTGGGGAAGTGAGGGGGCCCTCCCCACCCCTGGGCATTGTCTTCTGGTGAGGTGAGGGGGCCCTCCCCACGCCGGAAGCACCAAACCGCCATAAAGTACCGCGTGGTCTCTGGGGAAGAGAAAAGGCCAAGACAGGGAAGGACAGCATCCAAAATCCCTCCCTCCTCGTACGTTGTAGAAGGGTATAGCCACTCTGGGAACCAGTTTTGGGCAGGGGGTGGTCCTTAAAGAGTTAAACAAGCTTATGGTACCACCCAGCCATCCCCCTTCTAGGTACTAATGCAGGGAAATGAAAACGTGCGTCCACATAAAGACTGCTAGACAAATGTTCACGGCAGCTTTATTCACAATAGCTGCGAGCTGAAAACAGCCCAAATGTCCAAAAACAAGGGAACCAGTGAACACTCTACGATTTATCCACACGGTGGAATATTACCCAGCAAGAAAGAAGAAAGAGCTCCCTACAGACACAAGGATATGGATGAATCTCGAAATTATTACACAGAGTGAAAAGACACAAGGGTCCAAACTGTCTGGCAATATACATGAAACGGACAAATCTGATCTATAGGAACAGAAAGCTGACCAGCAGACGCCTGGCAAGGGATAAGGGAAGGTGTTAGGGTAATGGACATGTTCTAGACCTTGATTATTGTGCTAGGTACAAAGCACATACATTTATGACTCCTCAAATAGTGCATCTAAAGCGGGTACATTTTATTATATGTAAATCAGAACTCAATAAAGTTGATTTAAAAAATCATCCCTTCCCGAGGGCCTGGATGAGGGGGCCGGAGCCTCCACGCTGACAGAAGTGGCCACAGGCCAGCCGGCTCCTCCTACGAGGTGCAGACAAACGCCTTTCCAGAAAGCCCAATCAAAGATCAGGGAAGTCTCCCTCGAGGCCTGGTAATACCACCAAGCTGGAAAAACAGCTCCCTGGCAGCCTGGAAAAGGTCCCTCTCTGGCCCTTGATCCTTAAAAGGCTGGAATTTCTGGCTGAACAAGAGGGCCTGGGCTCAGTCCCCGGCAGCTTCTCCTCAGCTCCGGGCAGGATGCCCAGCCACCCTCACACAGGTGCCAGCTTGCTGCCCAAGCACAGGACCTGAGGGCCCCAGCAGGTCCCCACAGCACTGCTAGGGGCAGAGAGAGGCCTCCCGATGCCCAGCCCATTCTCTGCCTGCAGAGCAAGTTTGCAGGGGAAAGAAGCGACGCCCCAGCTCCCACCCAGCCCCCCAACGAAGCTCAGGGAGTCCGGGAGTCACCCGAGACCTTTACTCTGAATGGGGCTGGCTGAACAGCCCCCAAAGGGAGTCAGAGAATTGGTGACAGGACAGGCCCTGGAGCCTCGGACTTTGAACCCTTAGCGCAGTGCCCTTTCCTCCACACTGGACTGGGTTCCCAGGTATTTGCCAGGGGAGGGATTTTTAATGGGGCTGGTTCTGAGCAAGAGCTCTCCGGGGCAGGGCCTATGAAACAAAGGGTCTGTGTGCCACAATGGCTGGATGGCCCTTGGGAGGGAGTCCTGTGACTGCTGGTTTGTCAAAGTGAACATCGCCTTTGCCCACTGGCTGAGGCCAGAGTTAGCTGAGGCCAGGGTCCTCCCTTCAGACCTTTCTTTTTTTTTTTTTTAATGTTTATTTATTTATTTTGAGAGAGAGAGAGAGAGAGAGAGAGAGAGAGAGCAGGGGAGGGGCAGAGAAAGAGGGAGACAGAGAATCCCAAGCAGGCTCCACGATGTCAGCACAGAGCCTGATGCCGGGCGCGATCTCACGAACCGAACCGTGAGATCATGACTTAAGCCGAAACTCAGATGCCTAACCCACTGAGCCACCCGGGCGTCCCATTCAGACCTTTCTGATTCCGCCTTTCAGGGCCTTTGAGGCCCATTTAACCCTCTGTGGGATCTCGGAGAGGTTCTATTCACCATGAGATCTGCCCTTTTGGACCGCAGGGGATCTTCAAGGGCCCCAAGAGCCTCACCTCCTCTGCTCTGTCTGGTTTCATCCATCTCTGTCTCTATGTTTGTTTCCCCTCCCCCACTCCGTTATCACCTGCACCTGTTTTTCCTGCCCTGCTCAATCTCTCCAATCCACAGGCTGTGAATTCCCAGGGGTCCCCTCCCCTTATCTTCCAGGCAGCTGTTGGCCTTGGCCTGAAAGGTGCAAAATTAGTTAGCTCTTCCTCTCCTCTTACCCGCTGCACTTCTAGTAAACCAATAGCCACAGATCACAAGGGAGAGCCCAGGGTTAGGGGGCTCAAGAAGTCCAGCGTCTGGCTGTCCCTGCCACGTGGCCCCTGCCACACGATGTGACTGTGAGCTGGCCACTCATCCTCTGCTCCTCAGTTTCCCCATCTATAAAATGAGAACACCTTCACTCTGTTATCTCAGCTCTGCACCGCCCCCCAGCTCGCTCTCTCTCTCTCTCTCTCTCTCTCTCCATGTTTTAAAAGTTTCGGGCTGGGGCGCCTGGGTGGCTCAGTCGGTTAAGCGTCCGACTTCAGCTCAGGTCATGATCTCGCGGTCCGCGAGTTCGAGCCCCGCGTCGGGCTCTGGGCTGACAGCTCAGAGCCTGGAGCCCATTTCGGATCCTGTGTCTCCCTCTCTCTGACCCTCCCCCATTCATGCTCTGTCTCTCTCTGCCTCAAAAATAAAAAAAACGTTAAAAGTTTAGGGCTATCAAATTACATTTATTCAGTAATTGTTAACCCAGGAGCCAATTTCGTATGAAGCAAAACCAATCAGAGCTTCTGAGCTGCATGCCACGGTTTTGTTTCATATAAAACAGGGTCTTGAATTAGTAATTACTGAATAAATGTACGTTTATCATGTTCCGCGTTATAATTCCAGCAAAGAAACTTGACATTTTAGTTAAGCCTGTGTAGCCTTCACACAGATAAGCGTTCTATTTCTGCTAGGCTTTTCAAAAGATAAAAAAGTCAGCCCCAGGTCTCTCCCTCCCACTCTTTTCTGGGGGTGGGGGGAATGGGGAGTCAGGGACAGGTGATCTTTAAGACCCCTTGTGTTGCTGGGTTAGCAAGCCCCAGTGTGTCCCATTGGCCAGCACATCAGTCGCTCATTAGGCACAGTATCATTGGTCCCGCCTACCAGTGCCAGGCCTCCCATCAAATACCAAAGAAAACGGCCAGCAGGACCAGGACCTGGGCCCCAGGACCTGTCCCAGCACAAACCTCTCGACTCCTTGCCTGCCTATCCAACCCACAAGAATTCAGGGCAGTAACAGTGGAAGCAGGAAGGGGCCACAGTTGGGGACACCTTAGGAGTTTCCCAAGGGAAAGAGAACAGGTGCCTTGGCCAGAAGACAGCACCTGGGACAGAGGCTGTTCTCTAGACCATCTCACGGGGTTTAAAGCAAAGGTGCAGGAGAGCTGACCTCCTCACAACCCCCGTCAAGACCTTGTTCCAAAGATGGGAGACGGCGAGGCCCAGGGGTGTCACTTTCATGCTGTTCTCTTTCTCTGTCCCCTGTACCTCAGGTTCCCATGGACTAGGTCAAAGGCCCTGAGCTGGACAGGATAACCTGCGTTTCCGATCTTGGCCCCACTTAGCCCTTCCCTACCCTCCCTACTGAACATCCCACCTCAGGGGCTCACAGGTGCTTCCCATTCAACCTGTTCAAACCAGCCCATTACTCTCTCTGGCGGAGGGGAATTGTCCCTCTGGCTGGGTTCCCCAGCTTTGCAGCTAGCCACCTGTCACCCCAGCCCTGCTTCTGACCCAGCCCTGCTTCTGACCCATCCCTGATTCCTCCTCCTCCTGGCCCCTCCTCCAGATCTCCAGGCCAGGGTTCCAGGCACTAAGAGGGTTTCCTCCTTCACCTCTCTGCAGCCCCCCACTCCCGCCCCATCTTGTCTTCCACGCCCTCAGCCCAGGCCTCATCTAGCCCTCCTGGACCGTGGTCGGGTCCCACCTGCCCCCCGCCCTCCCCCCACCCCCCGCACTGGAATCAGACGAGCTTTTGAACTTTGCCTGGGACTGACCATTCACAGCCATGGTCAAAATCTTTAATGACTTCGTCATCCAGAGACTCAGCCTGTGCGAGAGGGAGAATGAAAGAAGTAAAGGGAGTAACCCGAGTTCTTGGAGGGAAAGATGAGGAGTCATCCATCAGGTGCAGAGACAGGAAGTGACTGGCTCAGGGTCACCCAGTAAGGCAGAAGCGGATTGGTATGTTCATGGGCCGGTAATGCTCTCCCTCTGACCCCTCCCCTGTGCCCCTACTGGACACTGCGCTCCAGCCACACAGAGCTTCCGTGTACCCTAGCATGCTGTTTCACAGCCCAGCTTCCTTCCTCATGCACTCATGCCCTTCCTCTCTTCCCCTACCTCCACAGTCCTAGCCACCTGCCCAAGCCCAGCTGAAATGCTGCCTCCTCCAGGAAGCCCTCCCTGAATGCCTATCCTGCCACACCTCTTTTCACGTCACTCCGTACTCTCAGACTTAGGTTAGAATTAATCCTGCCCATGCCCCCTAGGAGGGGCAGGACTCCTCTTACTCACCTTCAAGGCTCCAAGAGCACCCTGCAGTGTCTGGCCTGCCACAGGTGTCCCACAGGTATTTCCGGAAGGAGCTATCATAATATTTATTGTTGTTAGGAATGACTGACGTTGACGGAGCCCTCGTTTGAGTCAGCCACCGGGCTCAACATGCGAGTCTGAGTACACGCATCTTCACAACAGCTCCACCGACTAGCCCCATTTCACAGATGGGGACACTGGGACTCAGCAGGAAATAAGTCGCTTGCCCTGGGTCTCACTGCTGGAAGATGGCGGATTTAGAACTCGGCCCCGAGTGTAGCTGAGTCGAAAGTCTAGATGCAGCCCTGTGCCCCTTGATCTCTGTGCTCTGTCTGCAGCCAAGACAGCAGGGAGCTGAGGAGCTCATCAGTGCCTAGGACTCCACTGGCCCCGGGTGACCCTGCCAGTCTCGGTGGCCCCTGCGGCCCCAGGCCCGAGGACAGCAGCCCCTCCGGGGGCCACAATAGGCTTTGTGACACAATAGGCCTTCCACTCAGTCCTGCTATGCCAATAACCCTGGTGGTTTAGACAGTGACCTGGAATCCCCAGCCTATGGTGACAAGAGTTCCCTGCCGGCCCCTTGCCAGACGGACACAAAGTCCCCTTGCACATAACCTCTCTTTGTCCCCCCCCCCCCCGTTGGCAACAGCAAATAGGTCAGGCCCAGGGCAAAATGGTAAGGTGGCAGAAGGTTGTCTAAGACACCTTTTGCGGCCTCTCTGTTCTGTTCCCTTTCCACTCGGGGGTTTTCTGCTGGCTGACCCCTCCCTGTGCCTCGGGTGGACGTCGGGGCTTAACCCTTCATACCCCAGAGAGCAGCATGAAAAGGACTACAGGGAAGACTTCAGGCTCTTCAGGGGAGGCGTGGAATAAAAGCAGGGGTTCTCTTTGCTCGTGAAACCTGGACTGACCTGCACCTGGTCCCCATGACAGCCTGTCATTGTCTTGTCTCTTGGGTGCCCCCTGATCACAAAGCTCAAGGGGAAACACGCTCTCTCACTTGTTTCCCTCACTGGATCCGAGGCCCTGGGTCACGGCTCCCAGATAGGGGGCTGGACACCCCCCCCGCCCCGTCCTTGCCGCCACGCCTGTGCCCCGCCCCGCCGAAGGGGCCTGCTCCTGGTCACCCATCCTGTGTGTCTGGCCTGCACTAGGCCTTTATCATCACAGGCGCCCTGAACCCCTCCCCACTTGATGGATGAGGACACCGCCGAGGCTCAGAGGGGTTCACACGCCCAGTGCGTGAGTTGCTGGGATTTGAACTTCGGTCCACGTGGCTGCAAAGTCCTTGCCGCCTTGATCCCCTTTGTTCCCGCTGGAGCCCGGGCGGGCACAGAGCCTGACACTTCTGCTGCCTTCAACTGCCCAGCCCGGGCTGTCCCCAGGGAGCAGAGGCCAGCCAAGGACATGGGAGAGGGGCTGCCCGTCACTATGGTGTCACCCCAGCAGCAGGGTCAGCCTGCCCCGGTCGGCCGGTTCTTGCTTCTGGGACCGTGGGCAGCTATAACCAACCTGAACCTCCTTTTTCTCTTTTGTGGACTCCGAGCTCAAAATGCCTATTCCTGGAGACTCTGGTGAGGATTAAACGAGATAATCCGAGCCACGTGCTTCGCAGAGCGGCACATGGTAGGTGCTCAAGAAAACCTTGCTGTCTGCCTGTGAGCCGGGTGGGGGTGGGGCGGGGCAGCGACCGTGACGAGATGGCACAGAAAACCCACAGGAAACTTCATCACAGAGGCTGACAGCATAGTTGAGGGAAGTAACAAAACGAGAAGAAAAAAAAAAAAACAAACCTTAAAATTTTGGCTGAGTAAAGGCAGCAGTGTAATTACCATCATTTATAAAAACGGCTTCCCATTAATGCCTAATTCCCGTGAAGCGCGACAATGATTATTTCATTAACTGTGTGTCAGATTAACTTTGTTGTAGGTTTTATTTGATTAAAACAGCGAACTCTCAACACGTATGCTCATTCTTCATAGTCTGTGGTTTCTGGAGCACAGTCCTCGGCTGATGACTTTTTCGAAATTAGAAAGCATATTCCCAGGGAAGTGTCCTGTAAAATTCAGTTAGTTTGATTCCCCAAAGCAAAGTGGGGCAAGGTAGGGGGAGAGTTCCAGAGCTTCCCGCCAGCACCCACCTTTGGATTTGCAGCAGTGATGAAAGGTGAATCACCTGTCAATCTTTTAAAAACGTTGGGGGCTTTTGTATTATTTGAATATTTTACTATGTGTGGATGCATTATTTTGTAGTAGTGGAGGGTGCTGGGTTCCCCCCCCCCCGCCCCCCACCAACACATTGAGAACTCCAAAGTTGTTCCATTCTGGATTCTATTTCCCCCGTGGGGAGACAAGGTTGCTATCTGTCATATGCACTTAAGCGCCTGACATTTTTCTCATTTTCTGATAGGCGGTGCAGCCCCCCACCCCCCACTCTTCACCCCTACCTTCACAGAGGAAGCTGCTGACTGACAGGTCCCAGCTGCACGGGGAGATAGCTGCGAATTTCCAATAGGGAAGTGTCATGCCTTGCCAACGCTGGGGAAGACAGAGTAATTGGCTGGAATCACAGACCTGGGTGATGGTGCAAGAGGAGACAGTCCTAGAGGAAGTCTCCCTGGGGCTGGGCTTCCACATCTCCCCTGAGGCCAGACTAGAGGCATTGTATCCAGACTCTCAAGCCCTTCAGTGGCCCCTTTCACCCCCAGGAGCCCTGGGCCGTGGTGGGGGGCGGGGCGCCTGCTGCCACGTAGGGGAGTTTCTGCAGGCCACACGACAGCCCGGGGACCCTCTCCCAGAGGTCAAGTGGTATGTGTTGGGGGAGGTTGGGGAGGAAGAGTCCAGTTCTAGCCCTAAACTCCCACGGGGCAGGGAAGATAGGGTGGGGGCAGCAAAAATCCCTGTCGTCATTACAGAAAAGAGAGGCCAGAGATCCGTGAGAGGGGACTCACATTGTCTCAATTCCCTAGAGCCTGTGCAGACCGAGGTGGAGGGTGGGAACGTCAAGGCTCTCGAGGACAGAGGCCGGGAAGATCTTGGATCCTGGAGGACCAGGCTGGGAGGAACTCAGAGGAGCCCCTGCCAGTGCAGGGGCAGGGGAGTCTTGCTTGTTCCCTCCGCTCCTGATCAGAATCCTGCACCCTGGTGTGGCCTGTGTCAAGAGAGCCCCCAGCTCAGGGCTCCTGGAGACCGTCCTTCCCCAGCCCCAGCCTCCCTCTCTGTGGTCTGACTGCTTTGCCTTTGGCCACTGGACATAAGGCCTAGGGCAGCACCGTCCCACAGGAATCCAGTGTTAGGACATATATAACTTAAAATTTTCTATAGCCACATTAAATAAAAAAATTTTTTTTTAATGTTTACTTATTTTTGAAAGAGAGAGAGAGTGTGAGCGGGGGAGGGGCAGAGAGGGAGACACAGAATCCAAAGCCGGCTCCAGGTCCTGAGCTGGTCAGCCCCGGATTGCAGGGCTCAAACCCAAGAACCGTGAGCCAAAGTCGGATGCTTAATCGACTGAGCCCCCCCAGGCACTCCTCTGCAGCCACACTTTATTATTTTTTTTTTTAACATTTATTTTTGAGAGAGAAAGAGACAGAGCGTGAGTGGGGGAGGGGCAGAGTGCGAAAGAATCCGAAGCAGGCTCCAGGCTCTGAGCGGTCAGCACACAGCCGGATGAGTGGCACGAACGAACGCACAGACCATGAGATCATGACCCGAGTCCAAGTCAGACACCCTACCGAGTGAGCCACCCAGGCGCCCCTAGAGCCACATTTTAAAAAGTGCAAAAGAAACAGGCGAAGTTAATGTGAGGAACACGTGGCGCCTAACCCAACATATCCAGCATATTATCATTTCAACGTGTGATCAACATCAAAATGGACGAGATCTTTTACACCCTTTTACTGCACTGAGGCTTTGAAACCTGGTGAGTAGCTCACTCGTGCAGCACCCGCTGGTTTGGGTTACACCCATTCTCGATGCTCCGCAGCCGCAGGTGGCTTGTGGCCACCATGCCTGGCAGCACAGGCCCTAGGCTTCCCTTACGCCCTGCCACTCCCCAAAGGGGCGGTCGTTTGGTCTCCAGACTGTGCTACCTTTCCCCAGTGCAGGAGCAAATCAACCTTCGGCTGGGCGATCGTCTATCTTACCTTTGTTTCACGAGGGAGGCCGGTGGGGAGGCCAAGAGCCCTGAATTGGGCACCAGTGGGCACTGCCACTCAACCTGCTGTGTGACCTTGAACAAGTCACCTGCCCTCTCTGGGCCCCAGTCCCATGCTCTGCCGGGAGAGGGGTTTCTATTAGAAAGTTTCAAGCAGTGAAACTTGTCTTTCCAAGGAAATCTCACACAGAAGCCCATGTGTAAATCAGAGGCCGGAGTTGCTGTCGTTTGAAGAGGGTGAGAGCTTGGGCCCGGCCTCCTGCAGCCCCAGCCCTGGAGGTACCTCGTAGCCCAGGCCCCAGAGGACCTAAGAGGAAAACCCGGCACTGACACTCAGTCCAGAGGTCACATTTCACACATCATTTTATGAACACGCAGAACAACACGGTAGGCTGCTTATGGACCCATATCTATAGTAAAAGTAAGAAAATGCAGACGGAAAATGCATCAATTTCAAGTTCAAGGCCTCCTCTGAGAAGGGAGGAAGGACACAAGCTAGGGATGGCACTTGGGTTCTACTGTCAACATTTAACTTTTTGACCAAAGGAGACCTAAAGAAAATATAGCAAGATGTTAACATTTGTTCAAGCTTAAGGTTGGGCGTGTGGCTATCTGCACTTCTCTGTATGTTTGAAATATTTTATAATTTAAATTTGCTTAAAACTTTAAAAAGTGTAAACATATATAATCTGATGTCACTTCAGGCAAAGAATTTTTAAAAAAAAATAGCAAAGTCAAACGTAAGTTCCCTTCCCACCCTCTCCTTTCCACCCTCCCACCCCTACCCCAATGCTCCCTAAGACCCTTCCCACCTTCCTGCTCTGATAGTCCCGGAATCCAGGTGCTGAATCAACCAAGGGTCGGGGCTTTGGGGAAAAGAAATAGAGCCAAGCAGTTATTCTATAAGCACTGATTGTACCTATGGGTGTCAGACATGTGGGGGCGTCCGGGGTGATTAAGACCTGACTCCTGATTTCAGGAGAAATCCAAGAGGAGAGACCTTCCCTGGATGACCTGGCCCCGATGGGAGGGAGAAGGCAGGATCTGTCCCTCCCCTGACCCCCATGGCCCCCAATCTGTAGCCTTTCGCACCCCCTCCCCCTCCCCCCCCCCCCCCCCCCCCCCCCGGCCAGTTCTTGCTGAATCACCCGCTCCCATCCCAGTCTGTCTCTCCAGTACACTCAGATTGCTCTGGGCTTGCCCAGCCAGGTCTGGAAGACACCGCTTCCTTCCCCCTCTGATATCTGTGCACTCCCCACGAACCCTGTCTCTGGTTCCTCCCAACAGCCCCTCCTCCCATGTCTGCCGTGGCACATGCTGGATGCTAGGGAAGGTTAGGAGACTTGCCAAGGTCATCTTGCTGGGCTGGGCACAGCAGGCAGTGGAAGGCTGTAGGAGGACAGCCATGCACCAGGTCCGGTGGGGTTATTTCATCCCAGCAAACAGGTCCTGCTGGTTTGCCATTTGGAGAATTTGGCCCCGATCCCCACGGCCTGGTTAAATGGTAACTTGTCTTTGGTTGTTTGTGGAAAAGGGACAGAGGAGGAACAACCAGCTGTGAAGAGGCGCGGGTTCGAGACCCAGCTAGCTCTGGCTTCGGGACCGTGTGTGAGGCTTATTTTCTGTATTTTTTATTCTTTTCTGTACTCTCCCCCTCTCACCCATCTTCCTGGGCAGATGTGTAGGGGCAAGGAGGTGCGGTGATGGTAATAACAGAGTTCCACAGCCATCGGGGGCCTTTCATTGGGAGATTGTTTAACCAAGAGCCGCTGTGCCCATTTTACAGAAGGAACCACAGAGGCCGAGAAGAGTGAGGTCACTATGAGTCACTGGCTTTCCTGGCCTAACTCAGACCTGGCTCCATAGGGCCGAGCCAAAGAGGCAGGGCAGGCTGGGGTGGGGGCAGAGGCTTCGCCTGACAATCTCTGGTCCTTCCAACAGAGTCAACTGTCCTTGTTGGCCTTTGATCCCCTCAGTTGTGTGGTCAGAGGGTGGGGGCCACCCTCCTCCCTTTGTTCAGCGCCTGCCTTATTACAGAGCTGGGCACACAGGATCTCATCTGCCCCCACAACAACCTTCTTCGTAGGCAGGGCCGGTTTTACAGACCAGGAAACTGAGAGTCAGCGAGATTAGTGCCCTTGTTCAAAGTGTCACAGCTGGTCAGCCCGAGGGGGACCAGGCCTCCAGACGCCAGCCTGGGACACGGACATGTCTGCGGTTCCCAGGCTGGTGCCAGGCCTGTCCCTGCTTCCGGCAGAAGGACCCCGGGACACAACATCTCCGGTCTGAGTGTTGGGCTGATGCGTGCTAACGACCCACAAAGATTTGTCTCGGAATGGACAGTCAGTTGGAGAGCAAGGATCCAGAACAGTCCTCCATTTTTCCCTTTCAGGCTAGGTTAGCCCATCTCTGCCCTGGCACAGTCTGTCTGCTCACTGCCAGGGTGCCAGTGCCGGCCGAGTTCACTGTGGTCGGCCTGGCCATTCCTCAAGCATCAGGGTCTCACTGGTCACCATGTGCTCACCTGGTGTCAACACTCCAGTGAGAAGAAGGAAGGTGGAGGGCCCCCACCCCCAGCCCACAACTCCAGGCAGGCAGAGGGAGTTTTTTCCAGCTTTTGGAGACCTTGGCGAGGCCCACACACCCGCTCTCAGTCCGTGTGAGCCCTGAGGTGCCCAGGGTGGGCGGCGCTCCCTAGTCAGAGATCACATGCAACAGAACACAGGCCTGGGTCGTCCTCTCTCCGTGGAGTCCTAGTTGTGACTGCCTTTCCTTCTTGGTGCCCTGGAAAAGACGCCACCTTCCTCAGCGGGTCCTGTGCAGGTGCGACGGCCTGAAGCGTGTGAAGGAGCCCTCCCCCCACCCCAGGAGGCCCCCGGGGTTTCCCCAGGAGGAAGCACGGCACCCTCACCCCCGAGCTGACTCCTGCTCCAGTGAGGCCACCGGATGCCGAGCTGGGGCCACAGGTTCTTTACCGGGGACTCTGTTAGAGGTCGGTGAGAGGCGGGAGCCAGGGTCACGGGGAGGGCGGGCCGAGGACAGCCGCCCACAGCAGGCCGCAGCTGGGGCTCCCCCCACACCGAAGGCTGACCTCGCTTTCTCCCGCACGGAAGCCATGTTGTGTGAATCATCATTTAGCCTCTGCGGGAGCCTCCCTGAAGCTGGAGCAGGTGGCCCTGGCGGACGTGTTCTGGGAGCGGGGTGCTAGACCTCGGCCCCCGACACTGGGCCCACCTTCCCACGGGGAGGAGGCCGAAGGATGCAGCCCTGGAAACTCCTGTCAGGTGCTTCCAACCTTTGACCCAATTCCTGCCTCCCTGGGGGAAAGCCAGACTGGGAAATGGTGTGGCTCGTGTCCTGGGGGGGCCCCACGTCCAGCCACTGTCCTTTGATGGAGTCAGACAGCTCCCTTCTGCTGAGAAAGAATATGTCTCAAGTGGCCATCATGTTCTTCTTCTGTGTATGTGCGCGGGGGGCGGGGCGGATCGTCGGGCCTCTGTTTCAAAAGGGGCTTTTGGTCTCCCCACGCCTTCCGGCGCTCCTGCTCACAGGTGCCTGCCTCCCTCAGGGCACCCCTGTGGATCACTCTGCACCCCCAGCATACTGGACTGGGGCGGCCCTTACACAACCAGGGTGAAACCAACAGTGTCACGTCACAGTCCATCTAAGCAGGAGGCCACAGCAGGTGACTATAAGTCAGTTCAAGGCCGCGAGGGATGGAGGGTCCATAGGGACCCAGGGGCAGACCATGATATGTGTACAGCAAAGCTCCTTCCTGTCCTCCCCTGGGTACACGGCCTGGAAAGCAACCCCACTTCCTTTGGCCCTATCGCACTCAGCTACTGGGCAGCCCACGCCCTCCGTCCCCAGCAGCAGGCCGGGGCCCCTCACCCTAGGAGGTAAAGGAGGAGTGGGAAACGGAATGAGGGGCTGCGGCAGTCCTACCGTTAGGTCCGAATGGCTGTCTAGAACTCACAGAAGCCCCCCGAGAGGTTGATGAGGGACCCCTGGCGTGGTGGGAGGTCTGCCCTCCCTCCAAGGGAGCTGAGGGCCCGCAGGCACAGGTGTCTGAGTGGAAGCTGAACAAAGCCTGGCAGAATGGGGGTCCAGATCCCCGGCCTGAGGCTGAGCCTCTGTGAGTAGGACAGGCCCCAGCAATTTGCCCGAAGATGGAGAGCCTCAGGCAGGGCTGGACCCCAAAGGGGATGGGCCAGAAGGGGAAAAGCTAGTGGTGGAAGGGAGCTGGCTGCGAGGCCTCCTCCGAGAACAGCCCATCCTCTTGTGTGCTGGGATGGAGTGGGTGGGTTGGGGGCACAGCTGGAAAACAGACGGTGCCCCTGGCCAGAGCTTGGGAAAGGAAATGGTTGAGGGAACCTTCTGAGCATGCTGCCCGGCCCCTGCAAAGGGTCTCAGAGGAAGAGGCGGCAAAGAGGAAGCCCCCACGGCCTTTCTCAGGGCCCTCCAGCCTGCACACCACACGGGGGTGAGCTCTCTGAAGCTCACGCCCTCTCCTGCACTGTGCTTCCAACTCCCGACTTCCTGATTTCCCAATTTCTCCATTTCCCGATTTCCCGCAGAACCATCGGTGTTCTCCCCACTGTGCAAAGCACAGAGGTGGTTCCACCCCAGGGCCCACCCACTGGGCCCAGGGGGACCCATATCCCCATCCTGACTCCCTCATAACTCAGGGTATGATTGGGCCAGTCACCCCTACTTTCTGGACCCCTGAATCCTCACCTGTGAACCCAGGACGTGAGACCAGAACAGCCCTGAGCCACCATCCGGACCAACAACAGTGGCCCCATTCCGTGACTTTCCTCACCAGATGCCACCCCCTCATCCTCCCCTCTCCCAGGGGGAGCCCATGAATAATTGTGCCTTCTCCTCCCCTGTTCCCAGGCTCCTTTCCAGGATCCTATATCAAGGGGTGTGGCATTCAGGGGGCTCCCCTGGAAACAACCTAGAGTTCCCACTCACCATTGGAATAGGTTTTTACAAATTTACCACGCACCCGTATTATTATCTGATTGTTTAATCTTCATGCAAGGTAAATATCATTAGCTCTATTTTACAGATGGGGAGAGTGGGCCTCAGGTCTGTGGCTTGCTCAAAGTCACCTGGCAAGACAGGGGAAGGGCCGAGTTCCCGCGTGGGGCCCGGGACTGGGAAAGGCCCGCCCCAGCATCACGTAGAGCCCCCAGGTCGCCCTCCTCTGTGGGGCTGCAGCGTGAACACCCAGGCGCCTCCATTCAGGGCCTGGCTCTGCAGACATCGGAGCCTGGTGATGTCAGCGTTGCCATGGAAACCCTTCCCCGGGCGTCGGGCAGGACCAGCCTCCCCGGCACAGTTTCCCTTTGTGTGGACTTTGCAATGTGTTGCCAAGGCAGTGGGGCCTGCTGGGCGGGTTGGCAAGGGGTGGAGAAAGCAGACAAAAACCCACATCGCATCCCAGCAACCAGCAGCTCACGACTGGGCTCACGGAGCCCCTGGGAGGGAGGGGCCGCAGGCTAGGCTTTGAGGGTGGGAGGGGAGACCCTGCACCCCTGCACAGGACCCCTGCCTGGAGACAGCCTTTTAGCATCTTTAGTGCTCTGTTGGGGTCCTGCCACCTCAGAATCACCTGGGCTGGGGTCTTATGGAAAAGTCAAATTCAGGCCCACCGCAGTCCCCTTGGCAGGGGATGGGGACTAGCTGTGGTTTAACCAAGTCCCCAAGGCAATTCGGGTGTGCAGTCAATTCTGAGAACCACCCTCTAGGAGAGAATGAGGTTTATTGAGCACCTTTTCCCTAATTTATCTTGCATAATCCTCTCCGCAGTCCTGAGAGGGGGAGGTGAACAGAGGAAATAAGTTTGGGGTTTTTTTGGGTGTGGGTGTGTGTGTGTGTGTGTGTGTGTGTGTTCATCCACATCGTACAGGGGAAGACGCTAAAATTCGGAAAGGTAAATCCCTTGCTTGCCCACGGTCTCCAAGCTTGGACGTGGCAGAGTCTAGATTCAAACCCAGGGGTCCAAGGCCCGCTGGCAGCCCGACATCGTTAGCCTCCTCCTCCTGCTGGTTTTCCAGGAAGAATCCTAAGGTACCTTCGTGGAGTGCGCCAGCTCTGTCCGAAGCCTCCCATCAGCTCCCAGATCTGAGAGGAGCTTGAGCTCGCGGAGAAGCGCAGCGCTGGGCCCCTCGGCAACCGCAAGGCCACCCGCAGAGGCTCAGAAAGCCTGCGGGGCCCAGGGAGGAAGGCCTGCCCTTCCCCCACCGGGGCCCTCCCGCCACGCCCTCCTCGCTCCCAGCCTGCCGGGGCCTCCTGGCTCTCTGGAAGGGCTCCCGAAGTCCCTGGTCCCTCCCCCATGCCCCGGGGGTAGGTGGCTGCTGACCCAGTGCACACAGATGCCCCAATTCTTGGAAGCGTCCAAAAGAGAAACTCTTCGACCTTTGCTGGCCTGGCCGAGCCTCGGAGCCGAGCAGACAGCTGACTGCCTTCCTGCGTCCCACCCCCACACCTCCTTCGCTCTTTGAAGACCAGCCCCCTTTTTCTGAACGACCTCTCCTGGCGCTCGAAGGGGAGGATCCCCGCACGTTAGTTACTTTCGGGGTTCTATGCTGCCTGTGACTCTGGGAGGAGGTCCACACCCCGGCTGACAACACAAGTCCCTCCCCGCCCCCCACCCTCCTCCGCCAGGTCGGGGCTCCCCCTCTGCACCTGCATCTCCCTTCTTAAAGGTCGACAAACCCCAGTGAGGTCGGGTGAGGGCTGAGCACAAGCCGGGGATGCCAGGAATGGTTGGGCAGTGAATGGCGATGGGGCCTTCTCCGCCCGGTGCTGGGCGCTACTGAAGCCAGCCAGTGTTCTGGCCCTAACCGTGACCGGGCTCTGCCTGCCACTCTTCCACTGAAGAAGTATTTCCTGAAGTCTGTGCTACGTACTAAGAAGGATTAAAAAAAAAAAAAAAAAAGTCTCCAAACAAGCCAAAAAAGGATGGAGGGGATAAAAAAAAGCCCCGAATACCTAGGATCCCTGCCCCCATAGAGGAATACAATCTAGTTGTATTTCACCGTTAACATCACCTGGGGACAGAAAGGAGAGATACCTCCAAATACCAACCACGGTCATCTCTAGCTGGTGGCATCGAGGGTGACTTTTATTTTTTTTTATTTTTTATTTTTTTTTAAATTTTTTTTTTAACGTTTATTTATTTTTGAGACAGAGACACAGCATGAACGGGGGAGGGGCAGAGAGAGAGGGAGACACTGAATCGGAAGCAGGCTCCAGGCTCTGAGCCATCAGCCCAGAGTCCAACGCGGGGCTCGAACTCGTGGACCTCGAGATCAGATCGTGACCTGAGCTGAAGTCGGACGCTTAACCGACTGAGCCACCCAGGCGCCCCGAGGGTGACTTTTAAATACCTTTGCCAGGGGCACCTGGGTGGCTCAGTCGGTTAAGCGTCCGACTCGGCTCAGGTCACGACCTCGCGGTCTGTGGGTTAGAGCCCCGCGTCAGGCTCTGTGCTGACAGCTCAGAGCCTGAGGCCTGTTTCAGATTCTGCATCTCCCTCTCTCTGACCCTCCCCCGTTCATGCTCTGTCTCTCTGTCTCAAAAATAAATAAACGTTAAAAAAAATTTAAAAAATAAATACCTTTGCCAAACCCTGTAAGCAGAGTTGCCCCCAGTGAACATGAGTGTTTCTCGGGAGCCTCTGAAGAACATGGCGTTTCCAGCGGGTTTGGAGGGTGGGTCAGAGGTCAGCAGGCTCCGGATAGGGGCACACCCAGGCAAGTCGATAAGGTTCCCCAACCCTATTTCTGCAGGGTGGGTGAGGCTGCCTGGGCTGAGTCCAGGCCAAGGGGCCCCTGGAGACTCTGACCCCAGCCCGAGAGGGCCTCCGCCCTGACCCCGTCCAGCCTGGGGAAGCAGAGCCCAGAAATGGAGGACAGCTTTCCTAAAGGGGAGGGACACCAGTGGAACCTGGCCTCTTAGTCTGTTTCCTCATCTGTAAACGGGAACAAGAGTACCTCTTTCATAAGCTGCTGGGGGAATTAAATGAGATAACTGGCCCCTTGGTCCTTAAGGAACCTGGCACATAGTAGGTACTCAGTAAACACCCCTGAATGAGAGGATGAATGCTGAAGCTGGCCATTTTCCCTTACTGGGTCCGAAACCACCCTCGGTATGATTTCAGAGTTGTAAAACATCCTCTCCTTTATAATTTGGGTGAGAAGCTTTCTCCCCTCCTCACATTCTCCAGCACAGGCTGTAGCTCAAGCCCATGGCCCAAGTTCTCTGAAATTTTTCCCAGTGCCCTGGGACCCAGGTAGCCCCTGTTGGAACTTCATCGTCCAGTCCCACCACACCCCAAACAGTGGCCAGGGGAATGAAAACGATTTGGGCTGTTTTGTGGGAAATTGAGGCATTTAAAAAACCCTGTGAAGGCCCAAAGATCCACCTGCAGACTGCAATCTGTTCTACATTTTAGCATTGATATTGTTAAAATAACATCTTTACATCTTATTGGGGCCTTTCTGGGGAATGATTTCCTCCAAAGGGGAGACCATAGTAGGGGGGATCTCAGGCCTTCTGGCTGCCCCCTGGATGGCACCAGGCATTTGTGTGTCCTGTGCTGACCAACCACATCTCCCTTCAATGAATTTTCAGTCACCAGTGGATTCGAGATTTGGCAACGATCTGAGGCATTGAGTTTTTTGCTAGCAGATGAGATGGGGGCCTCTCTGGAAGCAGAGGTTATGAGTTGTGTCCTGAACTTGCAGAGGGTCCGCTACAAGGCTGTTAGCTTGGGACCTGGGGGAGAAGGGTGTCCCAGAAAGACCTCCTTCCCAAGCTAAATCAGATTAGAGTTTCTACCTCCTCTTCCCTTCAATAATCCCAGCATTTGATTCCCTAAGCAACCAGGAAGCAGGCCAGGCAGAGATGATCCCGATCCCTACTGCTAGGGAAGAAATTGAAGCCCAAAGAGTGAGTTATCAGGGTTCCACAGGAACTAAAGTCGAGCCCTAAGACCCAGGATCACGGTATCGAAGATTTCCCAAACACCGTCTCTGGTCATATCTCCCCCAGGGGACTTTGTGGGATTTCTTTCCCTTTGTAAATTTTATTTTGTAATCATTACACAAAGCCCATGGTAATACCTATGAGAAGGACCCTAAATGACCAAAAAAAAGATAGTCTGTGGCCCACAGCACCATTCTGTAGTATTTCCACATGCTTCTTCCCAGCCATTATTCACAGGACAGTCCTATTTCATTGCCTCTGAAAATAAACATTTTTCACACTTCTAAAATACAAATGCATTTTGTAATTGATGGATACACATAATGTGCCTGTATTTTCTTTTTCCACCACAAAAGAAAAGAAAAGAAAAGAAAAGAAGAGAAGAGAAGAGAAAAGAAAAAAGAAAAGAAAAGAAAAGAAAAGAAAGAGAAGAAAAGAGAAGAAAGCTTTTGGTAAATCTCCTGTGTCATAGAATCAAGGAAAGGTCATTTTGCAAAGCTGTAGTAAAATCATCAGTGTGGTCTGCCTCCCAGCTCTCTGCACTTCCTTGTAGATCCTTCAGCACCAGCAAAGGTTAAGGACAACCAGCCCGGACTGGATGAAACCCAGTGTTTCCTAATCCCAGACAGCTGGCCACCCCCACGCAGGACACTTGGGCAATGTGATTAATTTCAATATAAATCAAAACAGCAGGAAGACCTATGTAAAGGCACTGCTCTTTAAATCCCAAGGGGGAAAGGGAAGGAAGGAAACTGATGTTGAGTGAGCACCTACTGTGTGACAGCCTGGCGGCGGGGAATCTGAGGAATGAGGAGGGCCTCTGGCCCCAGATTGGCAAGGAGGGGGATGGTCAGAGCAGGCGAGGAGGTGGGCGAAGGTTTCCAAGTGAATAAGGAAGAATAGCCCAAATGTAGTGCTTTTTGACCCTTGGGAATGAATAAACCAGAAGAAGATTTTTCTTTCCAAAAAGCATCTTTAGATTGAATGTGTCTTGGGGCGCCTGGGTGGCTCAGCCAGTCAAGCATCCCTTGATTCCGGCTCAGGTCATGATCTCACGGTTTGTGAGTTTGAGCCCTGCATCGGCTCCAGGGTGAGAACGGGGAGCCTGCCTGGGATTCTCTCTCTCCCCTCTCTCTGCCCCTCCTCTGCTTGTGGTGCTCTCTCTGTTTCTCTATCTCTCTCTCTCTCTCTCTCTCTCTCTCATAAATAAATAAATAAATAAATAAATAAATAAATGGCATGTATCTTGTTAAGCTGCTCGTTTTCAGATGGGTCAAGTTACTGGCAGGCAGCACCTGTGCCTACACCTCATGGGTCTGAAATGATGAGTCTCAGTACCCCCTGGAGGGTTGCTAACCACAGATTGCTGGGCCCCACCCTAGAGGTGCTGATTCAGTTGTTCTAGGTTGGCGTTTGGGAATTTGCATTTCTAACCAGCTACCGGTGATGCTGATGCTGCTGGCATGCGTGAGGATTACTTGAGGAGCATTTACGAATGTTGGTGCCTGGACTCTCCCTCAGGACTGTGATTTAATTGGTCCGGGTGCAGCCTGAGCATCAGGTTTGTCAAAGCCTCCAGGTGATTCTAAAGTACTGACCAGATTGAGAACCACCAGCTTTATGGGAAGAGCCACCAGGCATAATTAAGGTGCCTCAGGTCCAGAGGGCTCCTTGGATTTCATGGACCACCTCCTCAGCCTTCCCACATTGGGGCCTGCCACCCAGCAGGTGTCTGAGGGCCAGAGGGGAACAGTCCCATGCAAAGTGGACTTCCATACTTGAATCTTTGAAACCAAATAAACTGTTTGCTAATGCTGGTAAGCATATCGCCGATGTTTAAATTAGGAGAGGTCAGAAAACCAAGCCTCTGGCTCCTCTGAGCAGGCATCTGGGCATGTGACAATGTCCAGTTCCTCACAGGCACACACTTGCCAGAGTTCATATCACTTCCTGGTCTATCAGCTCTTTTTGGCCTGAGATACTCATTGATTTTTGCTGCGTGGAGCCATTGGCGGCCATCCCCCTGTTAGGGGGCAGGTATGAAAGCACAGGTGATGTGCAGGTAGGAACTCAGATTGATACTTTCCACTGGAGAATGGAGACCTGGGGAAAGAAGTGTGTGTGTGTGTGTGTGTGTGTGTGTGTGTGTGTGCGCGCGCGCGCGCACGCACTGGGTGTTGAGTGAGGTTAGGCCCTACTTTTAGCCTGGAAAATCGGGGCTGGGGTGGGGTGGAGGGCAGGGCAGGCACTAGACTAAAACTCAGCTCTGTCAGAGACTTGCAGGGTGACCTTAGACGACTAACACCCTCTCCCCGTGCCTCAGTTTCCTCACCTGCCAGGTGACCTCCTGGGACCTTTCCATTTTAGGAGCTGGAAAGACTCCACAGCTGGCAGCCGTGGGTTGGGAGGAGGAAGAGGAGGAGGCTCAGGGAAGGGGCCCGGCGGGGCACACTCATGGCTTGTACCTGGTCTCACCCCCAGGCCTCCAGGCTGGGCTCTCTGGGACTCCACCCAGTTCGTATACCAGCTCCAGTGTGAGGCACTCTGGGTGGCCAGATGGGTCCATTCCTGTGGCTTTGCCACCTCCCTGGCTGTGTAGCCGCGGGCAGGTCACCTAACCTCCAGGGAGTCTCAGTGTTCTCACATGTAAAATGGGCTGGTAATGGGTTGCTGTGAATAGCAAACAGCTGAAGTGTGGAAAGCATTTAGCGCAGAGCCCTGTGGGCAGTAGATACTCCGGGGTCACCATCATCATCATCATTGAGGAGATACTCAAGTTGTGCCCTGGGCCCTGTTCATCTCCTGAAATCTCCCCCCAGTCCCGAGATGCATCTCCTGACAAACAGGGATCCCACTGCCCTCGTAGGGTCCTACGGAGCCTAAGTGCCCTAAGATGGGGTGCTGGCCAACTCCAAGTTCGCCTTGACGATTCCTCAGCCTTCCTGAAGACCTGGGCCCCTGGAATCAGGCTGCCCTCTGCCCTCAAGCCCCAGCCTTCCTCTTTCCTCTGCCAGCTGCCATGCCTTGGTGCCCAGAACCATCCTGGACATAGAGTCAAACAGCCTACTCTTCACCAGCTGTGTGACTTTGGCCGAGTGACTTAGACTTTCTGAGCTTTTATCAAATGGAGATTCCTCCTATACACTACGCTCTATGAGCACAAGGACGGTGTTTGTTTTAATCACCAGTATATTTGTTCCCAGTACCTAGTCCAGTGCCCAGCATATAGTAATTGCTCAACAGATATTGTTGAATCAATGAAGGGTTGGCCTAAGGATTAAATTAGAAAATATATGTAGAACATAATCCCAGGCACACAGTAGGTGTTAAATGACTGTTTTCTTGGATCCCAACCCACCTGAATCCCTGGACCTCCTTGCCCTTTCTCGGCGGCTTAGCTGTTGGGACACATTCTGGGAACCTAGACCATGGATCACCAGGCCCTTGGCTCCCACACTTGGCTCCCACCTACACGTCTCCGGCCAATTTCAGCAGAAGAACCAGCCCCAGGGCCCATCCCCCATCCCCTAGACACCACATTCAACATAATGGGCGTAAGGACCACCTGATGCATACTCATTCCTGATCTGGGATCCCTGCCACCTGGTCAGTCTCCCCTCCTTTCCTTTCCGTCTGTCTCCTACTTCGTAAGGAGCTCCCACCACCACCACCACCCCTACCTGGGCTGACCCTATTCTACTCTTGCCACTCAGCTGGCTCTGAAAGAGACACCTTTCCTCCCTCACCTCATCTCCTACCTCAACGAGCCTTATTCACCTTTCAAAGCCACTTCGATGTCACCTCCCCTAGGAAAACTTTCAGACCCCACCCAGCCTAGATTACAGACTCCGGCTCTGCTCCCATATTACCGGTGCATGACTCCATCCTTGGGCTTACCGCATTATTTTATAATTATCTGCTTATGTGTCCGGCTTCGCCATTAAATGGTTAGTTTACGGGGGCAGAGACCATGCTTATTCATCATTCTACTCCTCTGTGCGTGGTGCCTGGCATGGAGTAACCCTCCTTTCAGATCTTACTGCTTTGTAACAAATCACCCCCACGACTTAGTGGCTTAAAATTGTCTCTTTTATTTTTGCTCGTGCTCTCGCGAATCCAGAATCTGGGAAGCTGTCAGCCAGGCAGTTCTCCCTCGGGGTCTGCCATGGGCTGCGGTCACCCGAAGTTTCTCCCCGGCTGGACACGCAAGATGGTGCATCCGCGTGGCTGTCGCTAATGCTGGTGGTTGGCTGGTAGCTTAGCTGGGTTTTCTACCAAAGTCCTGCATGTGGCCTCTCCAGGGTGGTGGTTGGCCTTCTTCCGTAGCCTCGCTTCCCCCAGAGCAAGGTCCTAAGACAGCCAGGAGAAAGCTGCGTGGTCTTTTCTGACCCAGCCTTCCACTGCATTCTATAGGTTACAAGTGAGGCACTAAGATCAGCCCAATTCAGGGGGAAGAGACGGTGACCCCACTTTCCAATGGGAAGAGGGTGGAAGAATTTGCAGACGTGCTATAAATCCACCATGGCCCTCAACGTGTTTGTTGGATGGTTGGATGGATGGATGTCACATTGCTCTGCACCTCTCCCCTCCCCCGCCATGGATGCCTAGTAGTTCCCTCCTGCCTGCCTCCTTCTCCTGCACCACCCTGACCCCAGCATTTTTGAGAATTGGCAGGGCAGAGCAACCTAGTGCTAGAAAAACCACAGGCTAACAGCTCACGGCTCCTGCCTCCACATGCCGGCTGCCAGCTGGTGTGGGGTGCTGGGGCCAGTCCCTCCCCAGGCCAGGGCTGCAGTTTCCCTGTTCAGATCATAAGATGCTGGAACAGACACTCTCTGAGCCCCTCCCTGCTCCAGCATGAGGCACGCGCACACCTTCCGTCTTGCTTTCTGCAAAGGTGGCTGGAGGCAGAGTTCAGCTGCCATTTGCAAGGCTACCCCCAGCCTTCGTGTCTTTGGGGGTCGGTTTCTAATAACACAAGCACACACAGCACATTCTGGGGTGAGTCAAATGTGAATTCCCCATGACCTTCCCTCAGGCCCTGCCTCCCTCCCCCAAAGGGGACTGCCCCCATCAGTGCAGGGACCACCCTTGTGGCTCTTTGAAGGGCATCCACTTTCGTGGACACTGCAGATGCAGAAAGAGTTCCGCATTGGGGCGCCTGGGTGGCTCAGTCCGTTTCGGCTCAGGTCATGATCTCGCGGTCCGTGAGTTCGAGCCCCGTCTCGGGCTCCGTGCTGACAGCTCAGAGCCTGGAGCCTGCTTCGGATTCTGTGCCTCCCTCTCTCTCTGCCCCTCCCCTGCTCACGCTCTGTCTCTCTCTGTCTCTCAATAACAAATAAACGTTAAAAAAAATTTTTTTTTTTTTAAAAGAAAGAGTTCTGCAGGGATTGGCGGTTTGTTTTTTAATATAAATGGGACTCTACTGCTCGTGTCGCGCTGCAACCTGCTCTTTTCTCCTCGCGGCTGTCTGGGGCAGATGTCCATGTCTGAATGGAGAGATCATCCCCCAGTTTGTTGCACTGCTCTAGAATATGCCATAGCATGCACGCTCTGGAGTTCACCTGCCCATTCTCCTCACTGTCAAACATCTTCTAGGTTTCTAATCTTCCATTATTCCACACAAGGCTGCCATGGGCTTGTGCTCAGCGCTCCCTGGGCTTGCGAGGCTGCTGAGGTTTCTGCGCAAGGTCGTTGGGAGCCTCTCTCAAGGCCACTCGAGTTCAGATCCCCAGTGCAGTTCCCAGCTGTGTGGCCCGGGACGACTCACTGGCCCTCTCTGAGAACTCCCGGAGGAGCAGGGTAAGGCCAGCGCCCGCCTTCCCAGGCGGCTGAGTGGGGGCGCCCGCAGGCCAGGCGGGGCGGGCAGGTGCAGAGGCGGAGGGCCGGGTCCGGCTCGTTGCTGCCGCACATCCGAGCGGGCCCTGACGCCGGTTACGTAACTGGGCCGCTAATGCTGCTTTCCTGGTCGATGGAACCCAAATTAAAAGAGGAAATTATTCTCCTGATGCTCAGCTCGCCTAATCCCCATCTGTCTCTCCCCTGGTCCCCCGCGCTCGCCTCTAAAGGTCTTGAATGCGCTCCAGATTTCTAATTTAGTTTGCTTATGCAACCAAAAATATTATGGCCGCGTTTCCTGGGGGTGATTAAGTCTATATTCTGGGCTCCAGGCACACTAAAAACAGCAGCTCCAGGGCCCCGCGCCGCTCGCGCGCACACCACGCGCCGGCTTTTTTTGGTTCCTCTGAGGCGCGGGCCGCTCTGCAGCCGCGGGGGCCGAAGGCGGGGAGAGCAGGGCGGACCGCCCCGGAGCGGGGAGGGGTGGGGGTGGGGGGAGAGCCTGGGATGGCCCGGAGAGGAAGGAGGGGAGTGCAAGCAGGGCGGCGGGCCTGGGGCGCCCGCCCACGCGGGGGACGTCGCGATCGCAGCTGCTTGGGGTCCACTCGGAACCTCCGCCTGCTCCCGGGTCTTTTCTTCTCAGGCGCTGACTCCTGTGTGCCAGGCGCAGGAATCCATCTTTCCCGCGGATGCTCCCACCCAGAGATCTGTTGAAAGATGTTAGTCACACCATTGTCTATTCTGGAGTAGCGAAAAATTGGAAACGGACACGTCTATCAGTGGGGAGCGATCCAATAAGTGAGGGGAACGTCAGCGCTGATTTAAAAAAATAATAATACTGAGGTAGATTAACATGTATTGACGTGGACCAGAGCGTTAATTTTTTTTTTTTTTTTAAAGCAAGTCCCAGAAAAGTATACAGAGTGTGTCCCACTTGCGTTGTTTGGATTTTCCTTCTGTATTCTTTGACTCCTAGGAAGAGACTGTGTTCGTGTCTTACTTGTATCATTTGCTTTCAGTGTTGGGGGCGGGGCCGAGAGAAGAGCAGGGAGCCAGGACTCTAGTGTGTTCTCTGGAAGCAGTGGTCAGGTCAGGTCAGGAGTGGGACGGCTGGAAGTCTCTGCTCTCCGCCAGCCCCTGACCACCGCGCTTTCACATCCTGGCTGCTGGAAGTCTTGGGGCTGAGGAAGCGATGGGCACCTGGCCTGGCAGGGCAACGCCGAGGGGCAGAGCACTGAAACTTGGCTTCTAGCCCTGGAAGGTTGGCTCTGCTGGCCAGGTCGCACTTCTCCCTGCTTCTCTGGCATCCTCTGCCCTGACAGCCAGGCCAGGGCCGGGTGGCAAAGGGGTGGCTGCCCGGCCACCAGCGTTGAGGCCTGGGGCCAAGCGTGAGGACCCAGACACTCCCGGAGAAGTGCCCCCCGACTTGGAGGCTGCCTGTAGACCACGGGGGCATCTCCACAGCGCACGGCAGACACCCCCGAGTGAGCACTGATTCCAGCAAGGTGCTATCGTTTCATGTCAGTTTCCAGATCATTCCAGGAAACCCTGTATGGAGTTAACTTACTCAGGTTTCTTCATGTGAGGACTCCTCTGAGCCTTCAGTATGCTCAGGCACACCGAGACTGTCCATAAGGGTGTACAAAATGGAGCTTTTGCCAGAAATATGTGACTCAGGAGCCTAGAGACCCTAGAGGGCCTAGAGAGCCACAAACCAATGAGCTAGTGAAGCAGGAGACCAGATGTGGAGGGCGAAGGACAGTCTCCGGCACAGATTGAGGACATTTAGGACAAGGATGATTAAGTATAAGGATGTGTGGAAAAAAACAGAGGTCACCTCATCTGCGAGAGATTCAAAACCACAGTCCTGTCCATGGGATGTGTGGGCGTGGCACGTGGGCCCGGAGCAGGTGCACGGGGCCCCCTTCATCTGTTTTCTCAGGGCTTGACCTCTGAGCACATGCACATACGTTCACCCCCCTAGGCACATGCCGGAGTCCTCCGCACCCATCACAAGCTCACACAGAATATACCCAGGTGCACCTGTAAGAACATACACACAGCTCTTCACGGGGGCACGCCCACTCGCGCACACTCACACACACCAATTCACAAGGCTCACTGCACATGTCCGTGTACATACCCAGGCACACACGCACACAAACCCTCGTGCCCAGGCAAACCCACGGGAGCTCGCCTGCGAGAGGGCAAGCCCACAAAAGACACCGAAGCACAGACAGAAGCACGCATGTTCACAGCACCCACACCCCCACTCGTGGGCACACCCTGGGGGGTCCGTGTGGCGGAATCCGGACGCCAGCGGGCATGTGCCCAGAGGGCACACCTGTGCCTGCACACACTCAGTGGTTCTCTTTTTTTTAATGTTTATTTTGAGAGAGAGAGAGACCAAGTGTGAGCAGAGGAGGGGCAGAGAGAGAGAGACACAGAATCCAAAGCAGGCTCCAGGCTCCGAGCTGTCAGCACAGAGCCCGACGCGGGGCTCGAACTCACAAACTGTGAGATCATGACCTGAGCCGAAGTTGGACGCTTAACCGACTGAGCCACCCAGGCGCCCCACACATTCAGCGGTTCTTAAGGCCGCCACGGGTCCCTGCTTCTTCCCGTGAGCCGGGCCAGCGGGGGGTGGAGTGAAATGTGGCTCAGAAGGAACAGCGCATTTAGCAAAGCAGTTTGCAGAAGGCATGTGTCCTTCGAGTATTTTTATCTTTAGCACTCATACGTCTAGCAGAGTCTGGCTGGCTCCGTATTGCTACCAGGGAGGAGGGCAGAAGTGGCTGGATTTTAAAGCAGATGGCCCCTGGGTGCAGAGGACCCTTGCCTCCCACCCCCCACCACCAACGGAAGCCTGCCCAGGACCCCCCATCCCCACCAGGAAACTGGCCAGCAGGGCAGACTCTGCGGCCCCCTGGCCCCGGGGAGAGGGGAGAGGGTCTGCCAGCCCGCAGTCCATCCCCCCTGCTCAGGAGCTCAGCTCTCCATCATCCTTGGGTCTGGGCTCAGCCAGTGAGAGGCCTGTCCCCAGTTTCCCCACATGTATGCATGGATGGCGTTTTCCACCGTCCCTGAGCTGGCAGAAGGGCTGGGCATGTGCCCTGTGGCCCGCTGGCTGATCGCAGACAGGCCGGTGGATTTCGAAAGCTGTTTAATCCCTGGGTTCTGACGCACCCAGTTCACCACCAAGCAGGATCTAGTGCCCACGGATCTGATGTCAGAGGGCGGCCCTGGCACCGCTCCATCCTTCCTGCCCACATGGCAGCGTGGCGGAGCCGATGGAGAGAAGTGGAGCCCCAGAGCCTTCTCTTGAATCACAACCATTTTGCTTCCCACCAGGCCTGCAAACCTCAGCACCTTCTAAAAAATGACTAATAGCACAGAATGAGAATGATCGCGCAAAGACTGATAACAAGGAATGATAACCAGGAGCTAGCGAGTGACGAGAGCCAATAAGCGAAACATTACGACTTTGTGTTTATTTTGAAACAATAATAAATGTATTTAGGCAGAGGGAAGAAACTGGAAAAGCTAACAGTGCCTATCTTTAGAAACTTATCATTCAGCAAATATGTATTGCGCACCTACTGTTTGTCAGGCTGTTGTTTCAGGTGCCGCGTTATAATGGGAAAGGACAAAACCCTCAGGAATCTTATATTCTAGAGAGTTAACAGAAAAGAACAAATTCCTTGGTTCAATGAATACTATTTTTAAGGGGTGACAAATGCAACGGGAAAGGGGTGGGGAGAAGGGATGTGGGGTCCGGGGGTGGTACTTAAAAAAAATTTTTTTTAATGTTTATATATATATTTTTTTTAACGTTTATTTATTTTTGAGACAGAGAGAGACACAGCATGAACGGGGGAGGGGCCGAGAGAGAGGGAGACACAGAATCGGAAGCAGGCTCCAGGCTCTGAGCCATCAGCCCAGAGCCTGACGCGGGGCTCAAACTCACGGACCGTGAGATCGTGACCTGGCTGAAGTCGGACGCTTAACCGACTGCGCCACCCAGGCGCCCCTTAATGTTTATATTTTTTGAGAGACAGAGTGCGAGCAGGGGAGGGGCAGAGAGAGAGGGAGACACAGAATCCGAAGCAGGATCCAGGCTCTGAGCTGTCAGCACAGAGCCCGACGTGGGGCTCGAACCCCTGAACTGCGAGATCATGACCTGAGCTGAAGTCAGCCGCTTAACTGACTGAGCCACCCAGGCACACAGCCCGCCCCTGGGGGTGGTCACTTTTAATTGATTTTTTTGAGCAGTTGTAGATTTACAGAAAAACTAAGACAGTGCAAACAGTTCTCCCAGACCACTCCTTCTACCTAAAGTTTCTCCTCTTACTGACTTACAGGATATCTCACATTATAATGGTGCATTTGTTACGATTAATTACATAATTATTGACTAACATCTATAGTTTATTCAGATTTCCTTAGTTTACCTAATTTCCTTTGTTGTTGTTGTTTTTGTTGTCCTGGGAGTCCATCCAGGAAACTACCTTATACTTTGTGTGTAGGACATAAATTCTTTCACATGGGAAAGTTGCCTCTTCCCCATTTGTTACTGTATCCAATCACTTATTTATAATGGACTCATGGATGTTTATTTTACATTTGGGTTATAATCCAGTGGTATTTCATTCTGTCGCCCAAATTGTTCTAGCTTCGGCTGCTGGGAGCTCTTTCGCGTGGCTCTGGTGCCCTTCGGCATGTCCACCCTGCGTTAGTTTTGTTTGTTCGTTAGCATTTCCTTACTTTCTGGCACTACGAGATGGTCCAGGCTGGTCTCGTGTATCTCCACACACAGCCGTAGAATTGGCCATTTCTCAAGAATCCCTGGTTCCTTTTACTGGAGACGATGAGAAATATCTGGGCATGAGGGGTGTTCTTTAACTTTTAATTTGGTAGTTAATGAAAGTTTCTCCAAAGGTAACGTATGAGTGAAAACCTGAAGAAGGTGAGGAGCAAATCGTGGAGACACCGGCTGGAGGGAGCAGGGGGTGGGGCCGAGCACTCCAGGGAGAGGAACCACAAGTGCAAAGGCCCTGAGGTAGGCACGTGCATTGTGTATACAAGGAACAAGGAAGCCAGTGTGGCTAGAGCCAGATGAGAGGTGCAGGGGAGGATATGGGAGAGGTGGGGGAGATGCAGATGGGGCAATCATAATGGACTGTGGCTTTTCCCCAGATTAATCAGGGTAGGGGCAGGCACGTGACAAAATATAACTTTTTTTTTTTTAATGTTTATTCACCTTTTGAGAGACAGAGTATGAGCAGGGGAGGGGCAAAGAGAGAGGGAGACACAGAATCCTAAGTGAAGCAGGCTCCAGGCTCTGACCCGTCAGCACAGAGCCCGATGCGGGGCTCGAACTTAACGAACAAGGAGATCATGACCTGAGCTGAAGTCGGACGCTTAACCGACTGAGCCACCCAGGCGTCCCTAATCTAACTTATGTTTTAATAAAATCCCTGGTTACTGTGCTGGGAATAGAGTGAAGGGGCCGAGGTCAGATGCCATTGTGATGATGTTGGCTTAGATCAGGTCATGGCGACGGAGGCAGGTGAGGGACTAATTCCAAGGCAGAGTGACAGCATTTTCTGATAGACTGGATGCTGGGTGAGAGCTGGAAGGACTGTGCTAAGGTTTGCCCGATTCTGGAAGAAGGCAGTTGGCGGCGGGGGGGGAGGGCAGGCTGGAGGAGGGGCAGGTTTGGAGGGATCCTGGGGGCTCACACTTTGGACACATTAGTTGGAACTCCCGTCCTGCACCCAGTCTGGAGTTCAGGGCAGAGGGTGGGCAGGAAGTATGAAATGGGACCAAGGCCCGGGTGAGAAGCAGGCCCCCGCCTCCGGCCCTCTCCCCTGGCACAGGTGGCCTCCAGGCAGTGGGTTTAGGGTCGTGTTGTGTGGACGCCCTCAGCCAGAGCTGAACAGAGGCCCAAGGAGCCGGCTCTCAGTCGTGAGCAGGTAAAGGAGGCTTTGAGCAACCTAGCCCCAGATCCCAGTCAGTGCTTGGTCAGCTCCCAAAGAACCCCGGGCTTTGCTTACATCAGGATTTACCCTTACATCTGGGGCCCTGAGCATGGAAATGCCCTAAGTGGAGAATGGGTTTTCTCTCCAGCAGGACGCCTCCCAAGGTGGGACTTGGGGGCCATATCTACTTTTTCCCAGCCTCTGGGCGCCTGGCCGGTCGTCAGCAATGCAGAGTAAATGGAGGACGTATTCTTGAGGGCAGCCTCCCTGGTCTGTGGGAGGTGACGGCGTGAGGTCACTGGACTCCTGAAACAGGAAAAATGGAGGTGGGGCCAGGGAGAAGGGCAGAAAGGAGGAGAGGTGAGGTGATAAGAGGAGAGGAAGTTCTGAGGGAGAGACAGGGGAGATATAGGGAGGCTGGCAGGCCTGGGCCCATCTCGGGGTTCTTAGGCTGGCGAATGGGAACCATCAGTAGGGCCTTCCTGCCTCCCCGCTTTTGCTCACCCCCACGTGGGCCCATCAGCAAACACTGTGGGCCCCGCCCTCATGATGCATGCAGTCAGACCACCTCCCACCACCCTTCCTGCCTCCACCCTGGTCAGGGCACCACCTTCTCTGACTCGTACTTCTATAAGAGCCCTCCCCCATGCCCCATGCCCTGTTTTCACCCCTACAGTCTGTTCTCAGAGCAGCCAGAGCGATCGTTCTAAGACAAAACAAGATCAGGCCATCCCTCTACAAACCCTCACAGGCTCTCCCCACCAGCCCCAGCGTGGAAAGACCTCCCCTCAGCCCTGTTCAGCCTTCCCTCTACCTTCTGGTCCTCACTCCAGTCCTCATACACTGGCCTCCTCATTGCTCCTCTGACGCAGTAAACATTGCTTGCCTCAGGGCCTTTGCACTTGCTGCGGCCTCTACCTGGACCATTTCCCCCAGCTCAGATGTCACCTGCTCAGAGGCCATCTCTGACCACCCTATCTGAAATAGACTCCCTCCCGCCACTGTCACTCACTACTCCCTTTACCCAGTTTGGTTTTTCTTAAGATTTATCCCCACTTTATATATATTTGTATGTCTTCTCTACTAGAATTATTTTGTCCAGCAATGTATCCCCAGCACGTGGAACAACCCCCAGACAGGTAGGTCTTCCCTACACATTTGTCAGATAAATGAATAACCATCTCTCACCTCCTAGGGGTGGCTCAGGCCGCCCTCTTCGGGTACAATGCACCTGGCTCTCACAAGTTCTCGTAGCTACACAGAACCTGCTAAACATGGGAAGGAAACCCACCAAAACCCCAACAGAGCCAGCCACACCCTCTGTCCATCTGCGATGCCACCGTGCCTTCCCCATTCCCTTCCGCAGGGCTGAACCTCACACCTTCCTGATGCCTGTTCTCCCCCGTGCGCCAGACAGGCTCCAGGTCCTTCCAGGACACTGTCCCCTTGCTCATGAGCTCAAGGCCCCAGAAGGTCTCTGGCCTTGTCTCTTGTGTCACCACGAGCCATAGGGATGCAAAGCGATCTTGCTAACAAGTACGTCTGAACTGCTCCCTCCCCTGCTTAAATCCCTTCTCCAGTCCTCAGGATAAAGACCAAAGTCAGGGCACCTGGGTGGCTTAGTCCATTAAGCGTCCAACTTCAGCTCAGGTCATGATCTTACGGTCCGTGAGTTCAAGCCCCACTTCGGGCTCTGTGCTGACAGCTCAGAGCTTGGAGCCTGCTTTGAATTCTGTGTCTCCCTCTCTGTCTGCCCCTCCCCTGCTGGTGTGCTCTCTCTCTCTCTCTCTCTCTCTCTCAAAAATAAATAAACATTAAAAAAAAAAAAAGCCCAAAGTCCCATGTGTCTGCCTCCAGCCCCTCGGCCTCTCCAGGCTAACCCCCCAGTTTTCCTTCCTCTGTGTGCCTGTTGGGATCAGCCCCGACACCTGCCGCCTTCCCCTCGCCCTACCGACAGGCCCTCCTCTCTGCAGCCCTCTTCTTGCAGGATGGCAATTAATTGTGTTATTACCACTGACTTTCCATTTTGAGTTCTTGGGGAGCAGCCTGGCTGCCGGGCAGGGCAAGCCCGCTGCTCTGTTACGTGTTTATCAGGAGCAGCTGTGGTGGGTGAGATGGGGCCGGTGGAAGCCGTGGAGAGACGCAGGTCCCCTGGTCTGTCCCTTGGCACCACCGCTTCCGACCTGGCCTCAAACCCTAAACTCCATGAGGGGCGACCTGGGTCTCTGGCTCAGGGTCTGATACAGCAGAGGCTCTTGGGAAATGTCCGTTGATTGGTCGAATGACTGACTCTAAATAGTAGCTCTGAGTGATTTTTTTCCCTTTTCTGCCTTTCTGTATTTTCCTATTTTAACTTTTTTCTTTTTTTAAGAGAGAGAGAGAACGAACATGAGTGGAGGAGAGAGACAGAGGGAGAGAGAGAGAACTCCAAGCAGGCTCCGCGCGGTGAGCACAGAGCCCAAAGCAGGGTTCGATCCCACGAACCATGAGATCATGACCTGAGCCGAAATTGAGAGTCGGACGCTTAACCAGCTGAGCCACCCAGGTGCCCCTGTATTTTCCTATTTTAAAAAACCATGTACGCCCCTCACTTTTTGAAATGAAACTATGGGGCGCCTGAGTAGCTCAGTTGGTTAAGTGTCTGACCCTTGGCTTCAGCTCAGGTCATGATCTCGTGGTTTGTGAGTTCGAGCCCCGAATCGGGCTCTGTGCTGGTGGTGCAAAGCCTGCTTCGGATTCTGTCTCCTTCTCTCTCTCTGCCCCTCCCCTGCTTGCTCTCTCTCTCTCTCTCAAAATAAATAAACATTAAAAAAAAGTTTTTTAATAAAAAACAAAAACTTTACCTTGCAAAATCATTCTTTTATTAAAATGTTGATTAAAAAGGAACTCTTCCTGTATCATCCGAAGCCGAACAGACAGACAGATGCATGCCCCGGGCCCCCCTCATAAGTATGTACCCGACAGAAATGTGTCCATAGAGTCACGAAGACAGGAACTAGAATATTCACAGTGACACTGTTCATGACAGCCAGGAACTGGAACCTACCCAAATGTCCATCAACAGTAGAACAGGGGAAAATGTTAAGTCACATGCAGGCAAGCTACCGGTAATGAGAGCAAATGCCCTATATATATGGGTGAATGTCACCAACATAATCTTGAGGTGGGGTTGGGAGTCGGGAGACAGGTCCCTCTGGGGGTGGCGAGGGCGTCCCGAGGGGGCTTCTGCGTACCGGTTCCCCGGGGAAAGCTGAGCTTGTACACTTCCGACTTATGCGATTTTCCGTATGTAATCTTCTATATGTATATTTAACTCCAATAAGAAAAAAATTAAGGAGGAGAAAAAGACATGCACCCTGGAGCAGGTTAACCCCACCTGTTTTTTCTGTGCAAAGGGAGGTGGTGGGCAGATGTCTACCCTGCCTGTGCTGTGCTTGCCCCTCATTGGTGCCACCAGACTTTCTCTCCCCCCGTCCCCATTTCCGAGACTCCCCAAGCTCCAGACTGGGGATTCTGGCTCCGTGAAGCCTCAAGGATGCCGGGAGCTCTGGGGTCAATTCCCAAGGTAAATGCCACCGTTACAGTTTAGGCCCTAGAAGCGGGCCTGGGGCTATCCCTCCCTGGCTGCCTTACCCTGGGCGGCCCTGCCAACCAGCTGTCACAAGCCATGAGCTGGGAGGCAGGGCTTGGGGGACAGGCTTGGCGTGGGAGGTCAGAGTGCAGGGGTACGGGCTGCGTGGGTCCCCGGATTACGTCCACGGCCTCTCCGCACCTTGGGCCCCTGGGTGAGGCTGTGTTCGCCTCGGTGCCTCCCGCCCCACCCCCAGCAGAGAACACCTGCGTCTCCTCCACTCGTGGGCAAGGGCAGCCCAGGGGCCCCATGTGACCTTGCGCCTCGCCCCCAAAGATCCCTGCGGGTTGGGGTTTTGGGAGGCTAGGTTGCCACAGTCAGGGACCGAGGAGGGTGACCCGGTGAGGGGCGCAGATGAAGCACTGCCCTCTGGGGCCGGGCCAGGCACGGTTATTTATAACCACGGGTCGCCTTACCTCCTGACCTTCAGCTGGGGCCCGGCGAGCCGCAGCGATTAGCATCTCCTGCCGCCCATTATGAACAAACACCCCTGTGTGCCCGCCCCGGGCCCTGCAGGAAGCAGGATGTTGGCCGGAGCTGGTGCCCCGTGGCTCCCTCAGGTGAACCCGCCACGTGTGAGTTGGGAGAGGTGGGTGCGTTTGGGAGAAAGGTGTGAGAAATACTCAGAACTACTTCCATCCCGTGGCTTCCCAGGTTGAAAATGTTGGTCTGCTCTGGGTGGCAGTTTTGTTTGTAAGAGGGGACCCCCCAGCCTTGTCTGCTCAGAGGGCTCCCTCGTTTAGTGGGAAGGAGGCAGCCCCGAGACTGGACCCCCTCCCCCCACACGGTCCCTGGAATCACCTAAGATAAACTGCACGCCCCCGCAGCAGTGGCCCCTCGTTCCTCCGTGCAGCCGAGGCTCTGGGGAGCAAGTGACTGGCCCAAGGTGACACGGCCACCCATGGCAGATCCCCCACTGCTGGCCGATGGGAAGTAGCTGGGCACCAGGCCCCCTGATTACGACAAAGGAGGCTGGGGTGGGGAGGGCCTATCCATTCATGCCATACAGTTTTGCTGAGCACCTGCTAGGTGCCAGGCGCAGTTCCAGGCAGAAATCCTTCCCCCTGTGGAGCTGATGGTCTAGGGCACAAAGGCAGTGCCTGGAGCCACAGTCCAGGCAGCTGTTGCGGGTCTTGAGTCCTGAGGAGGGAAACTGAGGCAGGGGACAAGAGGGCCCGGGAGGGTTTTGTCTCAACAGTGGGTCCCCTCCCCCTGTGCAGCTTCGCGTGACCCGCACCCAGGGCAGAGGGCGAACGTCTCGCACAACACCCGGTCTTGGCAGTCATCCTGGAGGAATGGTTCTGCCGTGGGGCTGGTTCTGCCCAGGGAAGGGAAGAACTGAGTCAGGAGGTCTGAGGGGGCTGGCGGTGAGGGAGGGAGGAGCCTGGGTGCTTCCTTCCTTTTCCACCCTGCTCTCAGGCATTTTGAAATACTTGGAAGAACTTCGGCTGTGTGGCTTGACCATCCCCTTGCCCTCTCTGGGCCACAGTTTCCACAAATAAGATTGAGGGGGGTCAGCTGGGATGAGCCGTTTCGGCTCTGGCTGCCTGGGGTCCTGGTCTAGGGACTCAGAGACTCTCCACTCCGAGTCCGGCTCCGTCTGTGAGTGTTCCTCTCGGCTGGAAGGGGCCCAAGGGCACAGGCCGGGGGTGAAAGTCAGGAATGGCCAGCTCTGAGCGGCTTGTGGTGGCCGGGAACCCATGCAGTGTGTCAGGAGATGCCGTGTGGGCACACGCATGTGTGTGTGCAGCCACACGTGGGTTCAGAGGGTGCTTTCGTGGGTAAGTGGCTGAGTAAAAGACTCTATACGTGGAGAGGGAGTGGGTATCTCGGTGTGTGTGTGTAGGACGGTTTCCGTGGGAGCAGAAAGGGGAGAGTGTGTATACAAGTGTGCGGGGGGGGGGGGGGAAGTCACACGTACCTAGGTCCAGGTATGTACGTGGAGGGGTGTGTGTGTGTGCGTGTGTGTGCGTGTGTGTGTGTGTGTGTGTTGTGTTGGAGGAGTGGAGGAGTGTCTCAGAAGCTGGGGTTGGCTTGAGGCAGGGAGTGAAAGCCTGGAGGGGCCTCTCCCTCGCTCTGTAAACCCCCTCTGCCCACATGGTCAGCCTGTGGCTGACAGGCCCTGACCAGTCCATGAACTCAGGGTCTGGAAGAGTCAGCGGCTTTTCCAACCTCTTTGCCAAATGGGATGTCAGCACGGGGGCGGAGGTGGGGGGGGGGGGGCTGCAGGCTGGGGAAGGTGGCAATGACTTCATGACAACTGGCTGCCGAGCAGCTGGGGGGAAGGGGCGGGGGGGAGCCGGGGCCTGGCTGGGACGAGGAAACCTCCCGGGGATCCTCTACTGGGTGGAGGAGGCAGCTCAGCCACGGGCCCACACTTCCTGGGGACACTTTGGTTGTTTTCAGGGGGGAGCTGTGGCTACGCCAAGGCCTCGTGGGAAGGTGGGAGCGGGACCTCTTGAGCGAGCCCCCTCCAGGGGCGTTCACACATAATCCCGTAGACACTTACAGCAACCCCCGTGAGTTAGGGACTCTTATCCCTATTTTGCGGATGAGGAAACTGAGGTTCAGACAGGCAAAGGGACGTGTCTGAAGCCACATGCCAGAGGAAGTGGTGGAAATGGCCTGGGAACACGGGTTGTATTTCCTAGTCTCTGCCCCAGAAACAGAGAATGATGGGGGACAGGGAGTCCTTCACATCGGCTCCTTTGTGGATACCTTGAAGTTCAGGGATGGGATCTTCCCGGAGTCCTCAGACCCAAGACTCCTTATCCCCCCCAAAGGGCCTCCTTCTTGGGGAGGCCTTCCACACACTTGTCCACAATTGAGGGGGTGACAACACCCATAACCACGCAGGGGGGCCACCACGAGTAAATGGAAGCCTTTGCCAGTGGCAGACCCTTTCTCTGAGCACAGGCCAGAGGTCGGGCCCTATTTCAAGCAGAAGACCTTGGTATAGACCAGGCCGCCTTGACTCACAGGGATCAGACTTGCTAGGCTCCTTTGTGGGGTTGGAGGGGCCCCGAGATCACAGACACGGGGGTGGGTGCGAGCACTGTCTTTGTGCCCAGAAGCTGAGATCAGCTTTTGGGGCGCTCTTTCTTCAGCCATTTACTAGTTTCTCATAATAATAATAACCACCCCTGCCCAAGCTTTATAGTCCACAAAATACTTTCACAAACACTCTCTCACTCAATCCTCACGAGGAGTCAGTATACCCATTTTACAGAACAAGGAACGGACGGACGCTCAGGGAGGGAGCTTTTGGGACTAGTCTCAGATCACAGGCCGGGACGTGGCCGATGTTCCGGGTGCCTGAGGCTCTGTCCAGATGGGGTTCAAAGGGGCATGGGGACAGCCAGGCCGCACCAGTGACCAGCACAGTGACCAGACAGCCTGAGAGCTGTGTCAAGACCAGTCCTCAGCCTCCCTTCCAGCGAACACTGGGGCTGGGGGTGGGGGGAGGACGGAAAGCAGCAAAGTGCTGCATGGGAGCGGGAGAGGGTAGTGGTGGGGGGGAGGGGGTCCCCTGCTGACCTTGGTCCTTGGGCCCAGGTGGGGACTGCAAGGGCCCAGTGGTTCCTGGAATGTGAGCCCACGGACAGGGTGCCCACTGCCAGCTGTTGCCATGTTCTCATCTGTTTGTGGCAAAATGAGAAAAATAAGGACAACATAGTGAGGTTTTCACAGAGCCAGACCCACTCGATGTGAAGCAAGGCCCTTTCACTTGTACTATATATTTTCATCTGTGTGCGTGCGTGTGCATGTGTGTATTTAAAAGGACCTTTCCTTTGACATTTCCTTTTAATGTCTCTAACTCAGCAAAATACAAACCTGGTGACCGTGTCAGATCCTAGGTTGTTTTCTGGAAATGTCAGTGCCCTGAGAAATCTGACGGATGGGAGCCACCGGGCTAGCTCTGGTCCTAGGTGAGACCCGCCCGGAGTGGAGGGAGTTGTGTTTTCCCTGAGGGACGATGTCTCAATGGCTGGAAAAACCCCGAGAGCGGAGAAGAGGTTGGGGTTCCTGCCCAGACAGCCCTCACAGCCCCAGAGCCCAGGCATCCCCAGGAAACCCTAGCAGAAGGAACATCTGAGTAGCCGCACAGGGAATTCTGAGAAAGGCCACAGGGCCGGTTCCCCGTGCCACACGCCCTCAGCCTCTTCTCTGACCTGGAGCTGGGAGGAAACATTCCCTTACCGCTTACCCCTGCCTCCCCCAGCCCCCCAAGGCCGGCTCCAAAATAGCCCAGGCCCGGAGGAGACGTCATGGGGCCGGCTGGCTGCCTGCCCCTTGGAGAGGACAAATATAGAGGGACATCGGACACCGACAGGAGACCCGGGACCTGGGCAGCCCCGTGGCTGGGGCGGTGTCTGCCCCCTCCTAGCCCTGCACCCACTCACAGGCGGCTGGGAGGCCAGCGCCTCCAGGCCTGGCCAACCCACCCTGGGACGTGTCCCAGCAAGCCCGGAGTGGAGCCGGAGGCCGGCCCCGGGGGGGCACCGGGCAGAGCTGGGTGTGTCCATGGGGACACGTCCTCTGTCCGGGGGTCTCAAAGCACTTTTATAAGCGTCATTGCCCACAGGCCCCTCCCAGGAGCGGGAGACAAGAGGAACCGGGGTGTGTCCCAGGTGGAACCACCCCTGCCCTGTGTTCTTTCCAGCTTCCGAAGGAGGCCAAGGCTATAAACTGGGGGGGCCGGGGGAGGGGGCGGAGAGGAGGGCAGGCGTCCAGGCCAAACCCCAATAAACTGCTGGTTGAATCGAATTGCAAATAATTAGTCCTGATCGCCAAAGCTGCCTCCACCCTCCACTCCCGGGAATTAAAGGTCAAAGGGCAGAGCTGCTGACGCAAATGTCAGGGGAGACTCGAGATTGGGAACAGCTGGGCTCCTGCTCCCGGCTCAGCTGCCCGAGGTCACCGGCCCCCAGCGCCCTGGACACGGTGTCCCCCCACCGGCTGGGCCCATGGCGCTCCCGGCGCCTTCAGGGAAGGGGGCTCCTCCGCTCCCTCTCCTCTTCGGGCTCTAAGGTCCCCAGAACTTGACGGGAGGTAAATCGGAAATTCCCGTGGTGTTGCCAGATGCCTGGGAACCTGGAGATGAGCAGCAGCTCAGAGCCTTGGGAGCCTCCCCTCCCACGCCTAAAACAAGGTGAAACCTCTGCCCCCTCTGCCCCGCTGCGTTCCCCTAGGTGGACCCTGTGGCACGCCCGCCCGCCGCACCTCCCTCTGTGCGGCAGTGGTGACCCCCAGCGGTCAGTGTGGGACTTGAACTTGGGCTTGGGCAGACCCCGCTGGGCAGCCTCAGCCCGGGGCTGGCGGCCGAGGGCTCTGGGGGTTCGATTTTGGTAAGTGGGGGGGGGGGGGTTGCTGGTGTTTGGAGGTACTTTTGTACGCGTTGAACTTTCCTAATTATACTGGATCTCGCCCTGAATGTCCCACTATGAGCACATGAGCATCAACGTGTCTGAGAATGCACTATCATCTCGCCTTAAACCTGCCCCTCCTCCTGACTCTCCTGTCTATTAATAGCACCACCGCCCTCCTGTCCCTCGGGCTCCAAACCCAGGAGTCATCTTCCACTCCTGCCAGCACTGGGCTGGGTGCCTGGTCCGGCCCCTCCTCGCTCTGTGTTCCCTCTTCCATCTTTGATACTCATGGCCACTACCCAGGCAGCGGCCTCTTACCTGAGCGACGGCTGCCCTCAGCAATGACGCTGGGCCAGACCTGGGTACGGGCCCAGCCCCCTCCACTGACTGGCTGTGTGGCCTTGGGCGAGTTACTGAACTTCTCTGAGCTCAGCGTCCTCAGCTGTAAGATGAGGATAGTAATCACAGTGCCTGCCTCCTAGAGCGTTGCATGAGTTATATGATAGGTTGGACGTAAATACCCTGCCACATAGGACATGCTCAGTGCACGTCAGCTGTCAGAGACCCTCCTTCAGTCCAACACCTCCATTTCACAGACCAGGAACCCGAGGCCAGAGAGCTGGAATGAGAACTAGCATCTGGTGTTGCGTTCCAGGTGTCTTTACAGCATGCGACAGAGCAGGGGGAGCGGAAGTTCCTGGAGTCTACAAGCTTCCCCACCACTGCCTCCGTCATCGCATTCCAGAACCCAGAACCAAAGGCCACCTCCTGAGTTCACTGGTCCCATCCACTGGCCTTTAGGGGCAGGTCCACCTGGGTAAGTGTTGAGGTCACTCAGCCATAGCAGGGATCTTCTGGAATGAGACAACGCCAGGTCGCAACCAGTGGTCATGAGTCAGGGCGACCCATCTGCGAGCTGGTGAGGGAGGTTGCCCAGCCTTAGGGCTGCTGGACATGCAGGGGCGTGGCCACACGGGGTGGGGTGGGGGAGGGGGCGCCTCCCACTGCCCCGCCCTCACGTCTCTCTCCCAGCTCACACTCACCCCCAAGGGGTCCCCAAGGGGCCCTCACAGCAGGCACCCCCTGCTCAAGGGAAGTGGGCCGGCTGACTCAGCCGGCTTTCCATCCAGACCCGCTTTCTCTGGAGGCAGATACTCTTAACAGTCACTCCATGAATGAGCCCCTGGAGTCCATAAACTTGAAACTGAAGGTGGGAGCCTTATTCTGGGGAGAGATTTTCAAGGGGGACTTTTATCCCCAAAGAGGCGGCAGACCATCCAGTTTCAAATGTGGGCCTGTCCCAGAATCTCTGGACGCCTGCTGGGTAAGACAGCCGTTCTCCAGCGGGTGCGCGTCTGCTCCTGAGACATCTGGCAATGCCAGGAGACATTTTTGGTTCTCACAACAGCATGTACTACTGGCATTTGGTGGGTAGAGGTCAGGAGGCCGCTAAATACAGAGAGGTCGCACAAGAGAGGGTCTCCTCCTGCCCCTCGTGTCCGTGTCCGGGGAGAGAGACCCTGGTCTCGGAGTCCTCTGTCCGCTGGGGAAGCCCCTGCCTCACCACTGCCTCGAGGGTTGAGGAAAGCAATGCAGGACCCGGGACCAGGCCCACCTCCTGCCCTGTGTTTGCAAAGGACCTTCCTGTCCTAAGGCCTTTTCTTGGCCTGGGACACCCTAGCTGTGTCTAGGTGGGCAGAGGTAGGATGGGCACACATCCCGACCACTCTCTCACCGTCACAGGAGAATTTTCCGCAATGCTTTTGGTGTTTCTGCTCTACCCTGCCTGGGGCGGAGTTTCTAGAACAGTCCATCCGGTGCTCACTTAAGCCTTTCAACAAAGAAAAAACAGGCCATGGAAGGAGGAGCCCGCCCTCCTGGCATGTGAATCGTGTTGGAACCTGGGCACTCACCGTTTCTGCTCTCAAGCCTTGGGTCTCCCTCGGTCTCTTTGTGATCCATCCGCCCGCCCCCTTCGCTTGCACTTGGGGGGCAGAGAGAGGGGAGAGGACCAGAGGAAAAAATCCTCAGACTCAGCAGGAAGACCCCAGGCGGAGAGGAGGATTTGTGTCGGAGGAGCCCTGTGCAGAGGCAGGGGGATGACCAAGAAGACCTTTGAAGGTGGTGTGGAGCTGAGGCCAGGAGCTGGCCAGCTCACTTCAGCTGGCACCTGCCCTTCCTTCAGCCTCGGCGGCCGTGGGGTCAAGTGTCTTCCCTACAAAAACTGTTCCCAAATAAGGCGCTGCTGTCTCCCCTGAGACGGGGCCGGGGTGCCCGGATCAGAACCCTTACCCCCTGGCCAGAGCTCTGCTTTGCTGGTCTACCTGACTCGGGTAGAATAGCCTATGGGATTGCGTTCGAGGAGGGTGGGTCAGGCCAGTTGAAAGAGTGGGACCCTGTGGCACCCTTTCTGGGGGCCTCTTGTTGAGACTGGGGGATCCAGGGGATTCAAACCACAACCACCCCTCCCCTTCCCCCCACCTCTGGGTCTCAGCTTAAGGCACCTGTTCAATGTGGTGCGAGGAGGGAGTGGGTGTCGAGGGCAGACAGGGCACCACCGCCTTCCAAACCCCAGCAAAGGTGTCAGGCTGGGATGTCTGTCTGGAAGCCCAGCTGACCAGAGGGACAAGCCCAGACTTGCAGCTGTTCCTGAACAGGAAGCAGCCCGGGGGTGGGGGGGTGGGGGGGGCAAGCACTGAGGAAGGGCGGAGACCAGACCCAAGGACTTCAGACAGGCTGAGTACCAGTGAAAGGGCCTCACGAAAGGGTCTGGACCATTCTCCAGGTAGGAGCACTCTCCTGCCACAGGAGTCTCGTCTCTGAGGAAACGTTTTTGTCTTGAGTTGGAAATTCCTTGCTGATGGTGGGGCACCCCGACTTTTCCCTTTTCTTCTGTAGTTTTGCTCTGCTGCTGGCACGCCTGGGAAACCGCCCACCTCCTCCCAAGCGCCCCATGCTCCTGCCTTCCCAGGGGCGCTGAGGCTGTGGACCATCCCACCTCCGACATCTTCTGTGAGGGCTCCTTGGCTGGCCAGGGGCGTCCTGCCCAAGGAGTGCTCCCATCAGGAAAGTTCTGGGCTCTGGCCCCTAAGAAGGGCCGGGCAGCCTGGTGGCTGCTTCGAGAACCCTCATCCCTCTGGCTGTTCGCACTCGCATCCAGCTTTCGCATCCAGCTTTCCCGCCATTCTCCACAGCCACAAGCCTTCTGCCCTCCTCCCGCCCCCACCAAGCGTGGCTCCCAGGCCCTTCCTCCGGCTTTGCACTGGGCCCTCTCTGCTGCAGCTTTGTGCAGGAGGCTGGGCAAGGACGGAGGAGCTCTGAACGGCATGCGGGTGATTAGGAGTGGTCTTCCTGACCCCAGGGGGGTGAGGGGCAGAAGCCACCTATGGAGTCTGTTGGCTGTGGTTTGGGACATTCATAACCACCTGACGAGGGCCCTGGAGCAACCCTGAACACTCTCAGGCATCGAACTCCCCAGGCCTGAGGATGGCAAATGCTGTTGCGAGATACCACTGTCCTCCGGACCCGTGTGTGTGTGTGTGTGTGTGTGTGTGTGTGCGCGCGTGCGCACGCGTGCATGGGGGGCCCTCTGGTCTAGAGCACCTGCAGGCCATGGAGGAGGCCGCAGCAAGGGACCTGGCTCCCAGCCCACCCAGGCTGGCCTCATCTCCTCCTTGGGCCTGCCCCCATTAAGCTTCAAGTCTCACTCTCCCCCTTGGCCACCAAGAGGACCCAAGAGCTTCTTGCAACCACCTTTGGTGGTGGTGGTGCGGGTGGGAGCGGCCCTAGGCGGTCCCGATTCCTACCCTTTTGCTCCTGATGTTTAGAACCGTGGGGTGGAAAGGGATCCTAGAACTCATCTTGCCCAACCCTGTCATGTGACAGAAAACTGAGGGCCACCTGAAGCTGGTGGCTCCTCAGAGCAGTCTGAGACGGGGGGAGTCCGGGTTCCCCGGCACAGGATCCCTCGTCTGGATGCCCAAGGGCCAACCCCAGCAGTGGTGTGGGCTTGGAGTCGGAGTCCAGCCACACAGCCCTCTTCCTCTAATCCTCACCCCCACCGCTCCCCCTTTTCAGCAGCAGTTATAAAATCCAGGAAACAAATGTGGATTGATGGCCTATAAAGGGCTTAGTTAGTGCTGTGACCTGCTGAGTTATGTAACTCCCATTTATTATTGGCCTTGGCTGAAGTTTCTATTGAAGCAGCTCCCTAAGCTGACTCCGTGACATTTCCTTTAGCCTTATTCATAGGTGGCCACAGCAGAAATTCCTCTGTGACTTCAAAGGCCAACCATCAGTGGTGTGGATGCTTTCAAAAACCCCCTTCTTTGGGGCGCCTGGGTGGCGCAGTCGGTTAAGCGTCCGACTTCAGCCAGGTCACGATCTTGCGGTCCGTGAGTTCGAGCCCCGCGTCCGGCTCTGGGCTGATGGCTCGGAGCCTGAAGCCTGTTTCCGATTCTGTGTCTCCCTCTCTCTCTGCCCCTCCCCCGTTCATGCTCTGTCTCTCTCTGTCCCAAAAATAAAATAAATAAATAAATTAAAAGAAAAAAAAAAAAAACCCTTCTTTAACCCCTTGGGCCAATGTTCCTCTCGCCCGTATGAACCCCCCGCTCACCTCCGCGGTGGGCCCACCTTGCCTTCCCTTCGGGTCCCCAGGCTGTGGGCTGCCTTGGTGGGGAGGCTGAGAAAAGGGGTTTTCCTTGACCCCGGTGAATGAAAGAGCAACTCAGGGCTGTTGAGAATCAAGAGGCAGCCTCGTAGAAAGAGCACTGAACTAAGGGTCGAGAGTTCTAGTCAGATCTCTGCTATTGGCGTTAACAGCCACTCTGGGCCTCAGCATGCTTGTTAGGAACGGGAAGTGTTTACCTTATCTGTACAAGGTGACCCCCCCAGTAGGCACCTTCCTTGGTCTGGGTTGGCCTGGGATGAGGGGCTGGCAGTCTTTCTCTGGGTGCTGACACACGCGAGGCTAATACCAACGTGATGCCACCTTGTGTTCGAAAGGGAGCAGAGCCCAGCCTCTCTTTCAAGGCAGCTTTCCAGAACAAGTTCATTTCCCATGCCCCCACCCCTTTTCTGCTCTGGGCGGGGGGCGTACTGGGAAGCCAAGGACCTAACTGTCAATGCCCACTTCTCCTTTTCCCCCAGGTGATGCCAGAGAGGCCCCATGGAGAATCTCTCTGAAGGCTCACCTGCCATCCTAAAGTAGACTCTTCCCAGGTTCAAGAAGGAAAAGATAGACACTCCAGGGAAGCACGGCACCCAGAGAACTCAACAATTTGTCTTCTTTTTATTTAAAAAAATAATTATTTTTTTAAGTGTTTACTTATATTTGAGAGAGACACACACACAGGGTGTGGGGAGGGTGGGGGGGGTGGGGAGGCAGACAGAGTCGGAAGCAGGCTCCAGGCTCTGGGCCGTGAGCACAGAGCCCGACATGGGGCTCGAACTCAGGAGCCACAAGACCCGAGCCAAAGTCAGACGCCCAACCAACTGAGCCCCCCAGGTGTCCCTGTCTTCTTAGTTAAGACAATAGTCCTCCCACTCACAGAAGTAATGCCTTGATGCCTCAGAGACAAACTGGTGCATCGAATGAAGCGGCTGGTTTGTACCTGGTGGTACAGGTTATAGGAATTCCCTCCATCAAGGGTCTGGCAGGGCCTGAAGGCTACTACTCATCCTCATAACTGAAATTGCACGTGGTGCAAATGACTTGCCCCTAGAGAGGTGTCACCTTGGAAGAAGCCTTGGAGTTCATCCAAGCCAAGCCACGATTCTTAAAGGAAAACTGAGGGCCCAAGGCAGGAGATGACTTTTAATGGATCAAAGGGCAGAGAGGGGCTAGAATGAACAATTTTGTATTGCGACTTGGTTTTTGAGATGCTGACTTTGGGCTCACGTCATATCACACCAGAGGGGTCTTTGGAAGAGAGGGCTGTCCCCGGGGCCCCAGAAACAGGGCCTCAATATGGGGCAGAATGGTCTGATAAACCCTCAGTTGGGCAAAGCCCAAGACTGGGTCTCTAGATCAGCCCAGCTGCCCGGAGGCATCTGCCCAGTTTCTGCCAGGCTCCTCTAGGAAGGGCAAATGTTGGAGATGCCACTAAGAAGTGGTGTCTTTTCTGGTTAAAAACAAACCAAACTTCTGGGGTGCCTGGGTGGCTCAGTCCGTTGAGCGTCCGACTCTTGATTCCAGCTCAGGTCACGATCCCAGAGTTGTGGGATCGAGTCCCGTGTCAGGCTCTGTGCTGACAGCATGGAGCCTGCTCGGGATTTTCTCTCTCCCTCTCCCCCGCTTGCTCTCTCTCTCTCTCTCTAAAATAATTTAACAAGTTAAAAAAAAAATAAAAAAGTCAAACTTGCTCCTGTTTCCCTATTTACAGTCCCAGGTAACCTCCCCAACACAGAAATGCAGACTGCCTACAAAATAAAAAGCCTGTGTCCACAGAAGCAGAACAGGCCAACAACGGGTGGCAAAAGGCAGCAGCTGAAAGTTCGCTCTGGGACCTGTCCCTCACCCGGGCTAGCCAAAGGTAAGGGGAAGCATGCTCCATGAAAAAAGCCAACAGGGAAAGAAGCTGAGGCCTCAGTGGGCGAAGGATACAAATGCTGGTCTGTTCGCGGTACTTTACATTATCTCACTTAATCTCCAGCAATGCTGTGAATGAGGTGTCATTATTTACAATACTCCGGATGAGGAAATTCAAGTCTTTGAAAGACTGCCCCACTCTCTTTGGGTATGTCTGCACTGGAATCGTCCTGCAAAAATCCTAACAGATGTGCATCTGATGCTAATATTTTGTTTAATTCTGTATGTCTGCTCCCAACCCGTGTATATGCGGGAACTGGGAATTTCATTCTTCCCATAAAGCAACAGATATTGGGAATAAGTATGTTTCGGTGGCATCCAAAAATGTCAACCTTACCACGGTTTTCATGCTTCAATCTGTCCCTCAGGGTGCCTGCACAGGATGAAATGAACTCTTCGATGCGAAAGAGAATATGGGTCTCCTCCGCTGTTGAATTTTCATGGAACACCCCTTGTCCTTAAATTGGGGAGGGCAGAGCAACAGAGAAAGGTATTCACCGAAAGGTCCGATGGAGGCCCATGTTACCTGTGCTTCCTAACCCACTTCTTTTAGGACAGACAACGTCTAGAACACTGCTGGACTGGAAATAAGAATACGCTGCATTGGGGCACCTGAGTGGCTCAGTCAGTTGGGTGTCTGACTTCGGCTCAGGACATGATCTCACGGCTCGTGGGTTCGCGCCCCGCATCGGGCCCTGTGCTGACAGCTCAGAGCCTGGAGCCTGCTTCGGATTCTGTGTCTCCCTCTCTCTCTGTTCCTCCCCTGCTCATTCTCTGTCTCTCAAAAACAAATACACATTAAAAAAATAATAATGAAATAAAGAAACAGAATGGGTAAGTGACTAGTGAAAGGTCACAAAATTAGGCAGCAGTAGACCCAGAATTCACACCCAGGTCTGGCTTGAGATCTGGTTCTTCTCTCAACACGCCTGCAGTGGCCTCGAGGGTGGAGTCGTCTGGTTACAGCCTCAGTGAAGACCCGAAGCCTTTACTTCTATCAGCTGGACCTGTTTACCAATGGGCAAAGGGCCCCTCCCAGGGCCAGCCAGGCCTCTGGATCACCTCATTTACTTTTATGAGTAAACACCTTCAGAAAGTGCTATTAGATGTTACGCAAATGCAGGCTAGTCACGGTAACATCTGAAGGGTTGGGGCTTGTGTGTGTGTGTGTGTGTGTGTGTGTGTGACAAGATAGCCTGACTGAGTGAGTGGGAGACGAAATATCCCCTTTACACTCTTAAGGTAGCAGTAAGTTCAAAGTACCCTAAGCTTCCAGTATCCATGAATCAAAAAGTACAGAGTAATGGGCTGAGCCTGGGGTGATCACGCCTGCTGGCGGGTCACCATGTGCTGCTAAGAACCAGCTAAGAATGAATGAAGCTTTCTGCTCCTGGAAAACAGATGTGTCTGAATCCAGATGGGCTTGAGCTCCTCTCAAGCAGCTGTTCCCGATGGAAGGAGCAGAATCACCCGGTATCTGTTTTTCCAAATACTCCAATAGAATAGGACACTTCTGAGGGGAGAGGAAGAAGGAAGCAATTTCTGGAACAAGCTCGCAGGTGAGCCTGGCCGTACCCCCGCCCCCCTCCCCCCCTCCCCCCAGCCTGGCGGGGGGGGGGGGGCAGAGCTGCAGCTCCTACAGGAAGTTGCTGGTGCCCTAAGGCAGGGGCTTGGTGCTCTGCCTGCCTCTCCTTTGGGCCTCAACTCAGATCAAATCACAAGTACTTTTTGTCTGTGGCTGGGAGCCAGTGTTCTGCTGGGACATAAAGTCGAGGAGTGTCTCCTGATAAATTGGACATTTTAAGAAATTAAAACATCTGGGCCTCCCGGGGGACTGGGCAAAACCCTGGGTGTGCAGGCAGGTGGGTATGGTTGGTATTTGTACAGACAACAGACCAAGGCCAAAGAGCCAGAGTCACGGAAGCAGAGAGGGCTGGAGCCAGGGCTTTTTCAGATCACCTGGATACGCCACCCTCCTTTAACACGTGACAGACCGGAGGTCCGAAGGTGTTATTCCTCAGCAGAAGCCACACATCACACTTTACCTGCGACGCCTCACAGATGCCTGGGTCCAGGCCCAGCAGAGTCCAGTTCAGTATTCAGGGGTGGAGTTTTATGCCTTTATGAGTGTTTCTGGGGTGCCACGTTAAATAAAGTGACTTGCCCAGGGTCACCGTAGGGGTAGAGCTTGGACAGGTCTAGAGCCTTCTTTCCCACTGTATACCACCCAAGTCTCTAAAGGGAAGGAGTTTATTTATTTTTTTAATTAATTTTTTTTTTAACGTTTATTTATTTTTGAGACAGAGAGAGACAGAGCATGAATGGGGGAGGGTCAGAGAGAGGGAGACACAGAATCTGAAACAGGCTTCAGGCTCTGAGCTGTCAGTACAGAGCCCGAAGCGGGGCTCGAACTCACGGACCGGACCGTGAGATCATGACCTAAGCCGAAGTCGGCCACTTAACCGACTGAGCCACCCAGGCGCCCCAAGGGAAGGAGTTTAAAATCGAACTGTATTGGGGTGCCTGGGCGGCACAATCTGTTAAGCGTCCGACTCTCTGTCCCGGCTCAGGTCATGCTCTCCTGAGTTCCAGCCCCACACAGGGCTCTGCGGTGAAGGTGTGGCACCTGCTTGAGATTCTGTCTCTCCTTCTCTCTGCTCCTCCCCAGCTTGTGCTCCCTCTCTCTCTCAAAATATGTAAATAATCTTAAAAATAAAACTGAACTATATTATTATGAGTATTTAAGACATTCTGAGAAGTCCCTCACTACAAAATCTTTCCTAACAAATTGGCCACTGCAGAAAATTAAGCCCGTGCCCTTTGTGGTCACCAGGGCTCTCCTGCCTACACAGAATGGGAGAAGCCTGGGGGCCTGGTGAGGGCGAGCTCGGGGGCTTAAGCAGTCTCTCTCCACGAGGGCCCGAAAGACAGTTTCCCCACAGGGTGGGACTGCCGGCCACAGTTCCCGTGCTGAGGACAGTGTTCCAGTCCCGTTCCCCCAACAAAAAACTACAATGAACGTGTCCTTTCCTGTGCTGCGCCCCTGGCTTCTCACCTGAAGCCTGGCTGGCTCAGTCAAATGACTGAATGAGGCTGAAAAGAATTCATCAGTTTCCAAAACAATGACTTGGCAGGCCCCGGAGGACTGAGGGGCAGTTGGGGAAGGTCCTGTCAAGCAGGAATGAGCCAGGCTATTAGTTATACTCCAGGGCATCCAGCCTCAACTGGATGGATGGCTGTGCCTTCACCGAGTGAACTGTCCTGTTAATATGCTGATCGGGGCTACTTTTACCGTCACGTCAGAACCCCACGTTTCTTGTAAACAAAATAGGCCGGATTGGACTGAATACCACTGCACTGAATGTGGGTTCACATCGTGCTACCACATGATTAGTTTTATAATCATCCTTCCTTCCAGAGTCTCTCCCAAGCAAATGGGTCACAAGTAAGCACACTGTATTATTAACATCTACATTACAGCCTGCCTCTCGTTACTGAGTCAACCTGGCAAATGGTATGCCTTGTATCATGCGTGGGTTGTTACTCAGCACGCCCACATTTCTAGAAAGCCCTATTGTCTATTACTCACATCTCATTTGAACATGTGAGCCGAGGAGACATGTTCTTCTTGCATTCCCCACTGCTCACCTTCAGTCAGTGTCAAAGGGTGACAGTCCTCACCCTCAGAAATGCCCTGTGTGATGGGGGGGAGATGATTAGACTGTTGAATAAAAACCAAGTCCAGACCCCTAGGAAAGGCAAAAACAAAACAAAATACACTGGACCTCATACGTGTTTCATATACATATTTATATATATTTCATGTACAAAGTTACATTCCGAACCCCAGGGATTCCATAATAGAAATAAATACCGAAATAACTACATTGCTAAGTGAGCTTTTTGCTCATAGAAATGAAGCCTCAGCCTCTAAGAGACAACAAGTGGGACACTCTAGAACCCATTTCTCAGATTATAGAGGCCAGTAAAAGTCTGGATAAAATGTCTAGGACAAAAAAACAAATTCAGAACATAAAATGGTTAAAATATATTCAAATATATTGAGAAATGTACGACAAAATTAATAATAAAAACTTAATTTTTTAAGAGAAAGAAGAAGACATTTAGTGTTACAAAACAGCGTCACCCTGTTAGAAAAGCACTGATGATTTCCACATTTAATTCTCTCTTCTCTACTCTTCCCATGTTATAAACGGGGGCCAAACGAGTCCCTTTCTCAACATGATCAATTAAGAAGAGCCCTAAATCTGGTGGAGTCCTTTGGTAACGGTCATAATACTCACAAGGAAATAAATATTCAGTTCCACAGCATTTGCAAGAAAGACGCACATTCTTTAGGACAGTTAATATTATGAGACAATTGTTTTGCTTTGTTTTGTTACTAAGGCAGCCTATGTTAAAGGGTCTATTCTCAAATGTAGTAAGACCTTTACAAGAAATGAACAATACAGCAACTGAGAGAATGTATTTTCATCTTTTCTATGCAAACACACTTCGTTTGAAAAGTTATGTGCTGCATACTTTGTGCTCAAAATGTTTTACACTCTCAACAAGCTGCATCTATTAAGATATCCCTTCCTGTTTAAAAAATGTAGATCCACACAGGTTGGAGACAAACACTCTCAAAATGGTGTAGTTCTTCAAGAACATTCTCCCTTTGCCTCCCAGGGATTTTAACCTGCATTTCATAGTAAGCATCGGGTTGGGGTATGTGATACTGACATTTGTGTAGATTAGCAATGGTCGAGCGTCGGCAACTTCACATGGTTCAACCTCATACATAACCCACGCATAACAAAATGAGAAAACTCTCGGGTATCCCTTATTTCTTCCAACAGGGGCAATACATGTATTTTTTACATGGAGAGACCAACCCGAGGTATTCGAGCCTCTTCTCTACCCTCGAGTTGGAAGCTATAGGCAGTGTGCACCAACGCTTCCCTGCTCGCAAGAAGCTTACATTTTGGTTCTTACCAAAGTGAATGTTACCACCTTGACCAAAGTGAACGTTACAAGAATATAAACCTATTGTTGGGGAAAGGGAGGGGGAGGGGAGTAAAGTGATCTGCAGAAGATACCTAAACGATATTACAATTATATAAGGACAAGCCCTTAAAACAAATTGTACAAGCATTTCTGTACTCTCTCTAGTCCCTGATGTTAATGAACAGGGCCACAGATAATCTGACGGCTTTAGATAAAATAGCTACACCCCTACACTAAAGCCAGTAAGAACAATTAGAACCACTGTAACATGTACGCATTTTTCATCTTTTAACTCCTGATTTCCAAAAATTACATTTGATCACACAAACGTGTACAAACTGAACAGCAAGTGGGGTCTGACTCTGGGATGTTTATTTCTTGGGATTAAAATTCCCAAACACTTTGGTGTCTCCTTTTTGTGAAATTATACAACAATTCCTCCCCAAAAATGTTGTAACAACGTGGGGATTTTTTTAGGTAGTGCCCAAAGTGGCTCAGATTTAAAATAAAAATATAGCTGAACGCTATGAAAAGGGGGCCTAAGTTTTGGTGCCTTGAAAAAGTGACTAAGTATCTCGAGCAAAAAAAATCAGCCTTTCACCGCAGCTTTTGCCAAAGGGGGTTCCTTTCTCCTGACCATCTGAGGTGGCCACCGCTTCATCGTGTACACGATGTGCTCACAGACACATCGTGGCCCAGTGGATCCAAAGGCTGCCTCCGGCTCATTAAATCCCACGTATTTATCAATTAGCTGAATCACGTAGATGCTTGAGGACAGCGGCACGCTTTTTACAAATACCTCTGCGTGGCAGCTCAGAAACAACCAACACCCGGTGCTTCAGACCACTTACACGGTCTGAGTCCTGTGTTTGCTTACTTTTTCTTCAAGCACTCCTTCTGGGGATCAGGGGCCCTTATTCAACAGGTTTATATTTTTAAAATAACACTTAAATTTCTATTTAGCTTTGCTTAAAGAAATGGTAAATCACGCATTTTTTCAAGAAGCTCGAGAGGGGGAGAACTGCAGCGTGATGGTCTTTAAAAACTTATTAAACAAGAAAATCCGTGAAACCCGGACTCAGCTTTTGAAATGGGTGTCATGAGTAAAAAGATAAACATGTCAACTCTCACTTTACGGTATCTTGGCCTTGTCTTCTTCCCCTTCATCGCCTTCCTCTTTGCTGGTGGCATTTTCATCTCAAAAGGGCACAAAAGCTTCAAGGTGTCACTTACATACAAAATATCAAGTGCTAGTTGTTCTGTAGTTCTACACAGAACCAGAGAAAATACTGTTTCTAATCAAATCCCTCCTTCAGTTCACAGGCCACTGTATCACGGCTGCTGCTTTACTCTTGTGAACCGGCAAGAGCAGTCCCAGCACCACTGGTGAACAGGTGAATGTTTTACCTGTAGAAACCTTCACCAACCACCACCATCCATTGATACAGGAACCCAAAACACAATTTCCTTAAAGACAAATCCTCCCACTGCTGAAGCGATCTTCTGAGCCGTATCAACGATAACCCTTTCCGACACGTCAGTATGAAAACGAGGGAGACTAGTCTCAGAAAGAATCATCATCACAATATCCAGAGAGCAGGCCTCATAAACTGTAGAGCTCTAGTAAGTCAGAAACAGGAATCTTTTATTTAAACAGTGTAGTCTTAATTTCTTCAATATAAAACCCCCCCCCCCAATCTGATGAAAACAAGGTTTTATATACCATATATAAACAAGATTTGTCAGATTTGAAAGTGAAAGTAATTTACAATTAGCTTTTAGCCCCCTGGGACACTTAGAGACCTCCTGATAATCCACCTGATACTAGTTTGTGTCAATTTTATAATACACGGGGAAGACTATAATTGTACCAAATGGTATAGTTCCACTTATCAAGTGTTCCCATGGATTCCATTATTAGCGACAGCTCAAAAGTGACCCCATCAAACGAAATGAGTGACATCAGCTGTGGCAGAGTGAACCACATCTGGATTGCTTCCTAGAATTCAGTTTGCAGAGAGTAAACATTCTTTGATTTGTTCATAACGTACTGAAATCGCCTGGAACACTGGTGCAGTAAAACAGCTAGTTCCTGTATTGTTACGGGAAGGACAGGTCTTGTGATAGAAAGTTAACAGGAAAAAAAAAATGCTCACACATTATGTGGTGAAACTGATTTCACAAAGAGAGCATTAAATTAAGGGGAAAGGGAAAATAAACCATGCAGAAGAGACAGCTTCCCTGTCTCCACCGGTTTCCTATGTGCTCACTCATTGCCATACAGCACTTGCCACACTATCAGGTGACTCCTTTCTGCTTTGGCGACAGAAGGTTCAAGTGGAAGATCCTCTCCAAGAAGTTCTGATTCTCCACCTTCATCACCTGGGGGGCGATAAGGAGACTCGGGTTAGGTGGAGCATGGAGCACGCAAGCCCATGTACAGGTCAGCCCGGCTGACTCCCCTTCCAGAGCACACAGTACAAGAAATACCCTGGGTCAGAACCTTCACTCGCCCGACTTCTAAAAAGGCGAATTCATTTTTCAGACCACAAGGATAAAAGTGAGTTCACTGTACTACATTGGAAACTGACCCCAATACGTCTGCACGCTGACATTAACAGAAATGAAGAGAAGCCAAGAAGTCAAAGCCATCCAACCCTCTGTCGATCCAAAGGGACAGGGTCTACTCTCATTTATTTCAAACTGAGAAGTGAGACTAGATGGGACTATAAATGTGAAAGCGTGGAGATAGCGCCCACACACCAAACTAGCTACATCCAAGCAACCCCTGCTTGTCGTCGGTGACAGTAAAGCTCTCCAATCAGAGACAACCCATAAGAGCACACAGAAACAGAAACCGTTTCACATACTCCTAGCAGTAGGAGACAGCAGATTCGCCACTCACTGTACTGAGATACTGAGTTTTTGGGTTTTTTTCTGTTTTTAAGATTTTATTTTTAAGCAATCTCTACACCCAACATGGGGCTCGAGCTCGCAGCCCTGAGATCAAGAGTCGCACGCTCTACCGACTGAGCCAGCGGGGTGCCCCGACACTGAGCTTCTTCAACCCATGATTGTCAAGTTTAGGACAGGTAGTGAGCGGACAGTGTGGTGATGAAGAAATGAGACTGAAGTCACAGACAGGCTATAGGTTCTCCCAGAAATAGCTAAGTGAACTCGAGAAATGAGGTCCTGATCAAAGACACTGCTCTCCAAGGCCCCGTGCAAGCAAACCATACTCCTCTCTGCAAAGGTGCATCATCAGGGGGCGCCTGGGGGGCTCGGTCGGTTAAGCGCCTGACTTCAGCTCAGGTCACGATCTCACGGTTTCTGAGTTCAAGCCCCGAGTCAGGTTCTGAGCTGACAGCGGAGGGCCTGGAGCCCGCTTCCGATTCTGTGTCTCCCTCCTTCTCTGCCCCTCCCTTACTCACACTCTGTCTCTCTCTCAAAAATAAACAAACATGTAAAGAAAATAAAAAAAACAAAAACAAAAGCAAAGGTGCATGAGCGGTGTTGCTGCAGCAGAGCAGGGCTATTCTAACCAGCTGAACAACCGGTCTCATGGCACAGGCTCTTTGGCGGAACCCCCCCTACTTCTGGCCTCAGGGGCCAAGACACACCGCCGACCTGCTGTAGTTCTGTCACGTATCTCCCCTGAATGTCAGCGGGGCAAAGAAAACATCACTACCATCAGCCGGGAACAGGGACAGCGGAAAAGCACCTCAAGGTTTGCATGTTTCTCTGCAGGCCAGACTCTCCTTTACCCACCTCCTTCCACAGCAAGGTCAAACTGTGTGCTGGGGCATGCTTTAAAAGGCTCAAGACACAATCTAAGAACATAAAAACTCTGGTCTGGTTTTTACATTTAAAAACGTTATGCTAGGGGTGCCTGGGTGGCTCAGCCGGTTAAGTGTTCAATTGTGGACTTCGGCTCAGGCCATGCTCTCGTGGTTGGAGAGTCTGAGCCCCGTGTCGGGCTCCGTGCTGGCAGCACGGGGTTACAGAACACAATGGAAACCGAGCTCCCAGAACCCAACGACTTACCCATTCGGAAGTCAATGTAGCCCTCTCCTCCACTGATGACGAGCATAGACTTCAAGGGCGTCTGGCTGCCGGGCTCCTGTGCAGATGGCCCTGCTCTGTCACCTGTTAGATCTGTGCCACCACTGCCACTTTGTGGACTGACGACTTGACCTATTTGTGCCAGAAAAGAAGTGACTATTACTTATCACGGACTGGGGTGGGGGAAGGCTCATTTTCTCTGAATATTTTCAGAAAGTTGAATAAAAAGGTAAATATATTGTGATACAACCAAAGTATTGGGAATGCCAGAAGCCTCTACGTGATCAGAAAACACCTATAAGAGTCATAAGAACCCAATTTGAAAATCTAAGTAGAGCCATTTTGCGCCAAAGCAGGAATGGATCCAAATCCATTATGAGACCTGTGTATGGCCAGGCAGGTCTTAGCTGCCTGCTTCAGAGTATTACAATCTACATCGTTTGATCTGAGGGGCTCCAGAAAAGGTACATGTGAATTTGTGTAAGACACTGGAAAAGGTCTTCAACTTAAGTGCTATGAGTTTGGATATTCATAATTAATATTTCAAATATTTCAAATCCATGGTTTTCCTCTCATATTTAAGAAAAATACATCTTATTTGTAATTTAGATTAGGCAAATAAATTACTAGTACATGTGCCATTTACTCTAAAGTTTAAGTTGTAAGGTCAAATCTTTGAGCATGAAATGGGACAGAAACCCTAGGGGGAAAACTTCCAGGCGTGGGTCCTGCTTGCAGGTGGTCAGTCACATCAGTTTAGTATCATCAGTGGACAGAACATTTGTCACCGGATATCACCACTACGCCTCTCACCTACATGGTGCTTTATAGTTCTAGAGCACTTTCATTAATTTTCACCACAAGTGAGGTCAGCAGAGCAGAGATCAGTCACATCCACTTAGGAAATGAGGACCAGAGGAGCACCTGGGGGGCTCAGTTGGTCGAGGGTCCGATTTCGGCTCAGGTCACGATCTCCTTGTTTGTGAGTTTGAGCCCCACGTTGGGACTCTGTGCTGACAGCTCAGAGCCCGGAGCCTGCTTCAGATTCTGTGTCTCCCTCTTTCTCTGCCCATCCCCTGCTTGTGCTTTGTCTTTCTCTCTCTCTCAAAAAGAAATAAACATTAAAAAAATTCTTAAAAAAGGGGGCGCCTGGGTGGCTCAGTTGGTTAAGCGATGGACTTCGGCCCAGGTCATGATCTCACAGTTCATGAGTTGGAGCCCCATGTCAGGCTCTGTGCTGACAGCTCAGAGCCTGGAGCCTGCTTCTGATTCTGTGTCTCCCCCTCTCTCTTCCCCTCCCCTGCTCACGCTCCATGTCTGTCTCTCAATAATAAATAAACGTTAAAAAAAAAAAAAAAAGTTTAAAAAAAAAAGGAAATGAGGACCAGTCACAGAGGTTAAGTGACCTGCTCAAGAGAACTACGTGAGCAGCAAGGTAGGGACCCCTAGCCTGCTGCTCTTTGCCACAATAGTGCTACAGGCACCCGAGTGTGTTCTCCATCCCTTCCTGTACACAATTCTGATGACAGGGGCTTCCTTCTAGCCATCTCCTTTATTCGGCCAGGACCATTTCTGGAACCCTGCGGTGACAAAATAGTACCACTGCTTTTCAAAAGCAAGCACGTCTCTTACATAAAAATCAACAAGTTCGTCTTGGGGGAGAGAGGAGAGATTCCAAAGCAATTTCATTCAAATACCCCTATAGTGCTTTATCTATTATAAAAAACCTCCAATTATACAACTTTTCATATAATATATTGGAATTATCTGTAATACCAGTACTTAGCATTAGACTAGATAGTGGACCAAGGGATAGAAGAGATGATTACATGCAACTTCTCGACAGAATAATCTAACCCACCTGGGACTGCCACAAAGAATTTCACTGCATCCCGGTGCCCGTGGAAGCAAAGCTGGGCATGTGCCATTGAACAATAGGGTATAAATGTCCCTGGAGTCACTTTATCGCTGTTTTCATCACCATATACGCGGATTACACTTCCAGGACGATTTCCTGGTGCTCCTGAGGTTTTATTTGCTGCAACAGAAAAACCAAATACCAAATATTTCCCCCTAGGAAACAGTGATGATGCAGGATGTTACTGGTTAATCCTTATGATATTATCTAAAAGCTACAGCCAGTTGAGATAAAAACAAGGGCAGCAATGCCAACTCAAGACAAAGCTGGGAAAAAAAAGATAATATAGCATGCTAGTTATTTTTAAGTACCTCAGTAAATGGAGTAGGGGATTTTGCCAGTCTAGCAATAACTAAGCTTACTTTTTAAACATATCTATTAATTAAAAAAAAAAAGGCAACATTTAAAAAAAACCCAGATTTGAATCTTAGGGATGTCTATTTTATGTTGTTGTTTTTTTAATCCCCATTTTAGAAGACTAACCAGTTACACCGTTTAAAGTAAATTTGTATATTTTTCAATAAAAATTTCATAGTCTACCTTCTGATTTTTCTCCCCTGTGGTAAGAATATCTCTCTTGGGGGGTGGGGGGTGGGTGGTAAAAAGCTGTGTTTAAAGGATCCAGCCACGACAATAAGGTGGCTTTTATTTATACCAGACTGGTGGTTTGCTGCATTATTTTAGGACAACCAGACTCACAAAACATCCCCATTCCATGGGCCAGTAAGTGAATGAAAGAAACATGGCTGGTAACAAGAGTAAACAATGGAGATTAATGACAGTTTTAAGAGATGTTTCGTGTTTTTACTGGAAGGAAAACAAAGTCCGAAAGAAAGTTCAGCTGCAACAAAAGATGATAAATACACTAAGCCGCTGAGCAGTAGTTTGGTGGCCGTGTAACAAATATTAAAAAACAAAACGGACAGGACACCTGCTGCGATGCAGTGACTGTGAGTGGATGGCATTTAAGAACATTCAAGAGGGCATCTAGAGCCAGAGGACAGCCTCCCAGTGGCCATCAGAAGCCAGGAAGAAGAGCTGGGTTCAGGTCTGCACTTACCCCTCAGCCCCAGTAAGCGTCCCTGGTGGAGGATTACGGCTACAGTGAGAGAGGAGGAAAGGGACATGGAGAGGCGCACGGCAGGGGACAACACCACCATGAGCCTCCACTCTCGCGGCTTCTCTTCCAGCTGCCAGCTTGGCACTCCAAGCCCCTGACTACACTAACAAAGTCTAGCTTGGTATAATACCAACATGAAAAGTTCTTACCAAAGCCTCTGTAGAATATCTCTGCTCAAAAAGGACAATTTGATTTACTGGGATTTTGCTTTTCTTAATTATAAGGCAATTTCAAAGAACAACTTAACAGAGAGCACTTTCTAAATGCTATTATTTCCCCTTTTCCTTTAAGAAATCCTGTTCAAGCGGCACCTGGGTGGCTCAGCCGATTGAACATCCAACTTTGACAGCTCAGGTCACGATCTCATGGTTCGTGGGTTCAAGCCCTGCATTGGGCTTGCTGCTGTCAGCATAGAGCCTGCTTCAGATGCTCTGTTCCCCATCCCCTCTCTGCCCCTCCCCTGCTCACTCTCTCTCTCAAAACTAAAACTAAATAAACATTTAAAACAAAGAAGAAGAAATCTTGTTCAAATGGCTTTGCTAAAATGGAACTCTCTTACAAAGAACTGAAATGAACTCATGTAGGTTTATAAGTAATTACAGAAAAGACTGCTGGGATTAAGAATTTAGATTCTTCAGAGGCACGTGTATGTCTCAGTCGGTTAAGTGGCCGACTCTTCAGCTCAGGTCATGATCTTGCATTCTGTAACGATGGTGCAGAGCTTGCTTGGGATTCTGTCTCCCTCTCTCTCTGCCCCTCCCCCTCTTGCTCTCTATCTCTCTCTCTCTCAAAATAAGTAAAAAGAAACAAAAAAGAAAAAGAAAACAAAAAAGAATTAAGGTTCTTCAAAAGCTCCAGATAGACCACCTTCCACACCTCCTGTCTGCCCCCTGAAGAAAGGTAGGGAAATTCTGGGATGTTAGTGTGTGGACTTAGGGCACTTGTTTTCAAAACATTCCCTGCCCATGAATTCTGTAACACAAAAATGCTCATTGGATGAATAATCAATGTAATGGAACATAATATGAAAAACATACAATGTATATACTTTGTTCACAAAAGTAACAATAATGAAACATAATCTAAAAAACATACAATGTACATTTTGTTCACACCATTTACACATACAGGAGAGAAGGCTTGTCTCCAGCATAAGTGCTTGCTTGCTGACCTTAGAAACTTCCCACAACATTTTCTAAACCTCAAATAAACCGAGTAGAAGTAAAGTAACAGCTGGAGAGATGAAACACCAGAATGATTCTAGGCACTGGTTCCGGATATTGATGTATTAACACTGGAAGAAAGCCGGACTCGAACCTTTTTCTAAAGGAGGAAATAGGACTAGGATTCCTGAATTGAGAAAAGGAGCTTCTTGCAATGCAACGTGTTTAGTTACAAATGTTGGTCCCGATGCAGGGACACTGGTATTTGCTACAGTTTATAAGTTTTGTATAAGTCACGAAAGGACAATAGTTAGGTCTTTGTCACCGGCTTGATTTTCTGAATTACCACAGATTTGCCAATGCCAAAACCATTCCTTCTGCCTGAATTCTGGACACAACTACCTCCTGCAACTCTTCTGTGTGTACTGTGGCATTCAGCTAAAAATATACTTACTTTCTGTCAATGGGATGGAGATAATGACACCATTTCCTGTCCCCACCCACAAACGATTGCAAGACACCATAAGAGCTGTGATCCTCACAAACGAGAAGCCCAGTTTTCCAGTACCTGTAGAGCAGGGGGGAAATTTTTTATTGAGAAACTAGAGCAAATGATGTTTTCGGTTCCAAGTCCCTCACAGAATGGCTGGATTAACACAAGAGACGGGAATGTCGACCAGAGCCGGTTGGATGTTTCCTGAAGGTGCACATCAAAGCACATTTTCAATGGGCTTTACAACACCTGTCTGATAATTCACGGTTAATGAAAAAAGAAAATTCGAAAAGTGGCTGACATCACATTACCATCCAGAAAGAAAATTCTGTTGATCAGGAGGTAGGACACAAGATTTAATTAGGGAGCTGCAAAATCCAAACTCCAAACCAAACCCAAAATAAAACAAAACACAGTGGGGCACCTGGGTGGCTCAGTCGGTTAAGCAATCAACTCTTGACTTCGGCTCGAGTCACATCTAACAGTTCGTGAGTTGGAGCCCCACACTGGGCTCTGTGCTGACAGTGCAGAGCCTGCTTGGGATTCTGTCTCCCTTTCTGCCCCTCCCCCTGCTCAATATCTCTTTCTCAGAATAAGTAAAAATAAACTTTAAAAAAAAATTAATAAAACAAAAAACAACTCAACAAAAACAGAGTTTGCTAGATTGGAAAATCAAATGTCCTTTGTTTTTATAAGCTGTAAGAGTTCTGCTTTGCCTTAAATTTCCTTGCAGAGATAAAAACAATCTTAGTCAAAACGTGTATTCTTTCCTTGTTTACATACTTCAATTCTGCAGCAGTTTAGAAATTTTAGGTACCACAGACACATAATGTAGGGAGATGGGATGTACTTTTTCATTTGAAGGGAATTTCTACAACTGATCTTATTTTCTGAGACTTGAAAGAGTAACTCATAAATAGGTAATAATACATTGAAGACAAATAGCATTTAGTCACTCACAGGATCTACTTATAGGAACCGAGAACATGATCACAGAGTGTTAGAAGTTACAAGGAGCCTTAACGACCATTCAGTCTAAGCTAGAGATCTTTAACCTATAGTCATAGTATACCCTGAAACTGGCTTGTGTTTATGACATTCTTAACCATCACAGAGTGCTAAATTAGGCTACAGCAGGGAACAAGCCAGCGATGGTCCCTGCCTTTCATGGGCTTATGGTCTTTGGGGGAGAGAGACAATGAACAAGAATCAAATAGTAAATAGTATTGGTGCAACCACAATAATGATAATCCCATGAAGAAAAAGTAGGAAGAGGACCTTAAATCAAATTAGAAGATCAGGAAAGGTCTGTCCTGGATGTGACATGTATGCTATGACCTGAAAGCCAAGTAAAAAGGGGCCAAAAAGAACTTCTCAGGCACAGTATAATAGCACACGTGGGGGACCTGAAATGGGCAAGAACTTGGTGAGCTTGAGAGTGGTCCAGGCCATGGGACCAGTTCTTCGTGGTGGTGTCACAAAACATCACCTCATCTAAAGGCAGGAATATTCTGGAAGTGGCTGGCATTACATAAGTATGTCATGGTGGTCTTTGCACATTGGTTACTACGCAGAGAACAGACTGGAGTGGAAACACAGAGACCAGTTAGGAGGTTCATGGATATCCAGGGGGGTAAGGAAGACAGCCTGGCCTACAGGGATGTGATGGTAGAGATAAAGAAGTAACTGATTTAAGGTATTTTTGGAGGCAGACTTGACCAGCTCCCAGTGATGGATTAGGTGTGGGGAACAGAGAGGAGTCAAAAATGATCCCAAGTTTCTGTCAAGGACCACGGGGCACATGGGGCATCTGCCTGGCATGTCCAGTGATAATGGGTCACTAGTCCTGAGGCAACTTATTCATTGGCTCTACCTAGCATCTGAGACCATTTAAAAATAAAACATTTTCTCCAACCGATAAAGATAGAATGCTTTGGAAGCTTACCTAACATTTTGCTTACATAAGGCTCAATGTCCACATCCTGTAGGTGTTGATAAGTATGTGCGTGATAGAGACGGAGCGTGGAATCCAAACGAATGGAGACCCACACTCCGTCCCCCACCCACGCAAGCTGCCGCACCTGGCTCTCCTTCCTGGGGTGCGCGTCAAATGATTTCTAGGAAAGATTGTTCAATCACAATGTTACTTTGATTATGTAAGAGTTCGTGTTTAAAAACTGAGCTAATTTACACAACAATTTGACAGACTGAATATTTTAAAAGAGGAGCCTAAATAGCATTTACTAAATAAATGTGATTACTCTTACATACACACTTTTCTTACTCCAGACTACAAAACAAAACAAAGAACAAACAACGGGTGCTAGATTTCAGCACTGTGTAGGGATCAACTTGCGAAAGGAATACTGGCATATCCGGACTCTGTAACAAGTCCAACAAAAAGGCTGAATTTGATCTCAGGATTTTGTATTGTCGTAAAGCAAAGCATGAAGTAAGAGCTTATTTATAATTAAACAAAAAGGAACCTACAATGCTGCCTGTGCGTGTGTATACCTGCATGGAGGAAACGGATTTGGGGGTAAAGAAACCCACCAAGTGATTAACTTTGGGACTTCCAGGGAACAGAATGGGATTGGGAACAAAGGAATAAGGACTTTGACCTTAAAATTTTCCTGCTGTTTTCCTTTTTAAAAGATTATTAGAATGAATTTACGTATTGTGGCCAAACTTGTAAGAAAGCAATGCCGAGAGGTTTTTATTTTCACAACAAATTCCCACTGCAATCTTATTTCTCAGTCTAGGACACATAGAGAGGGGTCTGCCTGCATACATGTGGGGCAGCGGAGCCTGGAGAAGCCTCGTCCCAAACAACCCACACAAAATTAAACCTATCAAGAACCCTGTGTCCAAATCATACACATATGTATCCATAGATATTCAGACACACATTTAAACATTCATGTGTGGGGGTGCCTGGGTGGCTCAGTCGGCTGAGCGGCCAACTTCGGCTCAGGTCGTGATCTCATGGTTTGTGGGTTCAAGCCCTGTTTCAGGCTCTGTGCTGACAGCTCAGAGCCTGGAGCCCGCTTCGGATTCCGTGTCTCCCCCTCTCTCTGTCCCTCCCCTGCTCATGCTCTGTCTCTCTCTCTCTCAAAAATAAATAGAAACATTTAAAAAAATAAAAATTAAAAAATAAAAATTAAAAAAATTCATGCGTGCATCCTCCTTCCTAAAAAAACAAAACAAACCACTTCCCACCACAGTCGTTAAGTGGCAAGAGAGATGAAGTGACACAGAAAGCTAAGGTGTCGTCCAATATCATCACTCAAGTGTCCTAAAACACACAGACTCAGAAAACAGTTTCTGAAGAATCTAAAAATAATTAGAGTCTTAGCGTCTCCAGAAAATACGAATTCAGTAAGTACCGGAAGCATGCATGGGTTCACTTACCTCTATTTTCATAGCCTTTGGCTGAACCACATAGATTTTGTTCCTATAGCCACACCAGACTTTGTCATGGACCACAGTCATGCACCGAATAGAATGGTGAGGCCGTCCAAGGTCCAACAGGTGGTAGTTTGACAAATCCCACTGCCCATCTTTAAAACAAGAAATGGATTATTAGTTAATGCACATCACCTTTTCCTCAATTTTAACACAAGAAACATTCTATTTGTGTGAATTGATAAATTTATTGATGAAGCACCACAAAATACCATGTAGTCACTTTATCTTTTCTTTGAAGAGACGGACTCTCATTCTGTCTACTGCAAAGTTGGGAAAGAGATGTCACAGGTCATCTGGTCCTGTGAGCCACCTGGTGCCTGGATCTCCACACTAACAGCAGTGATGGGATAAATCAGCAATAAGTTATCTGCTTATAATAATAGTTTCAGAATTAGAATGGAATAATTATTATTCCATATTATTCCACTAAGGATTAGTATAATTCTTTGGATAATATCTCTCTCACTCACTTGCATTTTGATGTTTCTTGGGAAGATGTTAAGGACAACTTTTTGCTAACACTTTAGGAATTAGGCACATAGTCATTTTAGTGATGATAGAAATACAAATGGGAATCAACCACTGTAAGCTTGCTTTGTAGACCTTGCTTGAACTATTTCAGTGAAAGAAAACATACTGCCTCACAAAGCAGCTGTTGCATTTTGCAAAAGCTATGAATTGTCTGAAAAAATATTCCCCATGCCTGACTAGCTCAAGTCTGCCTCCTTGTATATAATCACCCATTAGTCTGTAGTTTTGCCCAATGGAAATAGAATAATCCAGTCCCACTTTTTTTGTTACTGCCCTATGTTTTCTCCTCTCAAAATTAATCATTCTTGGCATGTGCTCTGTACACATCCCAGTTTACAGACCCTTCATCCTAACTCTGCCTTGTCCGTGTTCCTTTAACATGTTGTTTGTCCACCAGAGTGGGGGAGGATTATCACCAGCCCTGTCCTGCACATGGATTTCTATGAGGCTTAATATGTTCAGTAACTCGGGGCATCCGGGTGGCTCAGTCAGTTAAGTGTCCAACTCTTGGTTTCAACTCAGGTCCTGATCTCATGGTTTTTGAGTTCGAGCCCCACATTGGGCTCTGCATTGGCAGCTTGAAGGCTGCTTGGAATTCTCTCCCTCCCTCCCTCTCTCTGCCCATCCCCCACTTGTGCTCTCTCTCTCAAAATGAATAAATAAACTTAAAAAATAAAAAGATGTTTAGTAACTCATACTAAGTTTGTGGTCAACCGTTAGGTACTTTTCATTCTTCAGACATGTTGCCCCCCTTTTTACTCTTCTGAACCCCAATGCAGAACTTTATATTTAAACATATTACATGTATTTTGTCTGTTTTCTTAATATAATTTTGGATTCAGCTTGCCAAAACATTTACTACCACATTTTTTCTAAGCTTTCGTACTTATTAGCTGACTGTGGTGTGAATAAAAGCCTCTGTGCCTCCACTTTCCTCACCTATGAGGATGACAACAGAACCCTCCTCAGAAGTTGCTGTGAGGATTAAGCTCACACAAAGTCTACAAGGGTCGGAACAACGTAAAACTGAGCACCCTCACTCTCTGACAATACGGAGTCATTAACCAGCAATCTCTAGGGACCGGTTACAAAGACACCCAAACATCATCTATCCCACATTTTCCCAAGCCCAGAAAGATAGGAGACTTTGGGAAAAGCCCTGCTAAAATCTGAATTCAGTGTATCTATGTTTATAGAATATTCTCCTGCTCTAGCAATCTAATTTCTACCTAGAAAATGAATGATAATTTTGGCTGATACATGTACCAAGGAGTTAGGAAGTATCGCAGGCTCAATTCCCTATTTTCTTTAACTTAAGGTAGGTTTCTGGACCTCCACCAGCCCCTGTCTGCTGATGACAGATATACTGGTTGTAAAAAGAGGAAGGATATAAATAACATGACATGAAAATGATTACACCATATCCAATTAAAAACTTAAAAACTTTCCAAGTCTAAGTGGTTGTAAATTAGTGTTTAAAATATTGAAAAAGAGAAAGGATTTCCTCTCCCTAAACTTCTCCTAATTAAGTATACTAACGAGAAACAGGTGCCTCCATATCACATTATGCAAGAGCACCTTGAAACGATAAACTATATGCACGCACACATCTACTAAAGTCATACACTGTTAGCACTCAGTTTAAACCCTTACTCTTTCTCCTATTAAGTATCATTTCTTTAAAACAGAGCTAATCTGCTAGAAAATGCTTCTGCAAAGCAACAGATTAGTGCACACTCTATATTCGTAACAACTCACCAGCTCCTCTGTGAAAGATTGCGAGGGTGCCGTCAGCCAGGGCCACTAACACAATCCCTTTCACATGTCTGCGAACAGGAAACGGGGTTTCAGAGTGCTCCGTGTGGGAATGTGGGAGGTGCCACATGCTACTGAGCTAGAAGTTCAGAGGCTCTCAGAGGGCCCACCCATGACAGACAAGGAGCTTACACCAGAACCCAAATAATACACTCTTTTCTATTTTTAAGTAATTTCTACACCCAACGTGGGGCTCAAACTCACAACCCCGAGACCAACAGATTGAGAAAGTCTTGCTATGAAAATGTCAGCTGAACTAAATAAACAGCCTGTGTGGTGACTCAGTGGTTTTACTTTCTGGCCCAAGCTTCTCTCACTGCAAAAGGTCCACAGACCAGAGACAGACTCCTTGAGTGGACTTTGGAGTTTTTGATAGTCAACATATGGAAACAGACTAGTGAATCAATGCCCAAAACAACATATTCACAAAGTACAAAGTATAAAAAGTATCCTAAAACAAACATAAATAGGTTCCAGAGTACTAAAGAGTTCACACTATGGTGAGGAATCAACCTGGCAAGTTTCACTTAAAGCTCTACTTAAGAACTATTTTACTTTCGGGGCACCTGGGTGGCTCAGTCGGTTGAGCATCTGACTTCAGCTCAGGTCATGATCTCGCAGTTCGTGAGTTTGACCCCCACGTCGGGCTCTGTGCTGACAGCTCAGAGCCTGGACCCTGCTTCAGATTCTGTGTCCCCCTCTCTGTCTGCCCCACCCCTGATTGTGCTCCGTCTCTCTCTGTCTTTCAAAAATGAATAAACATTTAAAAAAAAAAAAGGACTATTTTACTTTCTAGTAAGAGTCTGAATCTCATTCGTCTTCTCTGACTCCATGAAGAGGGTTTAAAAAAAAATCTGGATACTGACTTAATCGTGAAGCACATGTCAGCTTTAACAGTCTTAAAAGATAGTTTATATCAAAATACATATTTGTAAAAGGAAGAATTTCTAAAATAAAACTTACACAATACTGAGAATCGAATCTTTAAGTTTAATGGAATGGAGGCATCCTCTCCACTGGGCTACAGAAGAGTGCACATACAGACTGCAAGAGCAAAATCAAGACTGGTAAGTAAGGCACAGAGAACATCAAGTCGCTGCTTACATCTCACAGTGACCACAAAGTCCCTTTAGGAGGAAAGAAGAATTACCACAAAAATTTTAGGAAATAACAAACAGCGAGAGTCTAATGCAGAGAAATCAGCCGCTTGAGCAAACAGAAACACAGAAGAATGAAAAGCCAGAACTAGAATAACACATGATCGGTTAGTTTCAGGTTACAACATACTTCAGGATCCTTGGCTAACCTCCTTTTTAAAAAATTACCTTACTTTTCTACCACACGGAACTATAACTGTCTGATAACAGTCTGGTTTATTACATCAGAGATTGGCAAGCTATGCCCCGCAGGCCAAATCTAGCCCTTCGTCTGCCTCAGTACAGTGTGCAAGATAAAAATGGTCTTTACATTTTAAACAGTTGGGAAAAAAAAATCAAAAGAGTATTTTATGACATCTGAGACATGTGAAACTCAACCTTCAGTGTCCGTGAAGTGTAACTGAAACACAGCCACACTCATCTACTTATGCATGGTCACGGCCATGGCTGTTTCTGTGCCACCACAGTGGAGTTGAGAAGTTGCTACAGAAATTATATGGCCACAAAGCCTAACGTATTTCTTATCTGATCCTTCATAGAAAAGTTTGCTGTCCCTCCATCTTGTAGTATTAGACCCCTATGGAAAAGACGCACTAGTGACCTTGCTTGACCTGCAGGAAAGCACAATTTTCTGAATCTCCGCACAGCACTAGAATGTGAATAAGCTATGTAATGTTAGTTATCTCCTAGGCTTTGAGACAGGGATCTGTCCTGGTTTTTGTAGTAACTCTACCAAGTGGTTATGTTTGGAACTGGGCCTTCCCCCAGCCAAAAAGATTCGTCTAATCACTGGTACTTCTTGAATACACTCTAGCTATATAAACCTTCTGTGCATCAATAATTCTGTCTCTGTGCTGTCCAGGATCTTCTATTTCTGGATCACCCAGATTTTAAAGTTTTATTTACCTCTTCATCCAAGAGAATTATATAAAGAGAACATTCTATGACAAAGAACTATATGATTTACCATTCATACGCAGCGCAAGTCCAGTTTATGAGGTAGCTGGAACATCATCGCAAAATCTGCATGTACTTGAGTTCTCTGCATATTTCGTTGTACGCCGACGTACCACATTTTACTTACTTATCTTCTGATTCCAAAAGCAAGAGTCAAAAACTAAAGATACTTCAATATTAAAAGAGCCAGCACCTACCAGCCGTTCTGAGCTCCAAGCCACATAGTTGGTAAAAGGCTACTCATTTTCTGGGCTTCTTCTCTTACCAGGTCTTGTTCATTTGGCAATACTGACATCTGATCTTTATACGCATCTGAGTCATTACTGGGAAAGGTGGGGAAAGGCAAAAGATTGCAGTAAGCTTAGCTAGTTTCCAGGGACTGAACACTTCTATATTTTAACACTTGGAAAAAAATAAAATCAAACACTAGACTTCCAGAAAAGCCAAATTTAAGTGCTTATAATAAGTATTTCAATAGTTATACCAGAAGTAACATTAACATACTAGAGAGGACCAAGGTGCACATAAGGGAATTAAGACACAGTAATGAAATATAGCAGTTAATATCCAGACTATAATTATGGCTCTCCTTTACGGTTCTTTTGAATTTTATAAGTTTTTTCTTGGGGCGGGGGGGGGGGGGGAAGCAGAGGAAAGGATGGTTTAAAAATCATATACACACACAAAGGAATGAGTATAAAGAATTTTCTAAAATAAAGTGTTAAGTTAAAACATGCTTGCATTCTCTCCCAAGACCTTCTTTCTTTTGGATTGTCAGAATATTTTTAGAAAGATAACTGAGCTATCAAATCCAAAACATACCTGCTAGTTCTAAAAAGATGAGTTTATTCTTTTTTTTTTTTTTTTAATTTTTTTTTTTCAACTTTTATTTATTTTTGGGACAGAGAGAGACAGAGCATGAACGGGGGAGGGGCAGAGAGAGAGAGGGAGACACAGAATCAGAAACAGGCTCCAGGCTCTGAGCCATCAGCCCAGAGCCTGACGCGGGGCTCGAACTCACGCACCGCGAGATCGTGACCTGGCTGAAGTCAGACGCTTAACCGACTGCGCCACCCAGGCGCCCCTGAGTTTATTCTTAAATTAACAAATGTTAATAGGCCCTTGACTGTTCTATAAACTAAGAGGAAGACTATTAAATTGTAAAAAGAATCACATTTAAATGTATCCCCATCAGCTTTCTATAAAGGCCTAGAGAAGGCAGAAAATAAAATTAAAGAATTCACTAAATGGGCTGGTATTATCAAACACTTTAAAGGAAGAGCTGTTTGGGGCGCCTGGATGGCTCAGTTGATTAAGCATCCGACTTTGGCTCAGGTCACGATCTTGCGGTTCGTGAGTTCAAGCCCTGCGTCGGGCTCTGTGCTAACAGCTCAAAGCCTGGAGCCTGCTTTGGATTCTGTATCTCCTCCTCCCTCTGCCCCTCTCATGCGTATGCTCTGTCTCTCTCTGTCTCCCAATAATAAATAAACATTAAAAAAAATAAAAAAATAAAAAGGAAGAGCTATTTGCCAGAAAACAAACTTTACAAAAGTCATCCAAGCCCACATGGGAAATCTAAACTGCCAATTTTGTAGATAACTAGGGTTGAAGTAAGAGGAGGACTGGAAGGAAAATGGCACAATCACAGTTTGAATGGAAATGAAAAAAGAAATCGTATGAGAGGAGAAAATGGCCAGGAAGATTTTGACCAGGTAAGACTTTTTTTTTTAAGTTGTTAGAATAGAGAACACATTGAAGGGGGGCAAGGAGGGAGTGGAAATCCAGAGCGAATGCAGCGGAAGGATAAGTAGAGACACAGACACACTGGGAATGCATAATGACACCACAGTCTGCCACGATCCCATTAGTGGGAATCCCGTGGCTGCTTGAGAGGATTCTGGTTCCTTTTACATAAACACTTATCTGGTTTCCTGAGTTGCCGACCCATCCATATACCTTGACTGATACACAGGCGAGAGGTCCTCTGGGATTTGAACCCCCAGAGGGTCCGTGAAGACATGCTCTGTGTACACGCCGGGCTGGGAGGCATCCGCGGTGTCTTCAGCTGTCCCTGCATTGCCTTCTGTAGCCTCCGTAGCTTCTTCTGCTGTTGGAACGTTCTCATCAACCTCACTATTTTCTGCTTCCTTTTCTACAAAATAAATAACACATGCTAGCCATTTGGAATTTGAGCTTTCCTCCCAATAGTTTCCCCGCACAAAACACTCCCGTAGAATTCCACTCCACCGACCCCGTCCTCCTCCACACTGTATCATGAGATACTAGAATCCTTAACAGTCATCACAGTGTCTTCTTTCAAGCTCTTTCATCCTCGTCACTTCAAGACCTACATTAAGTATGAGTCCATAATGAGACATGTGAGACAGGCTCAGACTCCGGACACTGAAGACATGTAAGGAGGAGAGAGATACCTGGTGGTTTTTCCATCACTGGAGAAGCACCGTTGGTACTAGGGGAAGTGGCGGCTGCTGTCACACCTTCTGTAGAACAACCAACTACGGTGATGCCCCCCAACAGGCTGTCTGTCTCTGCTGAGCTGTTGCTGGTCACGCTGCCACACAGAGACGCTTTGTCTACCTGTCCAGATTCTGAAAGCTCCTCTCCCGCAGGGTAGTCTGTTTCTCTGGCTCCTGAAAAATGAGATAAACCTTTTTCTAATAGCTAAGTAAACCCCTGTAAGTAGCATTTTCTCCATTAAGGCAACTATAGGTTTGAAATGAGGTTATGGAGGGGAGACAAACAGCTACTCGAATACACTGCCAGGAGGGTAACTTTAAATTTTATTTAAACTAACCATCACAAAATGAGAAAGTAGCTTAAAAAATTGGTATTTCTATTCCTGCAAGCACAAGTAAACATGAAAATGTCACAACATGACACTTCTGTTCTTAAGGAGCTCCTCAGCAGCCACCTAATGAGGTTTCAAACAAGGAAATCTATTATCTGACAAATCAGCAAGAACAATTTTTTAATTATCAAGATTACTATTTAAAATCTGGACTTCTTGGGGGCGCCTGGGTGGCGCAGTCGGTTAAGCGTCCGACTTCAGCCAGGTCACGATCTCGCGGTCCGTGAGTTCGAGCCCCGCGTCAGGCTCTGGGCTGATGGCCCAGAGCCTGGAGCCTGTTTCCGATTCTGTGTCTCCCTCTCTCTCTGCCCCTCCCCCGTTCATGCTCTGTCTCTCTCTGTCCCAAAAATAAATAATAAAACGTTGAAAAAAAAAATTTTTTTTAAAATCTGGACTTCTGGGGGTGCCTGGGTGGCCCAGTCGGTTAAGCGTCCGACTCTTGGTGTCGGCTCAGGTCATGATCTCATGGTTCGTGAGTTTGGGCCCCTCATCATACTCGCTGCTGTCAGTGCACAGCCTGTTTGGGATTCTCTCTCCCTCTCTCTCTGCTCCTCCCCTGCTCATGTGCATACTCTCAAAAATAAACATTTAAATAAAAAATAAAATAAAATAAAATAAAAAATAAAATAAAATAAAATAAAATAAAATAAAATAAAATAAAGAAATTGAAATGAAATGAAATGAAACAAAACGAAACAAAACAAAACAAAATAAAACAAAACAAAAGAAGGACTTCCATGGTGCCACAGTGGCTCAGTCACTTAAGCATCCAACTTTGGCTCAGGTCACGATCTCACATTTTGAGGGCTGAGCCCTGCCTTGGGCTCTCTGTCTCTGTCTCTCTGCCCCTCACCCACTGGTTCTTGTTCTTTCTCTCTTTCTCTCTCTCTCTCTCTCTCTCCCTCACCCACTGGTTCTTGTTCTTTCTCTCTCTCTCTCTCTCTCTCTCTCTCTCTCTCTCTCCCTCCCTCCCTCCCTCCCTCCCTCCAAATAAATAAACTTTAAAATAAACAAAAACGATAAAATAAAATATGGACTTCCCACACTATTAAATACTGATCATCCTAGGGTGTCTGGGAGGCTCAGTCAGTTAAGCATCTGGCTCTTGATTTCGGCTAAGGTCATGATCTCACAGTTTGTGAGATTGAGATCCACGTCAGGACTGTGAGTGCAGAGCCTGCTTGAGATTCTCTCCCTCTTCTCTCTCTGCCCCTAAACCATTCTTACTCCCTCTCTCAAAAATAAGCATTTAAAGAAAAAAAACTGATCACCCTAGGTGTATACAGTGTCTTAGGATATTAGTGATACATTTAATAACTAAGCATTTGCCATATAAAGATAAATCCCTTCAGTTTTATTTAGAAAGCTGTTTTTATATAGACATTAAAATATTTTATTGGAGTAAGATATACATATATAACATAAAACTTTATAATTTAATGTTCTTAAGGGTTCAGTTCAGTGGCATTAATTACATTCACAATGTTATGCAAGCACCACAACTATCTATGTCTAAACCTCTTCCATCACCCACCCAGAAAATCAGTACCCGTTACACAGTAACTCCCTATTCCCCAAGCCCCTCCTGGCCCAGCCCTGGTAAGTTCTAATCCATCTCCGTCTTTGTGAATCTGCCTAGTCTAGATCCCTTATATAAATGGAATCATACAACATTTGTCCTTTTGTGTCTGGGTTATATTTTGCTTGGCATGTTTCCAAAATTAATCTATGTTGTAGTACATATCAGAATTTCATTCCTTTTTATGACTGAGTAATATTCCATTGTGCAGACATATCACCAACCTGTTTCGTGTTTAAACCAATGTTTAAACATCAAATAATATTCAATACAGAACTTTAGAAAGCCTTCTCTTATCAATCAATCTAAACAGGCTCTTACTCTCTGCCCACCAATCATCTTCTCATATTACCGTGTTTCACTTTCTTCATAGTATTGAAAATATCTTGTTTAGTCATTTGTTTCCAGTTTAGTTTTGGTCTTCCCCAACTAGAACATAAACTCCATGAGAGTGGTGCATGACTGTATCTCCGGTAAATAAGTCAGTTCCTGCCAATACAAAGATGTAGATGGTAGGGAGAAAGGGGTGTGGCTTACCCTTACCTGGTACACTGGCTATACAGAGAACATGAGAGTTACACACAGTAAAACTGTCTAGGATGTTGCCTGGTTGAATAGCATCAATAATGATTACTTTTGTAGCTGAATGAGTGCTGGTACAGATCCAGACTAGACTGGATAATTCTTCTTGATTTTTTAACTCCTTCTGTTGTTCCTATATATACAAAGTTAAAAAAAAAAAAAAAAAAGAATGTTTAAAATAATATGTATGTATACTTCATAGGTCAGTGCTATTACAGTAAAGGCCAATGCTATTTTGAGTTTGTCTGCAGATTATTTGAAAGATTAAAAATATAACCACCTTTCAACATTAATTAGTAGACTAGAAAATAGCAGTGATAAAAATGTTCTAGTTCTTGACTGTGATGGCTCCTAAATGGGTGCATACATTTGTCAAAACTCTTTGAACTGTACTATTTTCAAGTGTATATATAGCTTATTGTATGTAAAATATGCTCTAGAAAAGAGCACAAGGAATAAGCAAAGGCATAATAATCCCAATTAGAAGCTGGTCCAGAAAACAGTTTTGGACCAAAGAGCAAAAACGAAGAGGTCAGATGTTAGTGCACACGCTTACCTTAAGTTCCTGGTCTAACTTGTCTAAACTGCTCTGTGATGCACTTCGCTGTTTACTGCCTTCTGTATCCAAACCAGCAACATCTTTGTAAAAGACACTTGCTCCAACAACAGAACCACCGTCTCTGGTCTTCCCACCTGATAAGTTGACTCCAACAGCACACCACAGCTTTTCGGGTTTAAGAAGAAGAAAAAAGGTATTACATCTATTTTGTCTCTAAAAATGTTTACAATATTTCACATGTCTTTAACAATCTAATGATTAGGAATAGAGGTCTTCTTGTTTCTTTCTTTCTTCCTTTCCTTTCCTTTCCCTTTCCTTTCCTCTTTCCCTTCTTTCTTTCCTCCCTTCCTCCCTCCCCTTTTTTTCTTTTCTTTTCTTTCTCTCTTTCTTTCTCTTTCTTTCCTTCCTTCCTTCCTTCCTTCCTTCCTTCCTTCCTTCCTTCCTTCCTTCCTTCCTTCCTTCTTTCTTTCTTTCTTTCTTTCTTTCTTTCTTTCTTTCTTTCTTTCTTTCTTTCTTTCTTTCTTCCTTTCCCTTTTAAGTGGGGCTTACTCCCACTGGGTACTCCCCAACAAGGGGCTTGAACTCAATACCCTGAGATTAAGAATCTCATGCTCTGAATCAGACAGGCGCCCCATGAATACAGGTCTTTAATATTCAAAGTATCCCAGTTTAAAACTACAAAAGAAACAATAACCTCACTCACAGAAGTAGAATTTAAGCTTTCTTGGTTTTAGGGGGAAAAATCCACCCAGAACTTAAGAAATATTTTCTTTAACTCCAAAATTAATCTACCTTCATGGATGTATCTTTTTCATCTAGGGGTCTGAGATAGACAGGCACAGGTAGATTTTTCATCTTATTTTCCCCTTGGCCATTGGTTACCTAATAATTAGGAAGAGGAGAGAAAAAGACACATTGGTAAGCCTCATCAAAAGTGAATTCACAGAACCACTGAGCCATGAGCAAGCCCTGATAGTACATATTTATTCTTTGAAATCAAGTTCAAGTTAATTTTGTTATTCTTATTTGAAAAATAAGCAGAAAGTCATCAAGTGGCAATTAGAAACAATAAACAAGATACTATGGGAGCTCATAAGAGATACACTAATTCATGAACATGTTCGTGCGTATGTGTGTTCAGGAGCATGTATGTGTGTGCATGTGTACACATGTGCTGAGTCTTTGAGCGGAGGAAATATGGAAGCAGACAAGTTCCTGTAGAAGTGAACTGAGTTTTACATCAATAGTCTGAAAGGCTCCATGACAATGGTTTCTTAAAACTTCTAAAAAATAGATGTGTTTTTTTAAAAAATGAAATCTTCAAATACTGAAATAGGGCACGATACTCATTAAACTCAATAGCTCCCCGCCCAAATTGGATTAAAAAATGGGCAGATGATCTGAATAAACATTTTTCCAAAGAAGACATACAGACAGCTAACAGGTACATGAAAAGATGCTCAGCATCATTAATCACCAGGGAAATGCAAATCAAAACCACAGTGAGATATCACTTCACACCACAATTGCTATTATCAAAAAGACAAGAAATAACAAGTGTTGGCAAGGATGTGGAGAAAGGGGAACCCTTGTGCCTCTGTAGGTGGGAATGTAAATTGGTGTAGCCACCGTGGAAAATAGGATGGAGGTTCCTCAAAAAATTAAAAATAGGGGTGCCTGGCTGGCTCAGCCAGTAGAGTATGTGACTCTTGATCTCGGGGTCGTGAGTTTAAGCCCTGCGTTGGGCACAAAGATTACTTACAAAAAAAAATTAAAAACAGAACTACCATACAATGCAGCAATTCCACTTCTGGGTATTTATCTGGAGAAAACAAAAACATTAACTTGAAAAGATATATGGATCTCTATGCTCACCGCAGCATTATTTACAGCAGCCAAGACATGGAAACAACCTAAGTGTCCATCGATAAAAGAACATAGAAAGGAAATATGATATACAAATACAATGGAATATTATCTAGCCAAAATGGTATCTTGCCATTCGTGACAACATGGATGGAACTTAAGGGCATTATGGTAAGTGAAATAAATTCAGACAGAGAAAGACAAATACCATATGATCTCACTCATATGTGGAATCTTAAACATACAAAGCTCAAATACAGAGAATAAACTGGTGGCTGCTAGAGGCAGGGTGAGAAGTAGGTGAAGTGGTTCATAAAGGCGGTCAAAAAGTGCAAACTCCCAGTTATAAAATAAGTCATGGGGATGTAATGTACAGCACGACAACTATAATTAATAATACTGTATTGCACATTTAAAGTTGCTAAGAGAGGAATCTTTAAAGTTCTCACTGCAAGAAAAAAAATCTGAGACCACGTTCAGTGATGGATGTTAACTATTAACTAGACTTATTGTGGTGATCATTGCAAAATATACAAAAACATCAAATTATTATGTTGTATACCTGAAACTAATATAATGCTATATGTTGACTATACTTCACTAAAAACAAAACAAAACAAAAACACAAGAAACAAACTAGCAGGATACCTCAAGTCCCACACACTTGAGAAACCTCCTGTTGACCCTCTCCCTCCTCACCGACTCAGGCACTTCTTTTGGGCTCTGGGGCTCCAGAAAACAGCCTGAGAACCACTACCCTGAACCCTTCTCTAAATGTGTGCCAAATCAATGAACTTGAAATGAGCAGGTTTTGAGACCTGTATTTCAATTCCTTCGTGCCCAGGGACACTCCTCTCCCCTTGCATTTCCACTAGAGGCTCTTACCGTGTTCACATGTTACCTGTTTGTACTTTTGAGGCAGACTCCAGCCAAAAGCCTGCACTCTACCATCTTCCTTCTGGACGTGTGCCTTTACCTGGCGATACTGTTCTCTCTTCTGTTCTCTGCGTGAGGCTAAACTAGCTTCAGTTCTAAAAGGAAAAGAAATATCCCTTTTTAATTAAGGGGATACAATAACAACAGCATCTCTCCCCCTTCCCACTAAGAGAGCAAAAATAACAACCAAAAAATTACATAATTTCAGAAGAGTTTACTTCAGACTTCTGCCTTAAGAAGTATTATCCTAAAGCTGGTCTTTTTAAAGTTTTGCGGGGGGTACAGCGTTCAAGCTTTAACAGATTAGCAAGCAGTCTGTTTTATTATGTTTAAACATCAGCCATCGGATTTCTATCAGGTTTCAGATTTTGGCCATATGAAAGGGAAAAATTCTTAAATATCTTTAGTTCCTCCCTTTTTTGTTCATTCAACAAACGTTTACTGAGAATTTTATAATGCCTGGGAATGTACTAGAAGTGACTGAAGATCAACAAATCAATATGGTCTTAGGAAGATAATAAAAGGTTCATTTCTGGGCCCCATTAATTTGTTTCCGAAGACAAAAGTGCAAACTGACTGGATAAGCTTGTGAACGATGGAGTAAAATAACAAAGAAAACCATCCTGAAAATAGTTGGTCTTTCTTTGGGCTATTTAAATTTTTGTGAGGTGATTTGCTGTGTAGGTGGTAGTTAACTGATCTGTGTGCCAGACACTTTATATATAAAGCACTATATAATTTAACCCTAGTGTCCCTGAGCCAGGTTATCATACTCATTTTACAGGCAGGGACACTGGGGCTCGGAGAGGTTAGCTTGTCCAAGGTCATGGACCTAAGGAGTAGTAGAGTCAGGAGAGAAATTCAGCTACTTGTGACACCAAAGGAAATGTTCAAACATCCAGGATATAGGCTCATATAGGCCTTTAACTCTACTGATATTTGTCAGTGTTGTTATACCAGCACCAAGGAGACATTTTAAAGCAATTCTCTGTTTATGAAAGCCCTGACATGCAATTTTCATAAAAGATATTGACTACAAGTAATTTACTTAAAGGTACGCAGCCACATTACAAAAATGGTTTCTTTATAGACTTATTGTGAACCTTATAGCTGATCTGATAAGCGGCAAGAATATCTTAACTGTTAACTTATTTTTAGAGCATAAGCACAAGTCTGGAAAATACTTACTCTTCGCTAAGGAAATCAAAGGCTTTGGACTTATCCCCAGGGAGCTGAGATAAGGTGCTGCTTCTTTTCTTGACAGAAGGAGTAACATGAGAGGTGGGTGCATTGTACTTCAAATTAACAGGTGGTTCAGGTTTCTTAGCAGTATTACTTGAGGAGCTAAAAAGTCGGCTGAAACTAAAGAAAAAAGTGAGAGTGAGAGAGAGTGAGTGAGAGACAGTAAGAGCCTTATTACATGCACTGTGAGAAACAGTCCATAACTTTCCACAAGTTAGAATGCTTTTACAAGGCAATGAGTTAGAAACTGGCAGAAAGATTTTTGTAGTCATATACTACTTAGCAATTAACTCACTCACAGCCAAACTCACATTCAGTAAAGAGAAACTATTGCTTAAAATGGCAGACCCTTGTTCTTCAATTAGCAATTCACATAATGAAAGGAAGAAAGTCTTAAGTACAGGGAACTTCCTGTAATAAAGAAATAAAGTAAGATGGTTCCTAGCTCCTACTTGGTGAGTAGTGGTTAAATAGCGAGGTTATGGCTGCAAGATTTGAACAGAAGCTTAGTTTGCCAATTCTAAAAATAGTAAGAAAGCACTGGAACACATATTGCCATTTTAACATCTTATACATATTTCTATTAAGCTCAAATCATAGATCTACCTTCACATCCACTGAAAAGAATGAACACTTCCAATAAACAGCAGATTCACCAAAAAATGGATGTTTTAAGCATAGTAAATGCACAGTACTTCTGGCAGGAACATAATTCAAGTCCAAAACACACAAATATACACACTTCTCAAACCTACAGACACTAAATTTCTAAGCTTTACTTTGTCAAGTTCCATAACAATCACAGAACCAGCGAATCCACGTTAACTTATTCACTGAGGATCCAGGTAATTACCAACTCTATGAATAATTTCCATAGTTTTTATTTAATTTAGCAGAAGATTCCACCAAATGCACAACCAACATGATGCAGCTTACGATAGCATATGTTTTGTCCTCAAGAATAGCCTTACCGAGCTGGCATGCTACATATTAAAAAGAAGAAGTACAGTTTAGCCATATACTCCAAATTTTAAAAAGAAAGAAGACATAAAATCACACTTAAAAAAATTCTGACTGTAATCTTCTTGTTTCAAAGTGCTCTCTGATATCTTTATGTGTTTTTGGATACTTACAACTGCCAAATGCTTGACCTTTTTTTTTCCTGCATGGCTGGATTTTCTCTTGATGCACTACATTTGAAAAGAAAAACAAAGAAAGAAAAAATGTTTTATCAGTTAGGTGTTCTAGCTTTCTATCTGAAGAACAGAGGACCCAAGAAGTTCATGAAATACACAAAGGAGAATCAGCAATTAAATTCAGTAAGTAGTTGCTTTGACCTATCAACTGTCAGTCAACCTGTAAAGGCTAATACAACTAAGATAAATAAAACACCATCCCTTCATCAAGAGTCCAGTCTGCTAACAGTGACAAGACTGTTATCTGTGCTAAACAGGCAGCTAACATGCCTGAATGTTAATATTTAAAATTTTTTATTGAAGAGATATCCTCCAATTCTCCCTTATGTCAAAATACTGTCTTATAAATCCTAAATCCTTATCTTGACATAAAGGTCTCTATCATCTCATGCTCTAAGTTCTCATAAAATAACTTGTAACTTTACTGTTCTGATGTGTCATTTTTCACAGGACTAAAACTTTCCCATTACTGAAAAGATCACCAGAGATGGGGATAAACTGGTAGTTCAAGAAAATTTCAGAAATTTGGCACTCCATACCAATTTAGTAAGGTGGTAAGGATTCTGCTTTCACTATCAGAGTTCAGTTTTCACGGTTTTTTAAAGGACTGAATTTAAAACATCTTTTAATTCAATGAAAAAGTTAAAAGTGAGCTACCATTTCTTTTGTGGAACACCACATGGCTGTTAGAATTAAAAATAGCAATGATGGGGCGCCTGGGTGGCTCAGTTGGTTAAGTGTCCGACTTCGGCTCAGGTCATGATCTCACAGTTCGTGGGTTCGAGCCCTATGTCGGGCTCTGTGCTGACAGCTCAGAGCCTGGAGCCTGCTTCTGATTCTGTGTGTGTGTGTGTGTCTCTCTCTCTGCCCCTCCCCACTTGCACTCTGCCTCTCCCTCTCTCTCTGTGTCAAAAATAAATAAACATTTAAAAAAATGAAAAAAAAATAGCCATGAAAAGTAGAACCTGTCTATATACCTCAATTTTTAAAACATTTATCCATTATTTATTTAATATCCATTAAATGTGAGAGTTAAGAACAAGCTTCTTAGTACATCAGTTTCTTTGACCAATTAATGAAGATCAAATTCTGATCTCCTTCCTTGTTAGCAGCTATAAGCAATTACAATTTTAGCAAATTGTCAATGTGCTATTCAAAGTACTTTCATTCTAGTACGACATTGGTAAAAGATGTATAAACTGTTAAATAATGTAATCACAAACAAGTAAAAGTTGGAGGTTAAAAAATATGCTTATAAACTTTAATATGATGTATTGGTGTATATGTACTGTTATTGGTAAATCTGACATGGGAATCTAAACTCAAAAATATGGGCGGAGTGCCTGAGTGGCTCAGTTGGTTAAGTGTCCAACTTCAGCTCAGGTCACGATCTCACAGCTCGTGAGTTCGAGCCCCGCATCAGGTTCTGTGCTGACAGTTTGGAGCCTGAAACCTGCTTTGGATTCTGTGTTCTCCTTCTCTCTGCCTCTCCCCTGCTTGCACTCTGTCGGTTTCTCAAAAATGAATAAATGTTAAAAAAAAAAAAAAAAATTAAGTAAGGAACACTGTTACTAAGTATGACCATAAGATGGCAGCACTAGGTGTGATCTAAGATCCAACCAACAAAGATGTCAACAGAAGGTACATTTTGCATGAATAGTCAGAAAGGAGGGAAAACCAGACAAGAGTATTTTCCAGAAAGACACTGAGAAAAATGACTTAGTTTCCTGTTTGGCACAAGAAATTTTTATCTTTTCCTGACATTATTGCAAAAGTAGTTGTCAATTTCTATATTCTTTTGAAAAATGACCACCATTCATAAGTAATAACAATTACCTTTTAGAGGTCATAGGAACATTTGCCAAGGGCCCTTTGCTCAAAAGGCACCCACTTTGATCACATTCTGTTCCTAATTCCTAGTGTTACTTTAGAAAGTATCTCCTAGTGGGGTGCCTGGGTGGCGCAGTAGGTTAAGCATCTTGGTTTTGGCTCAGGTCATGATCTGACAGCGTGGGACCCTGCTTGGGATCCTGTCTCTTTCTCTCTCTCACTCCCTCCCACGTTTGTGCACTTGTGGCTGCGCGATCTCTCTCTCTCTCAAAATAAGTAAACTTCTGTAAAAATCCAAGTTAATTAAAAAAAAAAAAAAGGTATCTCCTAGTAAACAGAGTAAGAGGTTTGGATCCCCAAGGCAAGACTCTAGTTCTGAGTGAAGGAATGTTCAAACCTAGGAAACAATACTAGAAAAACACCAAGAGGCATTTCTCACCGAATCATCTCTGTCCATCGAACAGCTTCCTGAAGCTCCATCAATCTCTCTTTATACTGGTTTCTCTCCATTAGAACACGGGCCATTTCTACTCTAGTAAACCGCTTCCTCTGGGCTGTGGGAATATCACTCTGTAACGAAAAGAACACTGCAGATCACTCTGGGAGCCTATGTCTGTTTTGGTGTTATGTTAAACTTAAAGCTTTGAAACATTTCTTAATTTCTAATCTACTGGATCATTTAAAGAGAAATAATTTCTAAAAATAAAATCAATAGAGAGATTTAAATAATTACCTATGATGAAGAAAGGTATACAATTTAATTTCTGAAAATAGAGATATTTGAATATACCATAAGGAAAATGCAAAGAACAGTGTAGATTTTGAACTACAACCAAAAAAGATTAACAAAATATATCTATATAGACTTAACAAGCTCGCCTGGAAATGTTCCTCTAATAACATTATTTTCAGTTGATGTTCTACAACAAATGCTAATTATTCAGCAATTTTTACAATTTAGTTCTGAAAGGGGTTGTTTACCTCAGACTACCCATCATATACATATCCAAGGCTAGCACAGACAGTAAGTTTACAGCCTAGTTAGATTACCGAGGTGCCCAACTCTAAGAGTCACTAAAGCACCAACAGAAATACAACAAGTGTATTAACTAGAATTCTTCTTAAAGAGAGGAAAGGATGTAACTGTGGTTAAGTCCCAAGAAGGCATGCTCAAGTCAACTTCCTTCTACTGTAATTCCTAAATGCTCTTCTGGGGAGGAAAGTTGGTTTAACTACAGGGTTTCTGTTTTGCTGAGCAGAGTATACACACTGGGGATCAAAACGGAAAGGGTGGAAAAGTTAAGAAAGAGGCTGAGCTTAGCACTCAGGAGTCTCCTACTTTGTCCTCTCCTTTAAACAGAAGTCAAACAGCAGATGATGAAAGGACTTCGAATCTGCAACATGGTAACCACACTACAAGGGTTATCTACCCTCGCAGAAGACTTGTACTAGACTGTTCACAACATTGTTTGTGGTGTTGTAAAAAGCTGAAAATCACCTAAATATACATTAATAGGAAAGCAGATACTTAAATTGTAATATATTCATACAATGGGATATATATAAAGCAGTGAACATGCAAAACTTATAGCATTATACGGTAACACAAGTGATCTCAAAAACATAATACTGAGCAAAAGAAGTAAATCTTAGGGCACCTGGGTGGCTCATTCGGTTAGCCATCTGACTCTTGGTTTCGGCTCAGGTCATGATTTCATGGTTTGTGAGCTCAAGCCCCACATCAGGCTCTGCTCTGACAGCAAGGAACCTGCTTGGGATTCTCTACCCCCCGCCCCGCTCTTTCCCTGTGTTCGTGCACACACTCTCTCTCTCAAAATAAATAACAAGTAAATCTTCAACTATGAAATAAAAAACAATGAAAATTGAACCATATTTTGTAGTGATACATATATGCATGATATGATAAAAAAAATTTTTTTAAATATATTTTTATGTTAGTTCTACTATGCCCAACATGGGGCTTGAACTCATGACCCTAAGATCAAGAATCACACACTCTACTGACTGAGCCAGGAAGGCGCTCTGATAAAATTCTTTTTTTTTTCCCCAAAGGTAAGAAAATGATAAATATAGGACAGTGGTCTCCTCTGAAAGGGGGGAGCACAGGGTATCTTCACTGTTTGATAATGTTCTAGTTCTTAGGTTAGGCGGTGGGGTCCTTATGTTAATTTATTATGTTTCATAACTTACATGTGTTATGTATATTTTTGGTATGTATCAAGTATTACATATTAGGGGCACCTGTGTAGTTCAGTTGGTTAAGTGTCCAACTCTTGGTTTTGGCTCAGGTCATGATCTCACAGGGTTGTGAGAAAAGCCCCGCATCGGGCTTTGCACTGGGCATGGGGCCTGCTTAAGATTCTCTCTCCCTTTCCCTCTGCCCCTCTCTGTCTCTCAGAAAAGAAAAAAAAAGAAAAAAAATTTATAAACAAAAAGTGAGACTAAAGGGGCATCAATTAAGCATCTTCTACAGGGCACCCACATATCTCAAGGCTGATGCTTGACCAGCAGATACCTGTTATAGGAATAATAATCTAGAAGCCATAAGAATTACTAGTATGCTAATTATACTGGCAAGAAACTCATATTCAGTCTTTTGAATTTGCATATGTTGAAAACAATATAAGCTGATTGCCTCCTATGAAAGTTCTAGAGCTCATCTTTTTGTTTAATACTATTAAACAACTTTTATTATTAAGCTTTCATATTTCAAATTCAAAATTTGAGACAAAACAAACAATAATAAATCCCAAAATGTTTCAACTGGTCCTTGAGCTTGAACATGCAAATGCAGGTCAAGGCACAGAGCCACAGGAAAAAATAAGCACACCACAGGTCGCCAGAAAGCTCAGCACCTGGATACCATGTGGGAACACGAGCTATCCTATTCAAGACCACAAACAGACCATCTCTTTTCTTCTCTTTTTAAGTTTACTTTTATTTTGAGAGAGAGCATGCACACGCAGGTACAAGCCAGCAGGGGAGGGGCAGAGAGAGAGGGAGAGGGAAGATCCCAAGCAGGCTCCATGCTGTCAGCGCTAAGCCAGATGGGGGGCTCGATCTGACAAACTGTGAGATCATGACCTGAGCTGAACTGAGTCGGGCACTTAACCGACTGAGCCACCCAGATGCCCCCCGACTTTCTTTTTATAATGCTATATCTAAAGATTAACAAGATTTTCTTTTTTTTTTTTTTAACGTTTATTTTTGAGACAGAGAGAGACAGAACATGAATGGGGGGGAGGGTCAGAGAGAGAGAGGGAGACACAGAATTGGAAGCAGGCTCCAGGCTCTGAGCTGTCAGCACAGAGCCCGACGCGGGCTCGAACTCACGGACCTCGAGATCATGACCTGAGCTGAAGTCGGACACTTAACCGACTGAGCCACCCAGGCGCCCCACAAGATTTTCTTGAAATACCAAAATGTGGTAAGAAAAACAGTCCAAGATTGTAAACCTACATCATCATCGTCTTTTGCTTTTTGCCGTGCATCTTCAGCTTCTGCGCGAGCTCTAGGGGAAAAACGGAACATGTTATTTGAGTTGCACTCATCTTTTCAAGGAATAAAAGAGTAGGTCACAAATGTTAATCAACACTAAGTGATTATCTGTCTCTTTCCAGAGTATTTAGCTGCTTTCACTTAGGGCAACACTGATGTAGCACTGTTCTCAGGGAAAAAACCGGTGTCGAAGAAAGTGGGGTGAAGGAAAATAATGACTATTGCTAATTTCTTTACTAGCAGATTTTAGAATGGTTCTACTAACTTTTTTCACATCATGACAGACCCAGAATGTGATCGTGGTATCACGGGGTGAGAGGAGGGGCAGGCTCACGGCACAGCGGCCTTTTCCCAGGCAGCTGGTACCCGTCTCGGGGTGACGCCTGGGCCCCTCTGTGGTATACCGGCAAAGACAGGTGGGTTCAGAAGATTCCAGAGAAAACTTACTTCCTAAGCTCTTCCTCCAGCTCCTTGTTCTTTTCCTCCAGCTTCAGTTTGGCCTGTTTCACAGCCTCCAGCTCCCCTTGTAGCACATCTTTCTCACAGGTCAGCTCATCCACCTTTGCTATCAAATCATTCTTCACTACATTCAGAGCATTTCTAAGAAACACGTATTTCGAGTGTATCATTACAAATACTCTTTCTGTCTTTCAGCTTATTCTCTTACAGACTCAAGTAATTATACAACCAAAGCTGAATAATTGAATACTTAGAGATATTCCATGTGGTGCCATTTGTAAATAAAGATTAAAAAACACAGAGCAACCATCTAAGTTTTTACTCTTCTCACTTATTGAAGAATACACGGATAAAGCAAGGCAGATCACCAACTAATGAAAATGACAGAATTAACTAAGATTAAATTTTTACAAAATGGCATCATCCATACGTGTACTGTTAAGTTCTGAAAAAAAATATTACCTAATCAATAAAGTAAGGTTTATCCTTGAATTTACCTTTACTAATTGATGAGGAAAAAAAGTCTAAAGAAAAAAAAAACTGGAAAAAAATCTAACATATAGATCTTTTGGGTACAGGTAGGTATAGTGCCTCTAACTGCATTCTATTTTGGATATACCTGGGTGTTCCAAAGATGCTCTGACACAGCAAATTAACAAAGGGCCACGGTCTGCTTTGCCCCATGACTCAGAACCTGCCTGAGCCCAATATGTCTGAGGGCCTAAGACCCCCAAAATTATCCCTGAAAACCTCCAATTATGGAGGAGAGCTCTGAAAAGGTGGCCTGGGTATACATCGAAACATGTATGCAGAAATAAAGACACCCCAGAGGAAAAAGGTAAGAAAATGGGCATTCCAAGGGAAGGAGCAAAAAAAGCATAGGACATATGCAGAAGGTTAAGAGAAAGGCATGCACACTTGTTGAATGGAAAGGAGATGAAAAATATTTCTGCAAAAACCAGAGCAAACAAAACATATCCATCAGTGAAAGTAAGTCCCATCACCCATTTCAGAAGGGGAACGAGATAGGGTAGCGAGCCTGCAGCTGCATGCTGTGTTAATTTGAACAAGGGTCACTGACTCAGATGAGAAAATTCAGTATCTTGTGCTTCTTGTTATAATTTTGGATATATACTTACTTGGTTTCCAACAGTTGTGTATTTTCTAATATAAGATTCTCAACTTCACGACCCATTCCTACCAAAACAATAAAATAAGAACTCTCAAAACACATTATCAAAAATTACATAAACTTGTATTATAGTAAACTATAGGCTCAAATTTTAATTTATAAATTTTACCTGTCCTTTAGTAACCTTATTTTGTCTATAATTTCATTTGATATATCTACTTGTGTAGGTTATAAAATTATAATTATCGATCACAAAACAAAGCTAAAGATTTTGTTAGCCAATTCTTTGTAACTGTTAGTCTATATTTTGTTTCTCATAGATAGTATTTCAAAATGATTAAGACTTTTCTGCCAAATATTCTAAAAAGTAGCAGTACTTAGAGAAAAAAAAAAGAGTAAGCATTAATACAGATCAAAAATCATTTCCAAATCACTGCTGATATTGTAGGCTTTTGCCTAAAAATTAGGTCTTACTAAGAGAGAACTGGCAGAAACAAAGCCAAAGAAAGACGGAACCCCAATGCAGATGAAACCTTACCAAAGAAATTATGGTCTTAAAGCCCATGCATTCCATGTAAAGCGAAAACAAAGAACAAGAAATGTTTTATGTAAGAAACAGCATGAAAAAAGATTATTAATCTGTAAAGTTTTATGCATGATATGAAATACATCTGGAATCACAGTGTTATGATTTAATGCATAATGATGTGCAAAAGACAGAAATTAAGATGATTTCCTTCATTTATATGGATGCTCTTTGATATGTTTTACCAATTCTTTTACACAATGAAAACGGATTAGAATGAAAACCCCACATCAATAATATAAAGTTTCCCTCCAAGTGCCACCTCTGAAATGATAATGTTCAGTTATTACTTTACAGAATCCTGTTTAATAATTTAACGAGGACTGTAAGGTTGGCAGATAGAGCATTCAATGCAAGATCCAATGCAATGATCTTTAGGGAGAAGAAAGTTATTTAATTTGCTAATTATAAGAAACTGAAGAAATAAAACAACACACTAGGGAATGTATCTCAAAAAGTTACCAAATCAAAAAAGCAAAACAAAGCAAAACAAAAGACCCATCACTCACTTAACCCAGCTAATGCTGGAAAATACACATTCAGCGGAAGAAGTAATATTCACACAACCCAGAAAAACAGAAGGGAAATATCCTAAAGAAATATTTCTAAAGAAAACTACATAAGGAAAAGGAATTATTTTTTCTTTAAATAATTTTTTTAAGAGTAGTATTTCTAATGACTTAAAGATTATTTAAAACAAAACCAACTTAGGAATGCTAAAAATTCAATGCTTACATATACGGAACTCATATTTTGTCTATTCTAATTATCTCAAATACTCTCAAAGATCAGGGTACTTCTACCATGAAGAATTAAATGTCAGAAACAGTAGCTTATTTAATCATCTATATATTCTTCAAAAAGTGAAAATAAAGACAAACTAAAAAAGTTTCCAGATTCCAATTCCAAAATGAATTTTGGCAAGATACTGCTGAAATATGTGCTTTAAACACTAATGTTAACTTCCAATAAAGCTTTACAGTCAGAAGAAATAGGGTTTAGATTGGTTGAAAAAAGCTTATGTAATGACTGTGTTTGCTATAAACTCTCAAGCATGTAGGGAGATAAGCATAAAAGCTGAAAACATATGGAAGGCAAAAAAAAAAAAAAATAGTTGAGCAGAAAAAAATGATGAGAAAGCATTACATGAGGATAGCAGCCAAGAACACCTAGCTTAAAAAGCAGTAATATTAAAGTATTTAAAAGCATACACACCAGAATATTCCCCTGGGTAAGCAGCCCAAGAGAAAAATGAATGAGAATCACAATTAGATTGTTTTCAGAAAGCAAGATCTATGCTCATTTGTTTCAAAATGAGAGAAAGGAGACAATAAAATTTAAAAGATGTAGAGAAACCAACCATTAGCTGAACACAATGTAAATATTATAAATAAGAAAAAATCTTGAAATATGTACCATATGGGAATCATATCTGATAATGTAGTTTCTAAAGTTTACACATTCTCAGGAAGAGTTCTCTCAAAATCTAGTGTATAAATTTAATATGTGGTCAATAGGATTGTGCAAAATTTTCATTTTGAAATGTACTGATAAAAACTAACTCTTAACTATAAGGAAAACATAACTTGAAGTGGCCCCATTTCTATTCAAGGCTTCAACCAAACATAAACGTAGATCTAACATATTTGCCAACTTTACCTATTAAAAAACAAGCAAACAACTACCTGGCAGTTTTGTAAATCATAGAAGTCTCCCTTGGATGTTAGCACCAATCCTCAAGCTACGTCCATAGCTGGGCCTCCAAATGATCTGTTAATCCCTTGAGAAAGTATGCACAATTTTGTCTACCTATACATGCATTTTCCCAAAAGTACACTGCTTTCTTACAAATTCTCCCATAAAGGAGTTCTAATTCTAAAAGGTGAAAGAATCACAGATTTAGAGGTGAAATAAAACTAATAGAACTACGTAGCAATCCATTCACTAAACTGCTGTGCTGTGTGCTAAAGACTCACTAGTGAGCAAAGGACAGAGTTGTCTTGGCCACACAGAGCTTAGAGCCCCAGGGAAAGGAGTGTGTATACAATTATAGTAAAGAACAAAGTGTGGCACATCGAAGAAAGTGAGGTCCATGAGAATACATTTCATGGACAATGGAGCTTTAACTAGGGGATCAAAGCAGAATTCCAACAAGAGGATATGCAAGGGGATATAGAAAGACATAGATATATAGATTTTTTTTTTTTTTTTTTTTTTTTTAAAGAAAGGGAGTAAACAAGCTTTGGTGATTGGTTCTCAAGGAAGCAGGAGAGATCCTGAATGGAGAACTGAGTGGACACTGAGCTCATTCATTCACTGAGACAGTACACGCTGGGGTAGGAATAGCCTTGAGGAACAGGACAACGAATGATGAACTGAGCTTTAGGCACATCAAGTGTAAAGCCCTATAAATCATCTTAGAGGTGTCTTGTGGGCTGCCTGGAAGTAACAGTCTGGGGCTCTAGAAAAAGATCTTAGAAGGAGATAAAAACTGTGGAGCACTTTTCTATGAAAGCCAAGAAACAAGAGCAAATAAGATTTCGCAAAGAAGCATGCCTGGGGCACTGATATCTGAAAGGTGGGGAGAGAAGAGGATCCTGTAAAGAAGACTGAAAAAGAAAAGAGGCGGGAAAGAATGCAGGAAAGTCTGTTATCACAGAAATTCAGCAAAGATGGTGTTAAAGACAAATGCTACCTGAGAAGTCATATGAAAGAATGTAGATGGAACCAGAAGGAACCGCTGGATATAGCAAACAAGAAGGCTGTTTCAGGCAAGGAGAGTGCAGGGAAGAATGTCCACACAGACTGCAGAAGAGGTGCGAGTGGGAAAAGGGAGATCCTGCCAATTAAAGTAGCTACACATTCAAAAAGTCCGCTTGTTCACTGATGTATCACAAGCATCTGGGAGATACCTCGCTGATACTGCTGCATAAAGCAGAAATGCAAAGAAAGTGAGTGATTGGGTGGAAAGGTGCTGAAGGTATAGGGTCAGAAGAGGGTAGTACTTTGATTTTTAAATGGAAAAGATCTGAACATGCTTAAATGAGAATAGAAGAAGTAAAGACAGTAAAGTTGAAAATATAGAAGATAACAAGAGAAAGAAAATCCCAACAGTAGGATGTATGATTTCCAAGTTCTAGAAAGTGGTCATAGAGAATACATGACTAAAGTGAATAGAAAAAGAACTGATGAAAATAAAGTCAAAGGATAAGGACAAACGGGGGTGGGGGGAGGTGCCTCTTTTAAATTAAAATCAGAAAAAAATATTCTAAATGATGAGTATAGGCATAATGACTGCGAAAATTTATATCCTTGAACAAGAAAAGAGTTCTACAATATAGTAATTAAGAAAATGAATAATGAATCACAGAAATGGACTATTGTACTTATTTATCAACCCCAAGTCAATTAAAGAACTTTGGGAAACAATTTTGTTAGTTTCACTATCTTCCATTTAGTATTACACTTCAATTGCTATCACAGATCTGTACAGAAGAGAAGCCAGGGAACACATGTATGACTTGGAAATTTCATTTACCATCTTTGACCACAAGGTATTCATGTAAGCATGAGTCACTACACTTAAGGTAATAGAGTAAAATCTTCTAATCTGGAACATTCTAGAGAAAAATATATCAGTATCTGAAAAAGGGAAAAGACACTAGTTTACAGTCTATTTCTTACTTTCAAAGTAGAAAGGAAACCAGAGTTAACAGGATTTTGCTGTTAACCTATTCATTATGCTTAATTTTCTGACTTAAAGAGTGGAAGCTTTCATCTGATTTAAAAGACCACAATTATCTCTAAATACTATGTGGCTTCTTAACTCTTTCCAAAAAGTTAACTTTGGAACCACTAACCTCAAAATTACATTATTCAATATTAGATTATGAAGTAATAAAGAGTATACATTAAAAAAGCACTTCATTCATGGGGCACCTGGGGGGGCTCAGTCGGTTAAGCACCTGACTCTTGATTTCACCTCAAGTCATGATCTCACTGTTAGTGAGTTGGAGCCTCGCATCAGGCTCTGCGCTGCCTGCATGGAGCCTGCTTGGGTTCCTCTCTCCCTCTCTCTCTGCCCTTCCTCTGCTTCCTCATTTTCTCTCTTTCTCTCTCTCTCAAAAAAAATGAACAAACTTAAAAAAAAAAAAAAGTGCTTCACTCTGGTTAAATACAAAGAGCAGCATGAAAGAATTTTGGGGGGTATATTGATTCTGCTGGTGATTATAAATTGTGCCCATTTGTCAAAACTCAAAAAATTCACCATAAAGGGTGAATCTTACTGTATATAATAAACACTTAAAAATTCTTCTTTCTAACATTTTTTGCATATACCCTTCAATTTTGCCAGGGACTCAGTTTCCTAAACAGAACTTTTTATGCATAATTAAATGTTAACTAAAGTTACAGTGTAAATTTAAATGTTAAAAAATGGAATGTTCCTTAAGAATTACTCTTTAGCCCTCCTTGAGAAATGCAAACTCATTCAACTGCTTCCAATCTTTTACTTAGACTTTAACAGTGGAAATCTATGACTAACTGAGAATAGTTTTATTTATGATAAACTTTCAATCTCCCTTGTGAAATAGACTGTGAGCTCCATTTAGACACAACTTACATTTCCTTCAAAAATACTTCAAACTTTTGAGGACATAATGGTAATCAATAAATTTAACACAAATTAACACAAGCAATCCCATTCTATATTCACAAGAACTAACAAAGAGCACCTTTTGAGAACACTATATAGTCTTTATTATAATTACACTAATAGATACAAAAACTTTTTTAGAGACCAGTATCTATTCCAAAGGCATAGGTTTTAATATGGTAAGATTTTCAATTTCTGTAAGGTTTTAAATTATAAGAAGGGTACATCAAAGCTACTGACATTAACTCAGAATCTCATAATTATCATTAAAAGAAACTTTATCGATCACCTAGAGCAGGAGTCTACACATTCTTTATGTAAAGGGTCAGATGGTGACTCTTTTGTCTTTGTAAGCCATATGATCTCTGTTACAGACTACTGAACTGCTGTTGGGTCCAAAGCAACTACACATAATAAATAAACAAATGATAGTGGCTGTGTTCTAATAAAGTTTTATTCATACACACAGGAGAGGAGCTGGATTTGGGCCAGTGAGCCACAGCTGGCTCAATCTTTGACAAGAATCCAGTTCCTTCATTTCATAGTAAGAAACTAAGATTGGGAGAGGATAAGCCATTTGGCAAAGGTCACCAGATAAGTACTGAAAGAGCTAAATACTGAAAGAGCTATTCTTTTCAAACCAGGTGTTCTTCAACAACACAAACTCAAACTGATTACATCCCATAAAGCTAAAACAGAATATTCTGTGAAATCTCAGAAAAAAAACAAGTATTATATATTCTTACTTAATTAAAGTCAACAGAATTTAAGGAAATCTACTTAAGGGGCACCTGAGTGGCTGTCAGTTGAGCACCCGACTTCGGCTCAGGTCATGATTTGGATCCTCTGGCCCCCTCTCGCTGCCCTCCCCCACCTGCACTCTCCCCCAAATCAGTAATATTAAAAAAAAAAAAAAAAAAAAAGAAAAGAAAAGAAATGTACTTAAGCCAGGAACTGTCTATCAGTCTATACACAAACCACACACACACACACACACACACACACACACACACACACCCCACTGTGCTCCTTATGTGTATATTGTTCTTGGAATATAGCACAGACTCAATAAATGTGCTATGTGAATTTCAAAATACAAATTTAAATGCAATTCAATTTGAGAGATATCCACATGCAAAGATGCTTTCATTTAAAATTTTCATAACCTCAAAGAATACTTTCCTATTAATTACCTGAAAGTGCAATCACTGTGTGCTACTGACACGTTGAGGACATTTTAAAGTAATGTTCAATTAAATCATTTAAAATCTATTTTAAAACAGTATGATACTTCTTCAGATAAGCTATCATACCTAGTAAATCCGCTCCTTCATCCACATCTCCAATTAGGCCTGAGCCAGCTGAAGACAGTTCTTCAAAGAGAGATTCTGTATTGCGATCAAAAGCTTTGTTCTCTATGCCTTTGGTGGGAGTGCTATGCAACAAAAACAACACAAACAAATCAACAAATGTTACAAAGACGTTGTCAACAGTGTAAAATGAATACAATAGGCAAGTAATTGCCTATTAAATTTATATTTAATACAAAACATAATTTCAAAAGATTTCTGAAAGGTTTCCTAAGAAATTCTCATCAAATTTCACAGATACAATGACTGAAGAGGGGTGCCTCGGTGGCTCAGTTGGTTGAGCGTCTGACTTTAATTTCAGCTCGGGATCTCACAGTCGTGGGATCAAGCCCCACGCTGGGCTCTGTGCTGATAGCATGGAGTATGCTTGGGATTCTCCCTCTCCCTCTGTACGCCCCCCCACACCCCCCCCCCCACAACAGCATTCTCTCTCTCTCAAAATAAAAAATAAACATTTATAACAAAAGAAAACAAAAGAACAAAACAAAAATACACAATGAAAATACAGAATGACAGCCAACAGAGCACTGTTCTGCGTGGCATCTGGCACTGTATAAGTGCCTTACCAAGAATGCCTTACTGAATCCTCGCACCTACTCTATAAAGGAGGTGCTATCATCCCAATTTTATAGAAGAAGAAACTAAAGAGATTTAGGAACTTGCCAAGATTGTCCAGCAAATGAGAGAAAGAGGCAGGATTCAAACCTAGACAGTCAGGTTTCAGAATGCATGATGTTAACTACCGTGTTATATGTTATCTGGGTATAACTTGGCATGGCCGTTTTATTTTTCTTTTAAGGGAAATTACAGAATCTATTAAAATTTATAATATAAATACCCACTGACCCAAAAAGCCAATGTCTAAAAAAATCATTAAAAAACCCCTGTCATAAGAAGGAAATTACAAATGTAAAAGGATGATCAGAGTAGCATTCCTATAGTAGCTAAAATTGAAATGACCTAACTGATCATTAACAGGACAGAGGTAAGTTATGGATATACATAAAAGTTAAAGACTTTTAACTTTATAGTTAAAAACATCAAAGTAGAGCTTTACAAACTAAAGAAGCCCATTATATAGAGGTGCTTTTTGTTTTTGTTTTTTTAAAGCAAGTTACAAAACAGTGTATATATAAGCCCTTTATTGCAGGAATATGGAAGGAAATGGGGAAATGTTTGTGTGTGCACTAACACTATCCTGCACAGGATTTCTAGTTAAACTTGGTGGACCAGACATAGTCATTTGTCACCCAATAGGACATAGAAAATAGATAAAGAAATTTCAGCAGACGAAATGTGAACAAAATTCTGTTAAGATAGAAAACAGGCCAGTAACAGAAACTGATTTGACAGACCAGAAAAATCTGATAAGCCACTGGGGTTTAGGGAGGAATGAACACAGCACGTTGCTAGAACCTCTGAGAAGCCCAGGAATTGAAGGAACCAGCAATCTATAGACAGGTGCATGCAAGGGGGAGCCTAAAACAGAAGGATGGGACGAAAGCACAAGAAACCCTATGACAGTGAGGTCCAATCCTCCAGAACAGTGACACCTCCCCCCCGCCCCCAGAGAACTCTTGCTTTTGGTTCAGATCCTGATCTCAAGGTCATGAGATTGAGCCCCATGTCGACATGGAGTCTGCTTAAGATTCTCTCTCCGTCTCTCTGCCCCCGCCCTGCTACTAACCTAAGCCTAAGCAAACAAAACAAAATCCCACTAGGGTTTTACTGAGTCCAGAAAAACAAAGTTGTAAAAGAAAGTAAATGTAATCAGTATATTCTGTGGCTAAGCTGTGATCAGTATTTATATAGTCATGATGATTTAAATAATGAATGTTAATTTAACAAACACAGAGACAGATTATATTGGGAGGATGAAAGGAAGGATGGTGATTTAAGGAGCTATCCTTGTCATCTTTCACTGTAAAGCCAACAGCTAGTATTAGCGTTTTTAAATCTGGTTCCTTGGGCACCTGGGTGGCTCAGTCAGTTAAGCATCCGACTTCAGCTCACGTCATGAACTCACTGTTCATGGGTTCAAGCCCCATTTCGGGCTCTGTGCTGACAGCTCAGAGCCTGGAGCCTGCTTCAGATTCCTGTGTCTCCCTCTCTCTGTTCCTCCCCTGCTCTCACTCTCTGTCTCTGTCTCTCTCTGTCAAAAAAAAAAAAAAATAAAGATTTAAAAACAATTTTTAATTACAAAAATAAAATAAAATCAGGTTCCTCATTTGATCCACAGAACACAGAAAGTGATTTGAGTGACTGTTGTCTCCATTCTAGATGCACAGGAGTGTAGCTAATTCATTAGCACAAGGGATGCCCTGGGGCATTAGGACTTAATTTTCTCACAGAATCTCAGCCGAGAAACAGAAGGAGCAAGGAAGAGAACCATAAGGATGTGATTCCGATACCTGAAGAAAAATGGCAAAAGAGAACTAAGATGTGGCTGCCGCCACACCACAGCCTCAGCTGTGCCGAAGCCCAAGTTCTCCATGGACAACCTGTGAAGGCCGCTCTAGTGAGGTCAATTGGGGCTCAACATGCTGGGGGAGAGTTGAGCTCAACATTGACCTGCCCCACAAGAAGGTTGGTATCAATTCTGAGCACAGCATGGACACTCGCTGGAGACCCAGGGAAAACAGGCAAAGCTGTTTCCCAGCTCAGCCCCAAGTAGCAAGGGCCTGGATCCCTGCTCCCAGGACGGACCAAAGGGGGCATGACGCTGATTCCTCTCCTGCCTTCTAGACAGACCTGGGGCCTGGCAGTCCTGCCCAGCAAGGGGAGTTCCTACAGAGAGGCTTCCTCGCCCTGTTCGTTTCCCCAGAAAAGTTGAGCCACTTTTGTTGGGGCAGGGGGGGGGGGGGGGGGGAGAGAAAAAGATAATGAAGAAGAGAGAGACACTGCCTACTGGGAATGGGAATGAGGGGTGGGCAGGGGCAAGGGACTACTACTGCCCTTCAAATTTTGTATTATTACCACTTGACCTTAATACTGCATACATGTATGAGTCTAATAAAAATAATATTTTTAATTTTTACAGAGGTTCAGAATGACAAAAGCACACAAGTGCTTATAAGCAGCAGCATCTCCTAGGCTTAGGAGAGGACAAATAAAAAGCAAATTTCACTTTTTACACTCTGCATTGTTTACACCTTTAAATAAACAGTAAGGAAAAGATGTTTTTGGGAATGCAAGCTGGTGCAGCCACTCTGGAAAACAGTATGGAGGTGCCTCAAAAAAACTAAAAATACCCTACGACTCAGCAATTGCACTACTAGGCATCTATCCAAGGGATACAGGTGTGCTGTTTCGAAGGGACACATGCACCCCAATGTTTACAGCAGCACTATCAACAATAGCAAATGTATGGAAAGAGCCCAAATGTCCATTGATGGATGAATGGATAAAGAAGAGATGGTGTATATACATACAATGGAGTATTACTGGGCAAACAAAAAGAATGAAATCTTGCCATTTGCAAATATGTGGATGGAACTGGAGGGTATTATGCTAAGCAAAATTAGAGAAAGACAAAATTCATATGACTTCACTCATATGAGGACTTTAAGAGAAAAACAGATGAACATAAGGGAAGGGAAACAAAAATAATAAAAAAGGGAGGGGGACAAAACAGAAGAGACTCGTAAATATGGAGAACAAACTGAGGGTTATTATAGGGGTTGTGGGAGGGGGGATGGGCTAAATGGATAAGGGACACTAAGGAACCTACTCCTGAAATCATTGTTGCACTATATGCTAATTTGGATGTAAATTTAAAAAAATAAAAAATTAAATTAAAAAAAAGAAAAGAAAAGATGTTTTCACAGGACACAGCTTTTGAAATCAGAGAGTCTTAGATTGAATGCCAGCTCCACTTGCTAACTTCGTAATCTTGGGCAAGTTACTATACAATTCTGAGCTTCCTTGACTGTTAAACGGGGATAAAGATATTTACTTCATAAGGTTGCAATTAAAACTATATTAAATGAGGAGCACCTGGGTGGCTCAGTTGGTTGAGCGTCCAACTTTGGCTCGAGTCATGATCTCACGGCTTGTGAGTTTGAGCCCCGCATCAGGCATTGTGCTGAACAGAGCAGAGCCTGCTTGGGATTCTTGTTCTCTCTCAAAATAAATAAACTATATATATATATATATATATATATATATATATATATATGCCCCAATGTTTATTTACTTTTGAGAGAGAGAGAGACAGAGGCGTGAGTTGGCGAGGGGCAGAGAGAGGGAGACATAGAATTTGAAGCAGGCTCCAGGCTCTGAGCTGTCAGCACAGAGCCCGACACAGGGCTCGAGTTCATGGACGACTAGAATTCATGGACTGCTAGATCATGACCTGAGCTGAAGTCAGACGCTTAACCAACTGAGCCACCCAGGCACCCCAGAATTCTCTTTTATGGATGAAAAAATATATCTCAGATTCAAATCCAAGGCAGTATTTGAACCCACATAGTCTTACTCTAGGTTCATGCTTTTAACCATGACTGCAGTGATCAATCAATGGTAATTTTACAGTCATTATTATTAAAGGATAAATGTTATGGATGATCAACCAATGGTAATTGTATAGTCATTATTATTAAAGGATAAATGTTATGGATGAAATTAGGAGAAGGGAAGTAGCTCCTGTGTGACATTCTTGAACATCCATATGCTTTAGACGACCTTGATTAAGATTTAGATGACACATAACAGTTCTCTTGCCACCACTAAACAGCCTCCCCATGTAAAATGAGACTGATTTCTTCCAATAATGATAGCATTACAGTTTAGGGGGTGGGGAGAGTCGTTTTTGTTTTTGAGTAGGCTCCAACGCCCAGCACGGGGCTTGAACTCACGACCCTGAGATCAAGAGCCATATGCTCCACCAATTGAGCCAGCCAGGCACCCTGAAATCATTTTTTAAGGGGGTACATAATCGTTTTCCTGATCTGGGGGAAGGAACAAAGTTTGCTCAAATTTTTATTTCCCCTACTCCTGTTTCTGTTTCCTCAAATTCCAGAAAGTATTGGTTACACCTTGGCTGTCTTTTCCCCTGTCCTTCCATATGTTTCTAACCCCTGATGCTGCAATGACAACATTTCACATAATATTTAAACCATTTCAAAAGTGGAAACTGGAATATAATACCAACATTTCTTCAGCAAAACATTTGAATGCATTTCTTCTGCCCAGAGACCAGAGAACAACAGTATGCTTCTGGGAGAGGGGAAAAGGAAGGATAAGATCTTAATTTAACATTTAAAGGTACCTTGAGCCTTTATATCCACTGAGATCTTTGTCCATATCCAACTCAGGAGTGGATTCAATGATTGCTTGAACTTCTGACTTCTCTTCATTTTCAGCAGAACCTTAGGAAAAGGACAAGATGACATAAATAATGCATATATCACATACTGCGCCTAATATAAAATCCTGTTGCTTTAATGGTTGTAAATTCATCATTTCAACATAAAAAAATTTTAAGGAGTGGGTTCTAGGAAACATGGGGTTAGACAACATGTCATATATTCAATTAACAGTCAATATCAGAAACCGGTTTGTTTTGGGTTTCTTGGGACACAGTCCATTGCATCCCAGGCCAGAACGCCTTGTTTTTGCTTACTATCTAAGGAGTGAAACACAGAGAAATTAAAGATGAAGACTTATGATCTAAGGCCAGGGGCAGAAAAAGACTGTTCTCCTGCGTTTCAGGCTCCCCAAACCCAGCTGTCCAAAATTTTATTTGATCATCACCTCTTTTCAGCTTATTTACAATTGAAGATAATTTTATAACTCTAAAGCAGTAACATTCCTAAAATGTATCTTTTCATACCCACATGATCTTTGCCAGAAAGTAACTGAGGTAAGAACTGAGGTCACTTACCTGTTGATACATTTCTAGTTTCTTGAGCTACCTGTACTTCAATATGCTTGCTTATCTCTGACTTATTTGGTGTATCTGCAGCCTTCACAAATCCTTCATTATCTTCCTTTAAGGGAGTATCTGTAGGAATTACTGCCACATCTGACGCAGCTGTTGATGCTGGAGTGGTAGCTTTAGATCCTCCTTGGCTAACATCAGAAAGTTCATCCTACAAAATAAAAAGAATTATGGTAAAATCTTTAAATGATTCATTTACTTTAAACCGTTTTCTTAAATGGGTTAAGGAAAAGACTTACAGAGAGAAAATTCTATTAAAAAATCAGTAACAGTCACTGACTGAAGGGCACCCAGGTGGCTCAGTTGGTTAAGGATCCAACTTGGGCTCAGGTCATGATCTCACAGGTTGTGAGCTGGAGCCTTGTGTCGGGCTTTGTGCTGACAGCTCAGAGCCTGGAGCCTGCTTTGGATCCTGTGTCTCCCTCTTTCTTTGACCTCTCCTGCTCCCCCCGTCTCTCTCTCTCAAAAATAAATAAACATTAAAGAAAAAAAAAAAAAAAAAGACTTAGTGAAGTGCTTACACATACTAAGTATTTAAAGTGTTAGCAATTATTACAATTTATAACAATACACTCTGCACAACTCTGAGAGTTCTGAAACGCATGGCCTAAGGCAAAAGTATAAATAAACGTAACTTAAAAAATTAAATTATGCTATGGTGGGGGATGATCTTTAGTGACTTTTATTTCTCCTTTAAAATGCTATCCTTTTTAACTTTTAAAGAACGTTGTTAAAAACTAACAATATACCAATCAAAATTAAAGCATACTCTAAGCTTTGTATTACACCATCTGAGAGATTTAGGTTGGTTTTGGTGCTGAGAAGTCAGAGTGTGCTCAAATTCAAATTTAAAACTCTACCCAAGTATAAGAAAGCATTTTTGTCATACAGTCAACTACTGGTGCTATGGTGGACAGAAATGACAATGAAAGCAATCACACTTGGAGAACTTTATCACCAAAACTCTTAGCTTTACAACATTAAAACATTTTCACCTTCATTATCATCTCCTAATATTAGTTTGCTATCATGAATTTTGATGTAGTACAAATTTCACTACCAAGAGTGGCTGAACAAATATAAAACCAATTACCAGATGAGAATATAGATTTACGTAAATTGTATTTGCTGTGGCAAATCAAGAGCTCTTTATCCAGAAGATGTGGTGTATATACAATGGAATATTATTCAGCCACAAAAAAATAATTAAATCTTGCCATTTGCGACAACATGGATGGCTAGAGAATATTATGCTAAGTGAAATAAGCCAGTCAAAGAAAGACAAATACCATATGATTTCAGTCACATGTGGAATTTAAGAAACAAATGTACAAAGTGGTGAGGGGGAAACAAACTGAAAACCAGACACTTCACTATCCTGAACAAAAACATGGGTCGCAGAGGGGAGGTGGGTGGAGGGATGGGTGAAATAGATGAAGGGGATCAATGAGTATACTCATCTTGATGGGCACTGAGGAGTATATGGAACTGTTGAGCCACTCTCTTATACACCTGAAACTACTATAACACTGTCAGTCTCAAATTAACACTGAAACTAAATATTTATAAATAACTGACATTATATGACTGAATATATATATATATATATTTGTGTGTACATATATATATACATATTACATATATGTGTGTGTGTGTGTGTGTTATATATAAACTGAATAAATAACTGAAATTAAAGTTTAAAAAAAGTTCTTTATCCCTTCCACAGTGTCCTGCCCCCAACTCTTCATCCCTATCCCAGGCTCTGAGGGTTGTTGTTATTTTTTCCCCCTGATTTTTGTTTGTAAATGATGAGAGACGTAAAACATCACAGAATGTGAATGCCACTCCAGCATGAGTTACCCATTTAAGAGTCTGAGTATCGTGGCTCTATTGGTGGGCTTGAGCTCTAACACATGGTTAAAACCCAAGTGTCTGCCAATGACGTTCATCCCAGAAAATGCGTGCTATTCTCCACATTTATTTATTTTTGAAAGACAGAGAGACACAGAGAGTGAGTGGGGGAGGGGCGGGGGGGTACGACACAGAATCCGAAGCAGGCTCCAGGCTGAGCTGTCAGCACAGTTTGCGGGGCTCAAACCCACAAACCATGAGATCATGACCTGAGTTGAAGTCGGATGCTTAACTGACAGAGACACCCAAGAACCCTTACATATATACTTCTAAAGAAGAGTGTACATATGACATAATTTGTAACAGCAAAAAACTCCAAACAACTTAAATGCTTCAAAACAGATTAAGCAAATTACACCATATCCATATAAGAGACTAATATGCAGCAATTAAAAACTGTGTTGTAGGGGCGCCTGGGTGGCGCAGTCGGTTAAGCGTCCGGCTTCAGCCAGGTCACGATCTCGCGGTCCGTGGGTTCGAGCCCCGCGTCAGGCTCTGGGCTGATGGCTCAGAGCCTGGAGCCTGTTTCCGATTCTGTGTCTCCCTCTCTCTCTGCCCCTCCCCCGTTCATGCTCTGTCTCTCTCTGTCCCAAAAATAAATAAACGTTGAAAAAAAAATTAAAAAAAAAAAAAAAACAAAACTGTGTTGTAGAAGGGTACTTCCTGAAATGGAAAATTTTCAAAATACTTTGCAAATGAGACTGGGAATTGAAAGAATTCAGTGCAGGGGTGCCTGGGAGGTTCAGCCTGCTAACCATCTGATTCTCGATTTTGGCTCAGGTCATGATCTCACGGTTATACGATTGAGTCCCTCAGCAAGGAGACTGCTTGAGATCCTCTCTCTCCCTCTGTGTCCCTCCTCCACTCACGTGCACACATGTGCACACGCACATTCTCTCTCTCTTTCAAAAACCAAAACAGAACAAAAGACAATTCAGTACAGTATGAGCAATTTAAAAAATATGGCTAGAAAAAGCTCTGTTACAACAATGATTTTGATAGTGGTTGCGACTGGGTAGTTGGATAATGAGTGATTTTTGCTTTTCCTTTTGCCCTTGTTGGCATATATACATGTATATACACACACATATATATCATACATATATGCATATACATGTAAGTAGAAAAAATTACAAAACTTAGAATATAAATCTATATATGTAGTCTCAAACTTCTAGCTATATAAAGTGGCTACAGATAATAGGTAAAAAACTTTTTACTGCTTTTAATATTTCTCGGTTTCTAAATTTTTTAACGGTAGGCACGCATTACTATCATAAAAAGGAAAAAGTAAATTAAGTTTAAAATCAATTTGAATTGGGGCGCCTGGGTGGCTCAGTCGATTGAGCATCCGACTTCGGCTGAGGTCATGATCTCGCGGTCTGTGAGTTTGAGTCCTGTGTCGGGCTCTGTGCTGACAGCTCAGAGCCTGGAGCCTGCTTCAGCTTCTGTGTCTCCCTCTCTCTCTGCTCCACCCCCCCCCCATGCTCTGTCTCTCTCTGTCAAAAATAAAAAAATTAAAAAAACATTAAAATTTTTTTTAAAAAAATAAATTTGAATTAGTATAACTAGATGAAGTTATCTTTCACTTTGAAAGAAAGTTTTGAGAAAACATTCATACTACTAATGAATTGGGAGCTATCCATTCATTACTGCCTTGTAAGTTTAAGATAACTGCTTATCTGTCACCTGAAGTGCAACACTAAATAACCACATGCTGATAAAATTAGCTATAATGTGGAGAGCCTGGGTGGCTCAGTCTGTTAAAGGTCCAACTCTTGGTTTTGACTCTGGACATGATGCCACAGTTCATGAGATGGAGCCCTGGGTCAGCAAGAGTCGGACACTTAAACAAGTGAGCCACCCAGGCACCCCACGAAGAAAATGTTTTATATTTGTCATGGGCTATCCAAATAACATGAGGTTTTTTTATCTGTAACTTACTTCCCTTTTATACTTTTACCATATAAAAATATTTTACACTCATTAAAATAGCTCACTGTGTGGGCTGTACTTCTGGATCTCAGGGACACAGCATGAGAGCTGAGGAGGGAAAAGCTGTGAATTTCAGGGGACAGTTTTCAAAAGTGGCATTTCTTGTTGGTCCCCCAAGCAGTGGTGACATAAAGCTCCTGAGATTAGTAAAAGCACTGACAGGAAAAGTATCTGCTACAGTGTTTGCTTGGAGGCACCATATTCTTTTAAAGAAAAAAAATTTTTTAATGTTTATTTTTGAGACAGAGGAAGACAGAGCACAAGTGGGGGTTGGGGCAGAGAGAGAGGGAGACACAGAATCTGAAACAGGCTCCAGGCTCTAAGCTGTCAGCACAGAGCCCGATGCGGGGCTTGAACCCACAAACCATGAGATCATGACCTGACCCGAAGTCGGACGCTTAACCGACTGAGCCACCCAGGCGCCCCTGGAGGCACGATATTCTTACACTGCACCTACTACAAAAGAAATTATGAAATTCTGTCACTAACAATGCCTCCAACTAAGATACAGTGAAGAAAGACAAGCCTAAATATTAACCTGTTAAAAGATAAAACACATCACTTTTGGTCAACAGTAGGTTCATAAGATAGCATGTGCAAAATGAGAGAAAATTCTTATTAGAACCTAATGGAAACTGGGAGCATTTATATAAAGTATTCAATATAAAGTTGTTACAGGGGAGTTGCATGCTATTATTTGACTTTCAGTCTGTGACTTGTGGAGACCTCCAATTCCTATTTTATACCAGTCATTTGCCAAGTTGTACTGTTTTAGCTAATGGTCTTTTTTTTTTAAGTGTTTATTTAAATTCCAGTGAGTTAATATACAGTGTAATATTAGTTTCAGGTGTAGAATATAGTGATTCAACACTTCCATACATCACCAAGTGCTCATCACAACAAGTGTACCCCTTAATCCCCATCACCTATTTAACCTACCCACCTCCCTTCTGGGAACCATCAAGTTTGTTCTTTTTTCCCCCTTTGCTCATTTGTTTTGTTTTCTAAATTCCACATATGAGTGATATCATATGGTATTTGTCTTTCTCTGACTGACTTGTTTTGTTTAGAATTATACTCTCTAGCTCCATCCATGTCTTTGCAAATGGCAAGATTCATTTTTTGTGGATGAGTACTATTCCATTGTGTGTGTGTGTGTGTGTGTGTGTGTGTGTGTGTGTGTGTGTGTGTATGCATATATATACCACATCTTTATCCATTCATCAGTCGATGGACACTTAGGCTGCTTCTATAGTTTGGCAATTGTAGATAATGCTGCTATAAACACTGGGGTGCATGTTACCCTTTGAATTAGTATTTTGTATTCTTTGGGTAGATACCGAGTAGTGCAAATTGCTGGATCATCGGGTAGTTCTATTTTTAAATGTTTGAGGAACCCCCATACTGTTCTCCAGAATGCCTGAACCAGTCTGCACTCCCACCAACAATGCAAGAGGGTTCCCCTTTCTCTGCACCCCTGCCAACACCCGTTGTTTAGCTAAGTCTCGATTACAATTGCCTCTTTATGTGAAGACCACTGCCCTATCAATTCCAATTACCTGGTGTCCTTAACACATCCTCTTCAAACATGTGGCACTGGGTGCCTTACATGGTTGTCAAATCTCTATCAAATGTACGGATTCTGTAACCCATTTCCCCCCTCCAGTTTTTACTGGATTCTCACATTGTAGGCTGAGCATGTCACTGGAGAATGTCCACAAAAAGAAGGACACTGATTTGGGATTCCAGTGCTATGCCTATAGGGGAACGGTGCTCCGATGCATATTAAATTGTGTTTTAATAGAATAGGCGTCCTTCAAAGATGTTATGTGAACAGGCAAAAAGCACAAAAAGATGCTCAACATTACTAATCATCAGAGAAATACATATCAAAACTACAATATTACCTCATACTCATTAGGATGGCTATCAAAACAAACAAACAGAAAATAACAAGAGTTGGTGAGATGTGGAGAAATTAGAACCCTTGTACACAGTTTGTGGGATTATACAATGGTACACCTGCCCTGGAAATAGTGTGGTATTTCCTCAGAAAATTAAAAACAGAACTGCCACATGATCAATCCAGTAATACCCCTTCCAGATATACATCCAAAAGAATTGAAAGCAGAATCATGAAGAGATACTTGCTCACCCATGTTCATAGCAGCATTATTCAAAATAGCCAAGAGGTTGAAGACCCAAATGTCCATCAAGAGATGAATGGACACATCAAATGCGGTCTATATATACAATGGAGTATTTATTATTCAGCCTTAAAAAGAAAGGAAATCCTGAAACATACTACAACGGAGATGAATCTTGAGGACATTATGCTAAGTGAAATAAGCCAGTCACAAAAGACAAATACCACATGATTCCACATAGATGAGTACCTAAAGTAGTCCAACTCATAGAAGAGAAAGTAGAATGGTGGTTACTGGAGCTGGGAGGAGGGGGAACGAGCGACTTGTTTAATAGGTAAAGAGTTTCATATTTGCAAGACGAAAAACCTCTGGAGATCTGTCTCGCAACCATGTGAATATTCTTAACATGGCTGAACTGTGTACTTTAAAAAATGAGTAAGATGGTAAATTGTGTTGTTGTTTTTTTTTTTTTAATTTTTATTTTATTTTTGAGAGACAGAGAGATACAGACTATGAGAGAGGGAGACACAGAATCCGAAGCAGGCTCCAGGCTCTGAGCTGTCAGTGCAGAGCCCGATGCGGGACTTGAACTCACAACTGTGAGATCATGACCTGAGCTGAAGTCAGACGCTTAACCCAGGCACCCCGAGTAAGATGGTAAATTGTATACTGTATGTATTTTACTACACACAAAAGAAAACAGGTGTCATTACTTTTAGCTTCACTTGAGATGCCATGGCGAAAGCTATCTGGTCTTTGTGCCCTTTTTTTACTGGTTTTAGAGATCAGGCTAAAAGTCTACAAGCCTCGGGGCGCCTGGGTGGCGCAGTCGGTTAAGCGTCCGACTTCAGCCAGGTCACGATCTCGCGGTCCGGGAGTTCGAGCCCCGCGTCAGGCTCTGGGCTGATGGCTCGGAGCCTGGAGCCTGTTTCCGATTCTGTGTCTCCCTCTCTCTGCCCCCCCCCCGTTCATGCTCTGTCTCTCTCTGTCCCAAAAATAAATAAAAACGTTGAAAAAAAAATTAAAAAAAAAAAAAAGTCTACAAGCCTTTAGAAAATATTTTCAGTTGTTCCATTCATCAAACGCCTCCCTCGTGTGCTCAGTCCTGTACAGAATACATAGGTCATGTGTTAGTCACCACTGACCTATAAGTATTTATGTTCTGAGACACTGTAAGTTTACAATTACTGAAGATAAATTATTCCACGAAGGACAACTTGGAAATGTCCAGTGTTTTCCTAAGTAGCCTGCTTGACTTCATCTGAAATAAGCCAAATAAAAGTGCAAGCAACTGTTACATAAGTCTGTCTTTTTTTTTTTTTAATGTTTATTTACTGAGAGAGAGAGAGAGAGAGAGAGAGAGAGAGAGAGAGAGACAGCACTAGCATGTGTGCGCCAGCCAGCAGGGGGGAGGGGCAGAGACAGAGGAGACAGAGACTCCCAAGCAGGCTCAGTCCCACAAACCTCGAGATCACGACCTGAGCCAAAATCAAGAGTCAGATGCCCAACCGATCGAGCCACCCAGGCGCCCCCTAAGTCTGTCTTTTGGAGTCAAAGATTTTTAAGTCTAATGAAAGTAAAGACAAAATTACAAGAGGTAACCAGCTCCATGAATCCCCACTATAACACTTATCACCTTATATTTTAATTTTTATGTTTACATTTCTTTCTCCACAAGTAAAAGTTAAATGTCTAAAGCAGTGGTTCTTAAGCTCTTTTGATTTACAACTCTCTGTATGGCATAAGAGAAACACAAAATTCTGTGTGTACATTTATTTTCTGGAAAGTTTCATAACTTTGATTCTTAAAGGAGTGTGTGACCCAAAGAAACACTGAGGACCTTAACTCTAGACACAGTTAGATGGACTAACCCTAGATGTTAACTATACTTTGGGTTTAAGAAAATTCTGATTACTAAAGGAGAGGTATGAATGTCCTGGCCCTGAGGATATTTCTGAACAAAGGGGGCGTTGTTTCACTGTCACTGAGAGATGAAGGGCTTCCATGGACCTGGGTGAGTAGTGGGTAGCAGAGAATCTTATTTGTTGTCCTATCCTATCCCCAGTGCCCAGCGTATCAAGACTGACGTGAAGAAGGCTCACAACAGTTGTTTAGTCAATAAAGCCGAATGGTGCCCTGATTGAAGCTAAAGAAATCTGCTCAACTAGGGAGGCAGCCCACGGGAAAATGACATGCTGGGGCAGTCTCCAGGATACATACAAGTTATGTCCATTCTGTCCCGAGGAAGGCATCTGCAAATTTGTACAGGGGTATCTGTATGTTTCTTACCTAGGAAATGGATAGATGGAAATAGGCTGAATTTCCATAGGATTTACTTACATTTTCTCTCCTTTATTTTAAAATGCTGGCTTTAGGGGAGGAATAATTTGTAGATTACAATAAAGCCCTAGCAACCACTGGGGAGGAAATATAATTTTCTCCTGTATTTCAGTGAAAAACATCAGTAGTCTTGAGAACAGCAGATGAGTAAATAACCAATAGTTAATCGCTTTTGTTTACTTTCTGTAAAGTGATCTGAAACACCATTCTCACATCCTGTTCTACAGCCTTCAGAGGTTCAGGACCACTCCTGGGAAGAAGGAAATATTATACAATAGACAACAAGATCATGTATTTACTGGGTATATTTGGCTTGCTCTATCTCTCAGGATAATAAGATCTCTGTAACCTACTGTTGTTGTTGTTGTTGTTTGGGGCTTTTTTTTTTTTTAATGTTTATTTATTTTTGAGAGAGAGAGAGCAAGCGAGCAGGGGAGGGACAAAGAAAGAGGGGGACACAGGATCCACAGTGGATCCACAGCCAGCTCTGTGCTGAGAACCTGATGTGGGACTCGAACTCATGAACCACAAGAGCATGACCTGGGCCAAAGTTGGATGCTTAACCGAACGAGCCACCCAGGTGCTCCATAATCTACTCTGTTAAAATGAGGGTTTGGGGGCTTTGTTTTAATTTGATTTAAAAACACCTCCTTGGGGCGCCTGGGTGGCACAGTCGGTTAAGCGTCCGACTTCAGCCAGGTCACGATCTCGCGGTCCGTGAGTTCGAGCCCCACGTCGGGCTCTGGGCTGATGGCTCAGAGCCTGGAGCCTGTTTCCGATTCTGTGTCTCCCTCTGTCTCTGCCCCTCCCCCGTTCATGCTCTGTCTCTCCCTGTCCCAAAAATAAATAAACGTTGGAAAAAAAAAATTAAAAAAAAAAAACAAAAAAAACCACCTCCTTAAGCCTCTAGTTTAAAAGATAATCATGGCTCAGAAATCAGCACTTGGATCATGTCTTACCTAACTCTTTACCAATAAATGGCACACCATTTAATCCTTTTGTCTTTTCACACAACTCTGAAAAGTTGTGTGAACCCTGAAATCTATTCTAATCATCTTGCATATTTAACATGCAAAACATTCCAGTACACTTGGAAATGTTCACTCCACCCTCCTCTCATCCCACTGCCATATCTGAAACTGTTAGATATCACTAATAATCGAAGGATGACCAAGATTGAAATCCTTTTTCACAAAAACAACTATTTGTTCATTTTCTTTGTTTCTTTCTCTACATTTGCCCTCTATGAGACAAGTGTTTCTCTCAAACACAAAGCAACCCTAAGCTTTAAATATTCTTGGTCTGGAAATTCATCAAAGTGTTTTTCAAAGCCTAAAATACGGCTGCTAGCTCTCTGTTAATTCTCTCAAAAAGCCATATATTATCAAGGCATGATTCACTTTATAAAAAACACACTGCCTTTCAATGTTTGTTATATGATCTTTGACTCTGGATCATCACCATCTTTAACCCTTCTCAACTGTTCAATTTATCAAAAGCTGGCAGGGGGGTGGGGTGGGGGTGGCTTTGGGTGGCTCTCTATCAAAATGGAAAAACTGTGAACACACATTTTTTAATAAAAAACAAACAGCAAACTACAGGAAAATACTTAAGAGTATATGGCCATTTATCTTACAAAGATATTATAAGTATGTATTATCTATGTGCATATATAAAAAAAAAAGGTCTAAGGACAGATATACCAACGATTCACAATGACTACAGAAAAGTAGGGAATTTAGGCTTGGAGAAACTTTAGTCTAGATTCATCAATATTATTTAAAATTGGGAAATTGAGTTAATATTAAAAAATTATGAATCCTGTTTTATAAAATATTTGGACACAGAGAGCACCTTAATAATATTTCTAGTATCTGGTATAGTGGGTACTAAATAAATACTTTTTTTTTTAATTTTAATATTTATTTATTTTTGAGAGAGAGAGAGAGAGACAGAGAGAGAGACAGAGACAGAGACAGAGACAGAAACTGAAGCAGGCTCCAGGCTCTGAGCTGCCAGCACAGAGCCTGACGTGGGGCTCAAATCCACAAACCGTGAGATCATGACCTGAGCCGAGTTCAAACACTTAACCAACTGAGCCACCCAGGCACCCAATAAATACTTTTTAACACAAGAAGCAAAGTACTCGGTTTTCAACATGAAATTATTAGTTATTTTTCCTATTCTAAAAGCTTGTCTAAACATTAAATATCAATAAGAATATAATAAATACTTATGTGCCAATTACTTCAAAAGAAGCCATCTTTGATGCAAGCTTTAAAAACCGTAATTTTCAAATGGTATTATTTTTTTTACCAATTTTCATTCTCAACATACATTAGCACCTTGGTCAACACACTACCCGGTAAATATGCCAAAAAGAAAAAAAAATCTCACTTCAAACACCCACTAAGAAGGAACTGATTCCATTTTCCCTTCTCAAGCAAGATTTTTTTATTTATTTTTTTACATCTATTTATTGTTGAGAGACAGAGTGAGATAGAGCACATGCTGGCAAAGGTCAGAGAAAGAAGGAGACACAGAATCTGAAGCAGGCTCCAGGCTCTGAGCTGTCAACACAGAGCCCGATGCAGGGCTAGAACCCACGAACCGTGAGATGATGACCTAAGCCGAAGTCAGTCACTTAACCAACTGAGCCACCCAGGCACCCCTCTCCAAGCAAGATTTTAAAGGGGGGGAACGTATATACCTTACAATTTTGTCAGTTGTACCTCAGTAAAGACGAAGGAACGGATGAACATACATACATACATACATACATACATACGATAAATAATAAATAAATAAATAAATAAATAAATAAATAAATAATAGGGAGAAAGTACTGAAGATTAAAAGCAGTAAATTTTCCATCTTTTATTCTCTTCGAACCCCAACCATCAGCTGTGGCTGGTTCCTGAACTTATCATATGAGGATATATGTGAGGAAAAAAGCTTATATACAATAAATGAAGTTACAGAAGAAATTCCTTATCCTTTGTCACAAGCAAAATCATGAAATATTACAACATATAATCCATTTTTCTTAAAATTGTATTTTATTTTACCCTATTCTAAACACTAATACAAAAATCCAAAAGGAGGTAATATATAGTGTAAACAAATGGAAAAACACAACATAAGCATCAAAGAAATGCTATAGGCAATCAAGTTTCAATCAACAAGCACATTCAATCCCTGAGCAGCAGTGAACTGTAGTGAGAGGACACAGAGAAATAAAAGAGCGGGGGGGCATCTGCTGGTGCCAGAAAGGAAGTGAAAGATACATAAGTCAACCTGGAAAAAGCTCCCCAATTCCAAAGCTGTAACAATTTGAGCAACAAAATAAATGATAGCACTAGATAACCCACAGAATAAAATAAATATCCGTGAGTTCAAACAAGGAAGGAAGGAAGGAAGGAAGGAAGGAAGGAAGGAAGGAAGGCAGGCAGGCAGGAAGGCAGGCAGGCAGGCAGGCAGGCAGAAGGGAGGAAGGGGCTCACCCTCACAGAAGAATTAAAGTTAATGTAGAATGGATGAAGAAAACAGAAAATAAGCATTGGATCACTACAGTAATGACTGTAAGATCCAGTGACGGATACTAAAATAAGTAGCTGAAAGTTTGAAGAGAAACGGGATATTTGCACAGTCTCCGAGGAGATCCCCCAAGACACTTATGAACTATAAAGGGAAAAACAGCAACGACGGTGGAGAAAGCCAACACACAGCAGCTACACCAAGCAATCTAAGTTAGTCACCACTAAGGCACACTGCTTCTGCGGCATTCTTGTCAAAACATATAACCTCAATCTAATCACGAAAAATCACCAGAGAAGCTCAAACGGTGGGACATTTTACAATATAATTAACCAATACTCTTCATGCCTCAAGGTCAAGACTGAGGAACTGTCACATGTTGGAAGAGACTGGGGACACTTAACTCAGTGCAAGGTGGGATGCTGGACTGGATCCTGAACCAGAAGACAGTGGTGGAAAAACTGGCAAAATCCTAATATAAGTCTACAGTTTAGCTAATGATATTGTACCCATGTCAACTGTCTGTTTTAATAATTGTATATACTATGGTTAGTTAACACTTGATGATGGGTGATGGGTAACCAGGAATTCTGTACTGCTTTAGCAATTTTTCTGAAAGTCTAAAATATTTCAAAATGATAAGTTAAAAAAAAACTGAGCCCTTTAACTGTTTAGATATTTTTAACTACACACATTTTATAGTAGGAATCTTTAATCACAAAAGATTACAGGGTAAGGTTCAACTACTATACAAATTCAAGTTTGGAAAAAGTGAAGAAATAGGAACTAAATGGTAAACCACAAATGGAGGAGGATGGAAGATTCTTCTGCACAAGAATGCTGGCTCTGTTACCATTTCCTGTTCTGTATGCTAAGCACATCCCCTGAAGAATGCAGCCACACACTGACCACTGGCTGGCTTCACATACCAAACCCTGCTAACAAGAGCTTTTCACAGCAGTCCAAAAGTATTTCAAGTCATATGGTTTTAAAAGAACTCTTAAACTTCTGACAAGTAGGTCCCCCTCCAATTGCTTTTTATTTTAAATTGTTTTTCTCAATTCTAAACGTCATATTCCACTAACAATCACCAACCTGGGATACTCTTTGAAGAAAAAGATATTTGGTGGGGAGGAGTATATGCTAGAAAACAGCATGAAAACATTATGTACAGTACAGGATTCTTTAAATACCTCATTCTCTCTCTTTCCATAGCTGTGCGTAAGGAAGGGATGTCTGAACTCGAAATGTGTCCAACAGTAAAGAACTCGTACAATACATCACCAGTGAGAGGACAAAGGGCTCTTGGCAGGCAGTTTGGCAATGTCTATCAAAATTTTAAATGTATGTTTTGATCCAGCAATCCCACTTACAGGAATCATAAATACAAGCATAAAATTATGTGTAAGGTTATTCACTACAGCATTGTTTATAATAGCAAAGGACTAGGAAAAACTGGGGTGTCCCATCAAAGTAGATTTTAATTATAGCCAGGATATGTGAACGCTTCGCCTCCGCCCTTCCTCCAGGATTCTGATAAATCAATGATCTTCCTTCACTCCTTTGTTTTCAATTTCTCTTTCTACTGGACCCTTCTAAGTACACAAGCAACAAGGTCCCTCCCATACTAAGAGTACCTTCCCTCCCACCCCCTCCACTGCTCAGGCAACTCACGTTGTCCTTTTCCCTCTTCCCATTACAACTACCTGTTTTGAGTCCTTGACACTTTCTTGTTCCTCTTTTCTTGACTTCAACATTCACTCCTGTTACTGGCCCTGCAACTCAAACTGCTCAAACCTACACCTAACAAATTCAATCTTCATCCTACATGACGTCTCCACACCAGCTGAGCCTGCTAACGACTGCTTCCATTCTAAAGCCCTCTCATCCTTTGACTTCCAGGGCCACAATCTTTTGCGGTCTCTCTTTCTTGCCACTTCCAGCCAGTGTCCTTCTCTCCACATACATCTTCTGAGTCTCCAGTCCAGATTTCCCCCATCCCCACTCTATGTGGATGCTGCCTTCCTCACCTGCTCAGGCTCTCACACCCTATGCCTAGGGTGTCTTTCTTGGGGAGGTCTTTGTCACCCTGTTTAAGATCTGACACCCGGGGCGCCTGGGTGGCTCAGTCGGTTAAGCGTCCGACTTCGGCTCAGGTCCTGATCTCGCGGTCTGTGAGTTCCAGTTCGAGCCCTGCGTCGGGCTCTGTGCTGACTGCTCAGAGCCTGGAGCCTGTTTCGGATTCTGTGTCTCCCTCTCTCTCTGACCCTCCCCCATTCATGCTCTGTCTCTCTCTGTCTCAAAAATAAATAAACGTTAAAAAAAATTTTTTTTTTTTAAAAAAAGATCTGACACCCAAAGCCAGACTGCCCCTTTGCATGGATGTCCTTCACGCTACCAGGGCCCTGGCACCTCTCTCCACTAGGTTATTCCCTCATGATATACTCCCAAGCTTGTGTGGGTTAGATACCTGCCCAACCCCCACCCCACTTCACCCTAGGGTGCTTCATACTGCTCTGCCCTAACTACCAGCTTTAGCACTAAATTGTGCAGAAAGGACACAGGAAGGGCAGATGATGCAATACTACAAAATATAAATAATTACAGCTTTATAGTAAGTCCTGATATCTAGTAGGGCAGGTTAGTGTTTTTATTGTTCTTCTTCAGGACTGTCTTGGGTTATTCTTGGTCTTTTGTTCTCCAAGCCTTCTTTCTTTGCAGCTTGTTGGTGAATATAATTCAGTTGGATGAACAACCCTACCGTAACATTTTTTGCCCATTCCCAGACTTAGCACTTTAACAATACTTTATTTACTTACTTACCTATTTATTTAAGTTCATTTATTTTGAAAGAGAAAGAGAGCATGCATGAGCGCAGGGCGGGGGTCAGAAAGAGAAGGAGACAGAGGGAATCTCAAGCAGGCTCTGTGCTATCAGCACAGAGTCCGACTCGGGGCTCGAATCCTTGAACTGTGAGATCATGACTTGAGCTGAAACCAAGAGCCCAACGCTGAACCAGCTGAGCCACCCAGGTGCCCCTATAATACATTTTTAGCAGAACAGCTTAGGTGATTCAACACAAGTTGCTTTTGACCTATTTCACTAGAAGCACTTCCAGTAAGAAATGTCTGTTAATGATGCAATATAAACTTCTGCCTTGAACTGATCTCTAAACTAGATCTGAGGGTCATTAACAGGGTGTCAGGTGAGGCTTTGCATAAACTGTGGCATTTTGATTGGCCTTCAAAGAAGGCTATTTCTACTGGGAGTAACCTAAGCAGGACAGAAATATATATGTGGGAAAATTATAAAAGAAAGCAACTGGATGCAGCAGTTCAGGAAAGGCTTGAGGGCCAGAGATTCAAATCTGTGAACAGACGTGTGGAAGGCATTTACAGACATGGGACTTGAGCTACCCAGATTATGTAGAGAGGAGGGCTGAGCTTTAAGCTCTGGGGAACTCCAACACCTAGAGATCCAGGAGCCACCAGGGGAGGGGGTGTCCTGGAAGCAAAGGGAAGAAAGCATTTCAAGAAGTTCAAAGTATTTGAGTGTGTCAATGCTGCTACAAGGTAGGGTGGGAATGAGAATTTCCCCTTATATTTATAAAGATGGATGTTCTGGGTAACCCTTACAAAAGGGTTAAGTCAACACAGTAGTTAAAACAAAAAGTCTCAGAGAAGAGAAGTGAAAACCATTCCTCAAACATGCCAGTTTGTCCCCGCCTCAGAGCCTTTACAGATGCTATTTGGTCATCCTGAAACATGTATTCCTCTAGACTGTTCTGTACACCCGTACATCCCTCCTGTCAGGATGCAAATCACCTCCTCCAAGAGGCCTTCCTAAGTAAACACCCTTCCCCACTAATTACTTTTTAGCCCCTTACACCTTGCTTTCTCAAAACAGTATATCACACACACAAGACAGTAAATCACAATACTTGAAATCTGTTACTTCATTTATTTGTTAATCTCTCCTACAAGAATACAATACATGAAGGAATAACATGTACAAACACTTTTTAAGGGCAACGTAAACATTTTTCTGGATGCATCATTCCTGAAAGATCTTCTAGTACCTGAAGATACAACCTTATTGTTTTTAAGTTTATTTATTTACTTTGAGAGACCATGCACGTGAGCACAAGCAGGGGAGGGGTGGAGAGAGAGAATCCCAAGCAGGCTCTGCACTGTCAGCACAGAGCCCGACGCAGGGCTCAAACCCATGAACCGTGAGATCATGACCTGAGCCGAAGTGGGCCGCTTAACCGACTGAGCAACACAAGCGCCTCTGAAGATACAACCTTATTGACTACAATTCTCTGGCGGTACGAACTGTGCAATACAGCAACAAAGAAGGTCGGTAATGTTAGAATCATTGGCAACCCCCCCCGTACTGCCATTCTTCTGCCACGAAGCTTCCTATAGGAACCTATATGTTCCTTGGTTATAACCCATCATGTGGTTTTTCTCACAGAACATTTTTACCTTAACGTTACTTCAGAGAAAACTGTGTTTAGTAAAATTAATTTAATTCTCACCTTCCATTTCTTGTTCACAATGGCAGAGCATACCCTAAATCCAGCTAGGTCATCCCCAAAGTTCTCAGAGAAATGAAAGTTGTAGAAAACTTTAAATCAGAGATAGCCTAGCCCACTTGTTGTCATACATGGACACCAAGACCAGTGGTCCATAATTAAAACTCCTAAACCCAGGTGGCTCAGTCGGTTAAGCGTCCGACTCCGGCTCGGGTCATGATCTCACGGTTTGTGAGTTCGAGCCCCGCGTCAGGCTCTGTGCTGACAGCTCAGAGCCTGGAGCCTGCTTCTGATTCTGTGTCTCCCCCTCTCTTTGCCCCTCCCATGCTCAGGCTCTGTCTCTGTGTCTCAGTAATAAATAAATGTTAAAAAAAATTCTGAACTCCTCAACCCAACTCCTAGCCTTTTGTAAAGTTAGAGAAAGCCGTCTGGCTTATGACAAGGGCCTAGGTAAATAACAAAGTATGTTCTAATTATTAGACAAACTTTAGAAACTAGACTTTTGTTATTTTGTAATGTACCACTTCACTCCTGGAAATTATTAGTTGAGACCTTTATATCATTTAGTGGCTCTGTGTCCAGAGTAGAAAGAGATAGGATTTTATTCTAGAAACTCTACGGGAAATACTTGCCTTAGTATCTCTAAGAAGGATACAAAAAAAACCCTCCCGGGTTTAAGTCCATATTAATAATCTGTTAATCAGTTTATAACTTGTCAGTGAAGTTCTGGCACAGCACGTTGCTGGATTAAATAAATAAGAGAATTACAATCATCATCACTTTAAGGTTCCTTTTTGGAATATAAGTAAAATATAGTTACCATATGGTATATATTTTTGATGTACTAAAAGTATCCCTCCTACTTAATTTTGTTTTGGGAAAGGGACACGGTAAGTAGGTGTATTGAGGGAGGGGTGTTCTGGAAGATCTATTAAACCTACAGGCATGCTTTAAAAAAGCTAGAGTGGAGTAGCAGTGAAGAAGTAGAGAGTCTCCTAGAGGCATCGATGTGGACTGCTACCGAGCACATGCATGGTTAGATTCTAATAACTTGAACGATACGGAAGAGAGAAGGGGAAAAGGTGAAGTCAGTCTTACTGTTAAAAATACTTTTCAGTGGGAGAAAAGCTATCAAATATTTATTGATTGCTTACTGTTTCGAGCACATTTCAAAGATCAATGGAATGATTCTAAATGCCCCTACAAAAACCAAAAAACAAACCACACAAAATACAAAAAACACAAAACCTCCACTTACTGGAGCTGACAGACCATTTATATTATCCAAAAAAAGTCTTCCTAACATCTAAAACAAATAATTCACTTAACAAACACATTCTGAGTGGGCACTATGTGCTAGGCACTTTTCTAAATGCTAAAGATACAGTAGTAAGTAAACCACATGGATTTTAAGTGGAGGGAAATATACTAAATAAGTAATGGCTTAGTATTTTAAAAAGTATCAGAGTTACCTTTAAAGCACTTAGACCATGATAAGTACTTTGGAGGGGGAAAAAAAAAGAAAGAAAAGGAGATAAGATGTAAGAAATTTATTTGTATTCATTGTAGGTAGCCTATCTGTTTTATTATAGAGTAGATTTTATAATATAACAAGGTTCTTTTAGAATCAATATTCGCAGGGGGCGCCTGGGCGGCTCAGTTGGTTAAATGTCCGATTCTTGATTTCAGTTCAGGTCATGATCTCATGAGGTCATGATTTGTGAGTTTGAGCCCCACATCGGGCTCTGCACTGCTAGAACAGACTGCTTGGGTTTCTCCTTCTCTTTCTCTCTCTCTCAAAATAAATAAATAAACATAAAAAATATATAACCCAGGGACGCCAGAGTGGCTCAGTCAGTTAAGGGTTTGACTTCAACCCAGGCCATGATCTCACAGTTTGTGAGTCTGAACCCCACATCAGGGTCTGTGCTGACAGCTCAGAGCCTGGAGTCTGTTCAAATTCTGTGTCTCCCTCTCTCTCTCTGCCCCTCCCCTGTTTACTTGGGTGCTCTCTCTCTCTCTCAAAATAAACATTAAAAAAATTATATATATATATATATATATATAATACATATTTTTATAAAATATATCACTTTGTAAGGTACAAAATATAACTTCATATATTTTTTAACTATTAGTATATCTCCCCTCTTAGAGTTTATTATTAATTATAATTTATTTGATATGTTCTTGGTCAAGAATATAACCTATAATAACTAACCACAAGGCCTTTTAGCTAAACACAATGCACTTTTGAATATTGCTTTATGAAGGATTTTGAGGGGAAAAAAACATGTTTAGAAAAAAAAGTGAAGGCGCGCCTGGGTGGCTCAGTCGGTTAAGTGTCTGACTTCGACTCAGGTCATGATCTCGTGGTCCGTGAGTTCCAGCCTTGCATCAGGCTCTGTGCTAACAGCTCAGAGCCTGGAGCTTGCTTCTGATTCTCTGTCTCCCTATCTCTCTGCTCCTCCCCTGTTCATGCTCTTTCTCTCTCTCAAAAATAAATAAACATTAAAAAAAAAAAAAAAGTGAAGCCCTACTAAATTGTGAAGCTTCCAACAGTGAACCAAGGATTTCAAGCACCAATGATTTTCATTTCTAAAAAACATTACACTCACTAGTCACCCCATCTAAAATTTATATGATCAAATAAAAATCAAAATAGCCTAAATCAAATGGAAATTTTGGTTATTAGTGTCATTAGTATACTAATCAAGATATAACGATGCTTGACTTTGTTTTCCTATATAACCTGAAAGGAACAGTAAAATACTAACTCTTTGGGAAGAACTCATTGCTAATTTAAAACAAAGGCATTAATTTTACAAGCTAAAATGCATACAAACTTTCATTTTACTATGTTTCAGCTGTCTAGCACTTCTAACTTGGATTAGAAAGTTTATACAATGTGTTGAGGGAGCGTAGGGCAAGCTAAGGGCAAAGTACAGGCTAACAGTTCCCTGCCCCTGCCTGCCCCTGCCTGCCCCCCCTCCCCCCACCAGGTGGAATATGTGTGATATTCCTCGGATACTCCCGGTTGCCCAAGAACAAAGGAAAGGGGTTTAAGTACTTGCCATGGTGATGTGGGAAACTAAGGCAAATGAAAAATTAAACTCCCTTACTGCCTACAGGCCACTGACAAGTCCTTGAAATGGGCAGAATAATCTCCCTCTAGGAGGAGCCTGGATGACGATAACACTTTGCTAGGGGCAAAAGAGAATCTTGGCTTAACATTATCCTGATGCCCCTCTCAGGAACCTGTAAGTCTACTTTAACATACAAAAATTCCTTTGGAAACGTCCTTTATCTCAACTCCCCCAAGATATATGCTGGCAAACAGACTCCAAGCTTATGGCCCCCAATATACATCTGAAGGGTCTCATGACTCAGGTTTTACTAAACATTAATATATGGTGTTTCCTTAGCAACAGCTAGCCCCTCAAGGTCCTGGAAACCTTGCTTCCAAAATTCCTTCGCGACTTGCTCTATCCCTGACCCCCTCCCAACCTGAGGGTATGTAATGGGTTACCCACCACAACCCCAATGCAGCTCTTCCGGCGCACAGGTCCTGCCCCCATGCTATAATAAAATCACCTTTTTGCACCAAAGACGTCTTCAAGAATTTTTTCTTGGCTGTCGGCTCTGGATCACCCCCCAACCATGACCCCAAAACTTCATCACAATGTAAATTAAGATTTCATCAAAATTAAGCTTACCTTCAGGCTGGCATGAGAACGTGGTTGACTTAAATCCTGAAATTTCCATTGCTCTGATCCAGGGGTCTCTCCGCCTTTCTGAGTATCTGGTGTAAGCAATCCGTCTCCAGCAGGTAATGGGAAAATCCCTAATGATATAGGACGTTCTTTTCTATTGAAGAAGGGAGAAAAAATTAAGCATTCATTCATTTTTTATTTTAATTATCATGACTATAAGTAATAAGCCTGGGCTGTCACTGGTTTAGAGTAATAACTCTTAAAAAATACTGTCTGCCTATCTAAACAAGTAAGTAGACTTACCAAAGAGAAAGGACAGTCTCAGAAGTTCAAATTAGCCCCAAGAAATTAATTAAGAAAAGTAATAACTAATAGTTTAAGAAACCTTCTAAGTTACTGATGAGTTCCTTCCCCGGGAAGCAGTCAGTGGTCTGGTTTCATAGCAACAAAAGCTACTAAATTTTCATTCCCGCTTACATTAGCCATCGGGAAACTGGCAACCTCCTCCTTTGGAAGGAAGTACAAGCTTTGCTTCTAGACTTCCCAAATCCTCAAACCCATACCTAGATGCTTACCCAAGCTTCTTCAGGGTACATCTTTTCTGCCTAGAGGAAAATCTGTGTATAATCTAAACGAGGACTACCAATTAATTGATAAAAAGAACTCAAGAGAGGTTTAATCCTTAACAGCAGGAAAGCGGTATTTTTCTACAGAACCAGTATATGCATTCCTCTCAATCACGGTACTTATGAGAAAACCATTGTCAGTTTTTCCAAACAAGGAGGCCAAAAAATTCTATAAAAGACTGTAGAGTTTCCAGTGCTTTGTGGGAAATTTCAATGAACAAGAGTTACAATTTTAATAAGAATAGAATTTCAACTAGAAACACATCCTTTGGTGAGGCATAGCAGATTACAAATCAAAGGACTTTTTATAGGGTGGAAACCAGCCTAGGAAGAGGTCGTCCTGGGTCATTAACTCAAAAGAGAGGAAACTGGCAAGAAAGGAGACACTAAAAGTTTGGGGCCTCCTGGAACTCATACCTCTACTGGTAAGAATGTAAATTAGAATAGAAACACTAAGGCTGTAAATAAAAGCGGGAAAATACTCCGTTTTGCTAAGTTATTCTCTAAGCTCATTTTTATACCAAGAAACTTAAGCCACTTGAAATGTGCCCTCACTTAACACAAAGGATATATGCTCTTCCATTCCAAACTACAATCAAAGGATTAGTAAAACTGCCAGAACACCTTCTTAAAGACTGGATGAAGGAAAAGGATTGAGAGACTGCATTTTGTCAAAGGTGTGTGCACCAGGAAGTAAAACAGGACTTTTCTCTATTACTTATTGATCATTTCTTTACATGTGGAATACTCTTCCCATTTGATTTGGGAAAATTCAAATGCAGGTAGGGAGGACAATAAAAGGCTAGATTTTAAAACAAATTTGTTTATAAACAATCTATGAGCTTCCAGAACATCCAAACGACAAAAACTAAATTAACTACTCAGCTATTCTGTTTAGACCAGTTATTCCCTACTGCTGCCTCAGCAGTAAAGTTTTTATAAGTCTGTAGTGAAGAGACATTATTTATAATATCCTTATTGGATAACATAGGCCATATGGTACACATATACATTTCCATATATCATAGAACCTGGTCCTTCCTGAGAATGATGGATTTTTTCTACATCTTTTCTGCTTCCTTGATTTTAAAATCCCTTTTCATCAAACGATGGTGACAATGTTTAGAAAGCAAATTTTGTTTTAATGTCCATACCTGACAAAATAAAAAGTTGTTAACCTGATGTTTATCCCTCAATTTGGGAAGAATATATTTTGGGAACCAAAAATCTGAGGGTCTAAGTGCTACTTAGATAGATGACTTACTTTTTTGTTGTTGTTGTTGTTGTTGTTAATGTTTATTTATTTTTGAGAGAGAGAGACAGAGAGAGACAGGGCACGAGCGGGGAAGGGACAGAGAGAGAGAGAGAGCGAGACACAGAATCTGAAGCAAGCTCCAGGCTCTGAGCTGTCACCACAGAACGTGATGCGGGGCTCGAACTCAAGAACTATGAGATCGTGACCTGAGCCAAAGTCGGACGCTTAACCGACTAAGCCACCCAGGCGCCCCACTCACTTATTTTTTAACATATCTTAATAACTTAAGCAAAAAGGTGTGAATTTAATCAGTTCAATGGAAAGTTCTCTAACCCACCCAGGAAGATAATACAGACTTCATGCAAATCCATCACACTGCTAACAGAAATCAAAACACAGGCCAGGCGTTAGACTTCTCTTCCTATACGAATGACAGCACTTCATTTTCACACATATCAAGTACTGTAAAAGTATAAACCAACTGGAGGAAGGAGCCTGCTATAGATCCAAGTTTTGCTTTTCCCCTCCTGTTAACTAAGCCTATAATCCAAAATACCAGTAGAATTTGTACCTGTTTATATTGCTTTTCTTAATCATTTAGAAACTGCTCTATAGGGAGGGCATTCAGAGACCATCAAGACCTGACGATCTGGGTTATAAGATTCCAACTCTGGAAAAAATATTACTACATCCATGCCTTCTCTCCTTGTTTACTGAGAAGTTATATGAGAGTTAAGTGGAGGAAGGACATGCAATTATGCAAGTCAATCAGAATCCCACTTTTAAAAAAACACTGAAAGTTGAATGTTTGTTGCATGTTTAATACTCTACACGTTAAAGGCTCCAGTGAAACTCACAGAAGAAACCAAAGAATGGGATACAATGTGGGAAAATATCAAGTGACAGGTTTAAATGCCTGGTGTTTCCATATGCTATTACGGTCTAGAAACAAAGCCATCTTTGACTATCAGAACCCTTGTTACATTCTTTTAAAAACTGGCTTTGTTCCATATTTCCGCTTTTCAGTTGGTTATTTAAATGTTAGCTGTGTATAAATTCTCAATTAGGTTTTGAAACAGCTTTTTGGCTATACAGACATTTAAAACAAATAACCATAAATAAAATTTTTAAAGGATTGTTCAACACTCATCATGTGGCAAGCCCTAAGAAGGATGGTCTGGCTACATTATCTCATTTAACCTTCATAAGAAAATAGGAATTATTTTCCAGTTGTCAAATCAGGAAAAGTGATGCTCAGAGACATGAGGCACTAGTAATCCACAGAAGCGAGACTCAGAATCAGACCTGTTGCCCTCCAAGGCGCATGTAGCTTCCTTGGAACCTACCTATTTTCTTGACAATTTAATTTTAATATTGAAGATCTTAATATCTTTATTCAAGCAGATCATCGGCAATTTTTGCATCAAGAAACTGTTTGAATTTAGTCATAAGGTATTTTATCAATAAAATAGCTAAAGTTCTGGAAAATAGTTCTGCTACAGATGGGGTACGTGTAAGTGACTACAAATTATTTACTTGTTTGGCTTACTAAATATCTTGCAACTGATTGAAGACAAAACAATAATCTCACAATTTTTAAAACTATCCAAAGGGGGTAAGAAGGGTCCTACAGCACACAAGTGGCAGAGCATTTATTGGCAAGGCAGCCCAGCTCCAAAGCCCACTGCGTGGCACTGCCTTCTCAGAACCCAAACCTAAGACGGCCCTTTCAAATTAGTCTTATTTCAATATTCTATATATTCTTGAGTTAAGGTCTTTTTAATTTCCTAAAAGCCTAAATATACATATAAACAAATCTTTTATGTACTCAACATATAAAAGTAGTTAGATCTCTTCCGATTTTTATAAAATGAGGAAAGAAAATAAATGACCAAGTATCTAATTTTAGACCACAGATGAAATTTTAATTTCTGGGCCTTAATATTAAACATGAACTGATCTATGAATATAAAGAACACATTGAGGGAATTTACTAGTTTAATTCATCTTAATTTATCTAAATCCACAATTAGAAGTTGAGAATTTTAAGGAAACATTTAAATAATAAAAGCTACACACCATGAGCCTTCATTTAAAACCGCGCACAAAGCAGAAATCTGAACAAATCAGATGCTTTTGGTGTGATGAATTAGAAAACAAAAGGCAACCAAACCCTTAAATATCTGAAATGTAGAAGATGGTTCTCACAGGGTGCAAAGGAGAGTGAACAGCAGCAAAGCTCTGGAGATTAATGACTACCCCCACAAGCAGGCACGGATATTTGTCACCCAAGTCTACAAAGAAAGGGCACCATCTGACAAAACAATAGTGAATAGGCTTTGTAAAGCTTTCACAACTTTGATGTGTAAATAATGCAGGGAAGCTGCATTCCTGGCCTTAAAAGGTTTAAATCCTTTCACTTTAAAATATATTTTGTTTTAGAAAGAAAATATTTAAATTGTCCGGTCCTGGGAGTTATTACCAAAAACTGCAAAATTGATGCCTGCATGTTCTTCAGTCAAAGGATAACTGAACAGAATAATACCTAGAGCCTGTGTCTAATTGACTACAAGTCTAAGCATAAGAGATATTTGCCCCTAAATGCTCATATGCTAAACGCAGAGGCTGTATAAACTTGGACCCGGTGTTTTACTCTTGCTCTCCCTTTACTCTCTGAACACTGCTTAAAACAAGACCACACTGACCTTGTACTTGTGTATAAGTACAATTATGAAAATCCTTTTCGTAAGTCGGCGGTTTCCAAAGACAAAGCCGTGTCCCTAGGTGATGGCCTATAAATTACTATAAATAAGAACAGAAATCCTAGCTTCAGGCCATTTTCCATTGTTTCAATCTGCAACAGAAATGGTTACAAAGCAGACCTGTGAAGCTAAAAATTTGAGAAAAACCAACTAAACAGGGGCTTCTAAGAGAGACTAGAGTACCTGAGTATCCTTGGTAGGTTCTGCGTCAGAGCTGGCACACCGGTAGAAATAGAAAAGTGCACAAGCAGCAAAACAGAGAGAGATACTAAGATAGCAGAATTAATGACCACCGCCCCGCCAACAAAGCCAAACACAAACAGCAGCATGCATCCAGGACTCATGGCGCTGTGCTGGCATGGTGAAACACCCGAACCAGGAGGCCTACACGGGGGCCAAAGGGATATCTTTGTAGTGAGGATCTGTCATTCAGCTGCTGCCACAAAAACAATGCCATCAGCAGCAGCTTTCCACTCCATCCTGCAGCAGCCCCGAAGCGATGACGTCATCCTGCTCTCCCCTCCCCACCGCACAACCATAGAGCTGCTGCTCCTAGCATTTATGCAGCAATCTAGAGCGACAGCCAGCCTATTAACTATTTTCCTCTCCGCTGAGAGTCCTGGCTTAGCTCATTGGCTACAGTGCTTGGGAGATCTACATAATTTATTCACACTCCTCCATCAAACACCAGTCTAACCCTTTCAAACACGCCTCTGTACACAAAAAGGACTTTAAACCAGTTATACAGGAGAAATGAAAATCTTTCAGCACTCCCATGAATCAGAAAAACTTAAACCTAGTATAATCTCCATTAAGTATTACAAAACAATCAAAATACCTCGGTATGCATATGCTGCTTATATGGTATGGCTCACGATTTACCTTTTCAACAGTGAGGGCTGTTTCTATTTTTCTATGCTATTCTCTCCTATAGCATTCCAACCATAGTAGAGAGCTTTTTGAATCAGCCTAACTATTGTTCCAGGATTAAAGAACAGAGAGAAACAGAAACAGATTATTTCGATTTTTCTCAAGGCAAAATGTTTAACAAAGCTTACCTAATTCTACTATGAGCTGTGGACTCTAGTTGATCACTCCCTGAGAGCTGATGAAGTTTTGTTCTTTCTAAGTGTTCCATATAATTATGGATCATCTATTTTGAAGAAAGAAAAAAAATATGCAAAATTTTAAGGCTAATATCTGGAATGAAAACAACAAGGGAAACATTTTTGTAGAAACTTATTTACCAGACTACCCACAGTTCTATGTAAAAGATTATTAAGTATGAAAAAAATTTTAATGGCAAAGGAATATGCAAATGCTTACATTTAGGGATGCTGCTATCCAAAGAAGTAGCCATCATGTTGCTTAGCATAGCAAAAACCTTTTTTTAATGTGATGTTACCAAAAGATATAATTTTGACATAAATACCACAAGTTAGGACACAGACGTTGTGGAGGCAGTGATAAGAGATCACTGATTAAAAATAATAGAGGGCATCTGAGAAATCCATGCACTAAACTGGGAAACAAAAAAGAAATTAATGTGAAACTTGAGAAGAAACTGTACCCTTCCTTATGTGGTGATCTTTTCCCATTTTACATAGAACTCAGAGTATTATCACTTTCAATTTAATTTAATTAAGTAATTTAATTTAACTTAATACCAGGATGTTTATTTCTTGTGTTTACAGACTTCATTGAGAGGATGCTATAAAATATTTTCTCTTGTGTTTGATTGTTAATTTATTGGTATCACTGTTTGATGTAATCATCTATAATAATAGCAAGGTAAATGAAAAATCACAGCATTTTGATTTTAAATCTTGGATAAGGAGCCATAAGATAGACAACTGAATATGTTCAAGGGTATCAAGTATATAAACTGCCAAGAAATCCAGTATTTCTATTTAATTTTTGGTCATCTATAGTTTCACTTTTAAGAAACCTAAATCTGGGGTGCGTGAGTGGCTCATTGGTTAAGCAACCAACTCTTGATTTCAGCTCGGGTCATGATCTCACAGTTCCTGAGATCAGGTCCCGTTTTGGGCTCCTGCCAGCGTGGAGCCTGCTTGAGATTCTCTCTCCCTCCTCTGCCCATGCACAGTCTCCCTCTCTCTCTCTCAAAAATAAATACGCTTTGAAAAAATTTTTAAAAAGAATCCTAAATCTGGCACTAAAACATGTAAAATGCAATTTTAATCATAAACTCAAAAGGCCTTTGCTAGATACTAATGTGCTATGAATAAGAAAAAATGAATTTAAAGGAAAAAAAAGGTACGTTAGCAATCTAAAGGAATGTAAATTTGAAAAGTAAACAAGAAAAGGTTACTGTCTTTCTGAGGACCCCTTGAATTCTTAAAATTTGAATGTTCTTTGAATGCTTGAAAGCATGGAACAGCTTTGTAAGCTTCTAAACTTTAGCTGTTATGATCATGGATTTCATCTCAACTATAACAAAATATGCACTATAGCACATTAAAAGGATAACTATTGAAAGAAAAGAGATTTTTAACAAATTTATAAAATTTCTGTTTAGATTTTTTTTTTAATGTTTATTTTGGAGAGAAAGAGAGAAAATGGGGGAGGGACAGAGAGAGAGAGAGAGAGAGAGAGAGAGAGAGAGAGAGAGAGAGACAGAATCTGAAGAAGGCTCCAGGCTCTGAGCTGTCAGCACTGAGTCCAACACAGGGCTCAAACTCAAAAACGGCAAGATCATGACCTGAGCAAAGTTGGATGTTCACCCAACTGAGCCACCCAGATGCCCCAAATCTACAAAATTTTTAAAAAGCACGTTTTATTGGGAAATTTTTACTTGGCATGCATGTACAAAAATTAAGAAATATGTAAATCAGTTTGAAAGTGTTATTTACTTCAAATAAACAAAAGGCCGAACTGATGCATGAATTAAGCAAGTAATCTGTCAAATCAAACATTATAAAAGAATTAATCAGGGATTAATTGGGTGGCTTAGTCACTAGAGCATCCGACTCGTGATTTTGGCTGAAGTCCTGATCTTGTGGTTCACGGGATCAAATAAGAAAAAATATTGAGGAAATTAATCAGCTGCTTCCCAATTAAGACTAGTCTAAACAAGAATTATTTTGGGCAAAGAAAAATTAATGTAGAATTACAGGGATATGGTATATGGAAGCATTTTTTTTTTTTTAAGTAGACATTAGGTTCCATCCAGAGCCCAAAGCAGGGCTAGAACTCATAACCCTGAGATTAAGACCTGAGCGAGATCAAAAGTAGGACACTAAACTGAGCTACTCAAACGCTCCTGAAAGCAATTTTTAAAGTTTTAAATTTAAACACACTTTCCATTTTTTAACATTTTATTTTTTAGAGAGAGAGCACAAGTCGGGGAGCAGCAGAGGGGGAGAGAGAGAGAATCCCAAGCATGACCTGAGCTGAAATCAGGAGTCAGACATTCAACTGACTGAGCCATCCAGGCACCCCCTTTTCTATTTTAAATGTACAGATTTTTCTCTTTAACCTCATTTAAGGAACATACTTGCAGAAATACAGTTTATGATTCTGTGTCAGCACATCAGAAATAATGAACTGTTTTCTTTTTGTATCACAATGAACTTTAAGGAAAAAAAAATGAAACTAATATAACAAAGTGATGATTGGGCCAAATACGTAACAACTTAAATTTTCAAAAGATTTTAGAAAACCTAAGTTGAATTCTTATATACCAGAGAGTAATCATACGCAACTGATTAACTCAGATGAAAGAATCTGTTTCCCTAAGCATTCAGATGACGAAAATAGAAACCTCCCCTAGACTGCCTTTAGAGTAATCTATTTATTCAATATAGAAAAATAAAAATTATAAATGCAAAGACAGAATCCATTCTACCCCCGCCCTCAAATAGTCCATTCTATGGATTGACTCTTAAATGATTAAATTTAAATAGTTTTTCATTTATACCATGTTGAATTATTTGTTTATACATAATGTTGAATTCTAAACCTTCTTCAAAAGACTGACCCCTTCTTCAAATGATATATCCCAGATATATTAGGTATTCTGTAGAAAGTACAGAATAATAACAAAATGGCAGCTAACATTTATTGAGCACAACTCAGTCAGTGCATTTACAGCTACTGTTTCATTTAATCCTCACAACAATATTACAGTTTTATAAACTCCAACTTATGGTTAAAATAACTTGCCCAACCAATTTGACCACCTAGTTAATGATCAACTATGTTCTAACAGCCATTAGCTAGTTGGCTTTAGGGCCAAAACTCAGGTCCCTCTGACACAGTGGACTTAAGAAGTTAAGCATTACAGGACTGGTTTTGTATTTGCCCTTTTAGTCAATTTCCTAGGCAGGCGATAAGCTCATTGTTCTTTCTTCCTCACACCCACAAGAAAACCCCACACCCTAAAGCATTTCCTGACATCTGAAATAAAATATGCACTATATTCTGTAAATGCACCAAAAAAGTAGAAAAAATAAACTGCACATAAAAATCTTGATTCTAATTACAGGGCTTCACAATATAGCTCTGTTTAAAAAAAAAAAAAAAAGTGAGTGGGAGGGTAGGATCAGTGCTGCCAGACAGAAGAGAGAGGTAAGAAAGTAAAAGAAGACATGCTTTAGATAACCTACTATTGGGTCCACTGGCCCTATCCCTCCTGATCTCATTAGCTGTAATTCTCCATTTTCTCAGGTAAGCACAGTAATTCACACATATTCAGAAGTCGATTCAGCAACAAACAATAGGGAGTCATGAAGAAGGATCCCAAGCACACTGTCTGGAAAATCCTAAATCCCTACCACATAGAAACATCACTACCGAGGTTGACTGTCATCTTGATCTTGGCTAAAACTGAAAAGTAAGGCAGTAAGCGAGGTTTTGGAGACAAGTGGCATGTATTCCTCTAATCGTGGTGTCGTGAATCTCTCCATATGCAGCCCAAGAATCATAGATCTATACCTGCAAAGCCACTATTCTTAAAGTTGTTGCACTGCCATAAGGCAAAGAGGCACAGAAAAATTTCTAGTGTTTTTAACATTTATATGTTCCGTACCTAAAAGTGTTATTGAAAATTCAGGCAGGGGCACCTGAGTGGCTAAGTCAGTTAAACTTCTGACTTTGGCTCAGGTCATGATCTCATGGTTTGTGAGTTCGAGCCCCACATCGGGCTCTGTCCTGACAGCTTGGAGCCTAAAGTCAGCTTTGGATTCTGTGTCCCCTTCGCTCTCAGCCCCTCCCCTGCTCACGCTCTGTCTCTCTCTCTCAAAAATAGGTAAACGTTAAAAAAAATTTTTTTAATAAAAAAGTAAAAGAAAATTCAGTCAACAGGGGCACCTGGGTGACTATGGTTTCGGCTCAGGTCATGATCTCGCCATTTTGTGGGTTTGAGCCCCACAGTGGGCTCCACGCTGACAGCATGGATTTTCTCTCTCTCTCCCTTTCTCTCTGCCCCCCCCCCAACTCTGTTTCTGTCTCTCTCAAAATAAGTAAATAAACCTAAAAAAAAAAAAAATAGAAAGAAAGAAAGAAAGAAAGAAAGAAAGAAAGAAAGAAAGAAAGAAAAAGATTGATTCAGGCAACAGAATATGAAGACATAGGTTCAAATCCAGTCACATACTAGCATGGAATTTGGAACAAATCACTTCATATTCCCTTTCTTTTTTTTTTTTTTTTTTTAATTTTTTTTCAACGTTTATTCATTTTTGGGACAGAGAGAGACAGAGCATGAACGGGGGAGGGGCAGAGAGAGAGGGAGACACAGAATCGGAAACAGGCTCCAGGCTCCGAGCCATCAGCCCAGAGCCCGACGCGGGGCTCGAACTCCCGGACCGCGAGATCGTGACCTGGCTGAAGTCGGACGCTTAACCGACTGCGCCACCCAGGCGCCCCAATCATATTCCCTTTCTAAACTTCAATCTGTAAAGTGGGGTGGATGATGGGAGTTTGGCCACAGGATGAAATAAGAATGCATTTAAACACTCCCTGATATAACACCAGAGTTCAAGTTTTGGGTAACTAATATAAGAGTATGTACACATGTGTCCCAAGTGCCTCACAATTACTTAATGTTTTTATTTCCTCCACTGCCCTCTTGAAGGCAATATCTTCTTTTAAGTATATTCAGTAATTGGTACAAAATTTTTGATTTGTTTAGAGAGAGCAGTTATTCACGTTATAAAAAGAACCATAGGAGATTTCTCTTAGGCAGAAAACAAGGTATTTGATAAAAGTGCCATTTTTTTTTTAAGTTTATTTGAGAGAGAAAGAGAGAGAGAGAAGAGGAGGGGCAGAGAAAGAGAGAGAGAGAATCCCAAGCAGGATTGCGCTGTCAGCACAGAGCCTGACGTGGGGCTCAATCTCACAAACCCTGAGATCATCACCTGAGCCAAAATCAAAAGTCAGACTTTTAATCCACTGAGCCACCCAGGCACCCCAAAAGTGCCTTAAATTTAAACAATTCTTTTATGTGAGCATAAAAAAGGTTACCTTAGTTGCAAGTGATAGTAAAAAAATAAGGTTAAATCCTTCAAACTTCCTTTCCCTGAAGGTTTCCAGAATTTACCTTCAGGATATCTAGTTCATTAGCATAGAAAGCTATTTTTAATTGCTAAATTAATAATGGCATTTCTAGTACAGATGTGCAAACACAGGAAAATGTGGTCTAAGGCAGACAGACCCATATTTCAGAGCAGCTACATCTGTGTTACATAAGCCTTCCTGAGGGCAGAGCAAAATAAGAGGAGCCTATCAGGGCAGAGGGAAAGAAGTTGCTTATGATTGAGGGAGGGGACCCCGTGGGGAAAGCTGTGTGCTACATGTGAAACCTGTCTTAGACACTGGACCGGCCCAACTCTAACTTGGCATTTAAGATCTTCCTGAGATCTCTTTTTCTTCCTAGAGTGTCATTCTCCGAAGGAATAGAGAAATAGGAAACTTATTATATCTTTTCATTAGAAGTTAAGATGTCAGACTTTTTTCTGTAGGAACATATCTTCACTTTTATTAAATAAATGAGAAAAATATGAAATTTCACTTCACAGTATTTTTTTTAAATCATATATTCATTTTATACATACTTCAATTTAACAGTCCTCAATTATTACACAGGTTAGAACGTCGACGAGAAAACAAAATGATTGTTCATTATTCATCACTATCGATTATCTGTGGCAATAAACATATTCCCCCAAACATATTTCTATTTTTTAAAGTTTATTTATTTTATGAGAGAGAGAGAGAGGGAGACAGCGCACATGTGTGCTGGAGAGGGGCAGAGAGAGAATCCTAAGCAGGCTCCATGCTGTCAGCACAGAACCCGACATGGGGTCCAGTTCCACGAACCCCAAGATCATTACCCGAGATGAAATCAAGAGTCAGCTGCTTCACTGCCTGAGCCAGCCAGGCACCCCAAACATATTTCTAATTATAGCATTGATGAGCACTGCTGGTTGTTCAGGCACTGGTCTGGTGTAAAAAGAACCAACAACAAGATTACCCATCAACTGGTTTTGAGTAGTCTTAGTATCCACCAAATGTCATCTTATTAAATGTGGGTATTTTTCACACACTGAAAAGGCTGCTGCTTAAGCTATTCCTGTCTTCTCAGGGCTCCACGGTTCCAGCCCTCTGGTTCCAGCCCTCTGTGGCCAATCTTTTCCCTCCATCACTGAGTGTCAATTCTTCATGTGTGGCTACAAAAACTAAAATCGTAATAATCAAACCTGATATGTCAGAAATTCCATCCCCTCCTCAAGAAAGTATTAAGCACATTATTCCAAAGCAAATGAAACTGGACGCAGTGGGGTTTTATCTTCCTTAAAAGCAACAATATAGGTTCCCACCACAGGCAGGCTAAGAGATCACAAACTAGTGAAAGAAAAATGGAAGCTGAAAATTGGAACCATCTGCATCTTGGGAGAGATTTCGATGAGAAAGGGGAAAAAAAGAGGGTTACTTTTTTCATATAACCAACAATGCTTGAGTCTATGAAAAGCCTATTTTATTGAGGCTTGTGAACCCCAGACTGACCATGAAACACAAAAATCATTTCCATGTTAAGGAGACTGTAACAACAACAACATATGAAAGGCTGACAGAGAATCATAAAAAGGTTAAAAAAATGCTCAGGTACATTTTCTTATTTGCATTGGAGAGATTATGTGCTAAAGTTATTAATTTAAAATAATGAAATTTCATGCAGAAAACCTGTTTTAGAGTCATTCTGATTTAATATACCATTTGTGTTCATGTTATTTGTTATGAGCTTAGTGCAAATAAGTCCTTTATACTGGATTACAAATACAGAAACTCTTACCAATAATTTACCAATCCATCATATCCCAACCGGTAACAAATTAATTCTGTCATATTAGCATCATGTAGACTTTTTATTATGCACATATTAGCCAGCCAAAGAAACAACTATTGGAACTGTCAATAATTGCGTTATTCTGTGGCACACTAATTCACATGAAAAGTTAATTCCAGATTAAAAACAAAAAACAAAAAACAATAAAAGTCAACATTTGGTAATGAGGTAAATACTACAGGAAATTTAATGTTTTCTGGACATAATCCCCCCAAAATTATACCAGCTCACTTTCAAAGAAAAATCAAGACATAACTTCTAAGGTTAATTGCTTTATTTAAATATTAGCATGATAAGAACCCAGAAACCCACCTCAGTGTGTCTCTGATGTAATGCATTATATTCCTTCTTCAGTTCTGCTTCTCTTTCTTCAAGTCTGCTAACTGAAATTAAGATACATATATTTAATCAGAACAAAATATAAGAAATTTTCTTGAAAATCCCATCTCTAAAACCTGGAATAGATTATCCCTAAGTCTTAGCAACTTTAGGACTCATTGCTTCTCAAAATCAAGCTCATTTCACCATCCTTGATAAATAAAACTTTCAGGTACGGGGGATAAACTGGCTTAAAAAAAAAAAAAAGCCCCTATGGGGCGCCTGGGGGGCTCAGTCTGTTAAGCATCTGACTTCGGCTCAGGTCATGATCTCATGGGTTCGTGGGTTCAAGCCCCAAGTCAGGCTCTGTGCTCAGACCCTGGAGCCTGCTTCGGATTCCGTGTCACCCTCTCTCTCTTCCCCCCCCCTCCCCCGCTCTCTGTCTCTGTCTCTCTCTCTCAACAATAAATAAATGTCAAAAAAAATTTTTTTTAATTTAAACATCAAATTGCTTCTCCTAATATACAGATGTTTATAAAGTCATCCCACGTACATAAGTTTTCAACATGATACAGAATTCTCTTTCAAAAGTACTTTACAAATCCCCTCATAGAAGTTTTAACTTCTATGGTCCCAAATCATTGATTTCTAACATTATTCAAGCTCTTTTCCACTACTGAGCAGTATGCGAAATCATCATTGTTTACAAGTACTTTTTCTGCTTCAGGTCTTAATTTCAGGGACTCATCTTCTTTTATTTAGCTCCCCCTGCTGGAGTTTGTGCGTGGCACTGATTTGGGGCAGTGCTCACAGAGTACATCTTTACAATACTTTTTTTTTTTTTTTTTTTTTTTAAGTTTTAGATCCTCAGATATAGAATATTAGGACAGGATTTCATAGGAAATAATGGTATCAGCCAGGATTGATTCTGAGAGAAGGTGGAGTCAAGCAGGACCACAAAGAAATTAAATTCCAGTATTCAGGACAGATGGTGATGAGAATACGGGCACCGTTACCACAGGGAAGGGGACACAAAACCACGATGGTGGCGAGGCAGAGGGGAGACTGGCCAGCCCAGAGCAGCCCGTACTAGCTAAGGAGCAGTGAGGGACAATCTGATGGGGAAAAATAAAGCTGGTGCCACAGGAGCTTGTCAAGATACTCATTTAAGTCTGTTTAAAAGACAGATTAATTGGAAATGTTCTGGTGTGAGGGAGGGTCAGCAAGCTGCAGACACGCAAGGCCACTCGGAAGCCGCGGCCTGTAACCGAGGCAGATAGCTGTCTGAGTAACTACCACGAACCAGAACAGTGCACGCACGAAATGTTTGCCTGCACCGAATGTTCACACGGCGCACCCCAAACAGCGCCTAACTTGTGCTGCCAGGACCCTCATCTCTGGTTTGTGCGTTTTTACTTGCCACCTTTGTTTGAATATCTTGAAAATGTCATTAATTAGAGAAACTGTAGGCCTGTGGCTGAAAGCAATGATAAGCAAGCTTGTAATGCAGAGGTATTGTGATAGCACAGTAGATATCAAAACCATAATAATTTTTAGTGCTGCTTCTGTGATTTTCATTTACACACAGGAAATCCAAGCAAATTATAGATATTTAGTTACAATTTCAAAAATGTAAAATGTAAATGTAAAAGTGCAAAAAATGTAAAAAAATGTAAAAAATGTAAATGTTTTCTACTATTTTTTGTCAATTAAATTGATCTAAAACCTTAAACCTGAGACTACTGGGTGAACCTTAATCTTTTTTTTTTTTTTTTAAGTTTTTATTTATTCTGAGAGAGAAAGTGAGACAGCCCATGTGGGGGAGGGGCAAAGAGAGAGGGAGAGAGAAAATCCCAAGCAGGGTCCTCACTGTCAGTGCAGAGCCCAATGCGGCACTTGAACCCACGAACTGTAAGATCATGACCTGAGCTGAAATCAAGAGTCAGACAATTGACCGACTGAGCCACCCAGGCGACCCAAACCTTATCTATTTTTAAGTGTTCATCTGTGTTTATCAAGATCTTCTTGGTATTGTGCAACAAAACTAAAATTGGAGGTTGAGTCTGAAGTAAAATTTCAACTATCATCCATAAACTTCTAGTTTAAATTTGTGCCCAACAGTACAGCCTCATTAGTTTCATCAGCTCACTCGACATGAATTCATAAAACAGATTGATATCAGCATCACCACCGCTACTAATAGAAGCTAACATTTTATAGTGCTTATTACGGACCATGCACTGTCCTATGTGCTTTCTATACACAAATTTATTTGAGCCTGACATGAACCTTCTGATGAAGTATTAATACTACGTTCATTTTGGAGATGAGAAAACTGAAGCAAACAGAGGTTAAGCAACTTGTCCGAAGTCACACACAGTTAGTAAATGGCAAAACTAGAAGATTCCTAATGGAGGAGTCTGGGTCCAGAATCTGTTTTTAATTACCATGCTATGTTGCCTCTCAAGAAATACTCCTTTTAATCTGTTCATATATCGGAGACTACTTTAAAATTTCACTTGGGGGAAAATTGTATAGACACTGCTCCTTTGGCTTCAAACAAAAACACCCTCCATTCTTATGGAAAGAACCTAGTCACAGACACTATGGCTGAAAGGTATCAAACTGCCAAGAAAAATACGGCTCTAACTTTATTAATCATCAGGGAAAAGCATATTAAAACCAACATGTAACACAGTCGTTGCATGCCCATCAGAACAGCTAAAATGAGAAACACGATACACCAACTTCTGGTAAGAATAAGGAGCAAGGTGGGACTCTCATATACTGCTGTGGGAATAAAAACTGGTAGACCCGATCTGAACACTGTTTGGCAAGATTTGATAGAGTTGTCTATTTGCCAACCCCGTGACAAAACAAGTTCATTGCTAGGAAATGCATAAGGCATTTTTAAAAAAAATTGTTTAATGTTTATTTTTGAAAGAGAGAGAGAATGCAGGTGAGGGGCAGAAAGAGAGGGAGACAAAGGATCCAAAGTGGGTTCTGTGCTGACAGCAGACAGCCTGATGCAGGGCTCGAACCCAAAAACCGTGAAATCACGACCTGACCCCAGGTTGGACGCTCAACTGACTGAGCCACCCAGGCACCCCCAACCTAAAGGCATTTAAAACAATGCTCGAAGCAGCATTATTTGTAATAATCCAAACCTGGAAAACAACCCGAATGTCCATCAACAGCAGAATGGATAAACATTCCTGTACTGGAATACTATTCAACCCTGAGAATGAAGAACTCATTTGCACACATCATGGATGAATATCACACACACGAGACTGAGGGAAAGAAGGAGAAGCCAAAGAATACAAAGTTCAAAGACACACTGAGCTAATCTGAAATTAATCTGAAGTGTCAGAAATCAGGGTAGTGGTTACCTTTGGGGAGGAGTTAGTGACCTGATTAATTTACTGTGTGTACAATCCCACCCTACCCTAGTCCAAATACAATGTACACCTACTCACATAGGTATTTTCTTTGACTTCAATACTCATTATTCTCTATGTTATCCAACAACTTCTGTGAGTTCAACATCTAGCAGAGGATTTAAACAGACTATTCAGAACCATTACAAACAAATTGTGCCAATTTTCCATTAAAATGTATAAGGAGAGGTGCCTGGGTGGCTCAGTCAGTTAAGCGTCCAATTTCCGCTCAGGTCATGACCTCACCATTTGTGAGTTCAAGCCCCACACTGGGCTCCGTGCTGAGAGCTTGGAGCTTGGAGCCTGCTTTGGATTCTGTGTCTCCCTCTCTGCCCGTCCCCCACTCATGCTCTGTCTCCCTCCCTCCCTCCCTCTCTCTCTCTCTCTCTCTCTCTCTCTCTCAAAAATAAACAAACATTAAAAATTTTTTTTTTTTTTTTTTAATAAATAAAATGTACAGGGATATGGGGAATGCCTGGGTGGCTCAGTTAGTTAAGCGTCAAACTCTTGGTTTCGCTCAGGTCATGATTTCACAGTTCCTGAGTTTAAGCCCCGCAACAGGCTCTGCATTGACAGTGCGGATTTTCTCTCTCTCTCTCTCTCTCTCTCCCTCTCCCTCTCCCTCTCCCTCTCCCTCTCCCTCTCCCTCTCCCTCTCTCTGCTTCTCCCCCACTCTCACTCTCTCTCCCTTTCTCAAAATAAATAAATAAACTAAAAAAAAAAAAAAAGTATAGGGAGATGAGCAAAATGTTACCAGAATGGAGAATTATAAAAAGAAAGAAAAAAGATGGGCATCATGGGAAAATACATTGGAATCACCCACTTGAAGGTCATATTGGTGATATCTAATAAAATAAGCGATGTATATATCCTTTGACTCAGCACTACTACTCCTACTTACCCCTACAGAAGCACAGCAAAGCCCAAAGATGTGAAAATGGATGTTCCATGCAATACATTTTATAACAACTCCCAAACAGGAACCAAATTTGTCATTAGGTGGTTGGTGATGTGAATTATAATAATCATACAATGGACACGACGTGGTGGCTTTGCTACTTCCTAGCTATGTTACCTTGCGTATATCAATCTCTCTGGGCCTTAGTTTCCTTACTTATACTCGACAAATAATGATAGTACATTAGAGCTGGTATCAGGAATAGCACCTGGCACACATGTGTTTTTCAAATTCAGCAAAGGTACTGTTAAAAGGAATGCGCTGTATACACATGTGCTGACATGGGCTGGTGCCTAGAACTGAACGGAAGGGTGTTGAATGTACATTGCTGTATCTTAAAATAAAAAATAAAGGTGGAATCCTCATCCAATAGGATTGGTATCCTTATAAAAGCTCTTTTTCCCCATACATGCAAAGAGAAAAGACCATATGAAGACACAGAGAGAAGGCAGCTATCTGCAAGCCAAGGAGAGGGACCTCAGAAGAAAGCAAACCTGCCAACACTTTGATCTTGGACTTCCGGCCTCCAGAACAGTGAGAAAATAAATCTCTAGGGTATTTTGTTGTGGCAGCCCTAGCAGAGCAATATAGGAAACGAAGCATCAACGTCACCTTGGAAAGAAGCTCGAAGTTTGTACAAGTGATGTGGACAGAGCTGGGCTTAAAGCTTACAGAAACAGGTCCTCACTGGTTTGATGGCAATTTGCTTATCAATGTTGGTTTGGCTTTGTTGCAGTGTATTACTACTTAACAACAAGACCCTGTGAAAGGAGATATAAAACTCCAGTATACCATGATTGCCAGAGATTTCCTACATTTACCTTAATGAACATGACTATTATTGAAACTGGCTTAGCTTCATCTATAAATATTCCTTAGAAGTCCTATTAATCATTTTGCTCTCCCTTAAACATTTTGGATTATCCCTATCTATACTTTCTTAAGCCTCCGCCCACAGTTTTCTAGCCCATTCGGGTTTCTGCTTAATTGATTTCCATTTGACATCACATTCTTACTTTTGCCTCAAAAATAACATGTGATTATCAACCCATTTTCTAACCACCTCTTTCAAAATATACTTACTAATCTCATAGAAATTGTCCATTTCTATTTTTCTTAGCATACATCATACAAAAAAAGGCATTTAGGGGCATCTGGGTGGCTCAGTCGGTTGGGCGGCCGACTTCGGCTCAGGTCGTGATCTCCTGGTTTGTGAGTTTGGGCCCTGTTTCAGGCTCTGTGGTGACAGCTCAGAGCCTGGAGCCTGCTTCGGATTCTGTGTCTCCCTCTCTCTGCCTCTCCCCTGCTCGCTCACTCTCTCTCTCTCTCAAAAAAATAAATGTCAAAAAATTAAAGAAAAAAAAGGCATTTAGCACATGCAAACTACATTTGGTTACACATGACTTGCCCCTTACCCTGTTTGTTATTTTTATTAATCAACTTTCTTTTTTTTTCAACTTTATTATTGTTTTTTTAATGTTTACTTATTTATTTTAGAGAGGAGAGGGGCGGAGAGAGAGGGAGAGAATCCCAAGCAGGCTCTGCACTGTCAGCACAGAGCCCAACATAGGGCTTGAACCCACAAACCTCAAGACCATGACCTAAGCTAAAATCAAGACTCAGACACTTAACCGAGTAAGCCACCCAGGTGCCCCTCAACTTTATTTTTTATAGCAGTTTTAAGTTCACAGCAAAATTGAGTGGGAAGTACATAGCGCCCATATACCCGCCTCCCCCCACCCGCCACAACCTCCTCCACTATCCACATCCTGCACAAGAGTGGTATGTTTGTTACAGTCAATGAACCTACACTGACACATCATTATCACCCAAAGTCTACATATAATGTACATTAGGATTTACTCTTGGTGTGGAATATTCTACAGATTTGGACAAATATATATGACATGTAACCACCACTATAGTTTCATAAAAATAGTTTAACTGCCTTAAAATTCCTGTGCTCCACCTATTCATCCCTCTCCTTTAACCTTGGCAGCAACTGATCTTTTTTACTGTCTCCATAGTTTTACCTTTTCCAGAATCTCCACAGAGCTGGAATCACACGGTATGTAGCCTTTTCACATTGGCTTCTTTTATTCTGTAATACGCATTTGGGGTTCCTCGGTATCTTTTCAGGGCTTGATCGCTCATTTCCTTATTTTTTAAATTTATTTTATTATTTTTTAATTTTATATTTATCGAGAGAGAGAGAGAGAGAGAGCGAGCGAGCGAGCAGGCAGGAGAGGGACAGAGAGGGGCGCCTGGGTGTCTCAGTCAGTTAAGTGTCTGCCTTCAGCTCAGGTCATAATCTCACGTTCATGGGTTCAAGCCCCACATTGGGCTCTCTGCTGTCAGCACAGAGCCTGCTTCAGATCCTCTGTCCCCCTCTCTCTCAGCCCCTGCCCCACTCACACTCTCTCTTTCTCTCTCTTAAAAATAAATTAATTAATTTAAAAAAGAAAGAAGAAGGAGGAGGAGGAGGAGGAGGAGGACACAGAAATCCCAAGCAGGCTCTGCACTATCAGCAAGGAGCTCGACATGAGGCTTGAACCCACAAACCACGAGATCATGACTTGAGCCGAAACCAAGAGTCAGATGCTTAACCAACTGAGCCACCCAGGCGCCCCTCCACCTTGAGTTTTAAAATAAAAACAGGCAAATTATCTCATGGTTAGAATGTCTGCATAAGATAGATTTAAACCTGTAGAAATGATAATCAGCATCTCTAGCCTAAGTATTATCCACTTTCACCCTCCTCTCTACTCCAGTGTAAGAATAAATTATAGTCTATTCATCTCAGTCTATTTACTTGAGGTTCTTAAGTGATTTGTTTCTGTATCCCATTATGATCAAGCAGAAAACTTAAATTTGTTACTTTATATCATTATATCCAGAATGTATCATTGACAGCTAATTATATAAATCAAAACAAAACACCAAAATACATTACCTATTAAGTAGTAGACAGCCACACCATTACAAAGATGGTTCAAACATTAAGTTATCCACTTTCTCACGCATGAACTCAGAACTAAACAAGCCAGGATATTGGAATCCCAAGGGATATCTTCCCAAAGGGGTTGTTCATTATCCTCAACTCTGCAAAACTACATAGGCTTTCAGATGGCCAAGTTAGAGTTTGTTTTTTTTTCTGGTTCTGAGACTAGCGGATACACAGGCAATTAAAAGGCAGGGGGAAAGGGGAGGTGTCCACCAAGGTAGGTCCCCATAATGGAATATCATTCAGCCCTGAGACGGAATGAAGTACTACTGATACACGCTACAACACGGATGAGCCTTCTGCCAGGGGAAAGAAGCCAGTTACAGAAGACCATGTCCTGTATGATTCCACTTACATGAGATGTCCAGAATAGGCAAATCCATAGAAACAGAAAACAGATTAGTGGCTGCCAGGGGCTGGGGGAGGCAGGGCACGAGGAGCAGGTACCATAGGTATGGGTTTCTATGTGGAATGGCAAAAGTGATGTGGAATTAAGGTGCTTGTGGTGGCTGCACAACCTTGTGAATATACTAAAAACCCCTGATTTGTACACTCTTAAAAAGGTGGATTGAACAGTATGTGAATTATATATATATTTTTTTTTATTTTAAGCAGGCTCCACACCCAGCATGGGGCTTGAACTCAAGACCCTGAGATTAAGAGTTGCAAGCTCCACCAATTGAGCCAGCCAGGCACCTTGCGAATTATATATTTTTTTAAAGTGACAAGATGTCATTCAAAACCTATTCCTAACACAAGCAGCAGAAAATGACATAATTGAGTAGTGACCTATTTTTTAAAGGAAAAGACAGGAAGTCAAATGATAAGAGAACAAAAGAAAATCTCAACACTTAGTAAATGTTTGTTGAGTAAATGAAAATGCAGCGAAGAGTTTCAAAGTGATAATAAAAATTAAGCCAGAATAACACTGAAGTTATTTAAATTTTTTTTTCAACGTTTATTTATTTTTGGGACAGAGAGAGACAGAGCATGAACGGGGGAGGGGCAGAGAGAGAGGGAGACACAGAATCGGAAACAGGCTCCAGGCTCTGAGCCATCAGCCCAGAGCCCGACGCGGGGCTCGAACTCCCGGACCGCGAGATGGTGACCTGGCTGAAGTCGGACGCTTAACCGACTGCGCCACCCAGGTGCCCCCACTGAAGTTATTTAAAACTCAGATTTCGGGGGCACCTGGGAGGCTCAGTTGGTTAAGTGTCTGACTTCGGCTCAGGTCATGATCTCGCAGAGCCCCGTGCCAGGCTCTGTGCTGACAGCCCAGAACTTGGAGCCTGCTTCAGATTCTGTGTTTCCCTCTCTCTGTCCCGCCCCTGCTTGTGTCTTCTCTCTCCCTCTATCTCTCTCTATCTATCTCTCTCTCTCTCTCTCTCTCTCAGAAATAATAAATTAATAACTTTAAAAAAATCAGACTATATAAGAGCACAAATTATAAATACTATATTTTCATTAAAATTTGCCATCTTTTCTTCCTCAGATAAATCACAAGTAGAAAGAACAGGCAGATGATCGCTAAGCTGTGGGTACATTCACTCTCCTGCCTCAACACTTGAGCAAAGTCATGCGCCACCTACTAAAGCTCTTAAGCTGAGGCAAAGACTGGCCAGATACTAATCAATTTCCTCTTTCTCTTAGACACCCTGCTTGATGGCATGCCCCAGCCTCTACAGTTAGCTCCTGACTGAGTTACAGCCATTGAAGTAGATGCAAATGCTGTTGTACGCCACTCCTGAGGCCTGGTCCAAAAGAAACCTTCCACACACAACTGTCCATTCCCTTTCCCCTCTCCTCTACCTTACTGCAAGCGAGTATGATGAACTTGGGAGCCAGAAGTTGGAAAGAGCCTGCATCTCTACTGGAAACATCTGTTTTAAACTTCACATGAACAAGAAATAACATAACATTGGAGTCATTACATATGTATTTTGTGGCTTGGTTACTATAGCAACTACAGTTACTTTAACCCATAAATTAGCTTATAAACACGCATTAAATCTAAATTCTCTTAAACATTCTAAATCATCGAAGGTATGTTACCCCATGGTGATTTTAAACAGTTTATGAATTTGTTATTTTGGATGATTTTCTGGACGTTTTTCTAAAGGTGATGATTTTCTCCAACCTAAAACCTCCAGCAAAGTACCTTGGTAGAAACTATCTACGACTGTATTTCATGTTTTCTTTACCTCTACTGTAATTCAAAATATTAGTATTATCTTTTTAGGTATATGAGTTAACCACCAAGATCAGGTAATACAAATTCAGAACCTCTCACTCTTTTGAAAATACTTCAAATACTCAGCACAGCATAGTCAATGGACTCCATTTTCTCAAGGCCTAGGCCACATGAGATAGAATGGTGTTTAACAGAGAAGTACTTTTAAAAATTCTGGGAAGAACCATCTCTTCAAAGTCCTAAATGCCACTAAATAATCAGTAAAGGGGAAAGAAAAGGGAAGTGGGATGGACCGGGAAAAGCAGGAAAGAAAGGCCCGACTGGGCAAGGATGGCAGACATCCCTGACAGCCTCAAGTACCATAAAGTTAACCTATGTCTATTGTTGCTGCATTATTTCTGAGGTGTAGTAAAAGATCATTTCTTGTTTCATAGTTCCCATGTGTACCCAAATGTGAGAATTATCCCAGGAAAAATCCTAAAGCCTTGTCATTTTATTCATCAAACTAGTCACAACCTGAGATTAAGAGGAAATAAACAAGATTCTGCTCATCCTTCCTACCCTAAAACAACAAATAAACTAATCTGCCATTTTTTAAAAAACTGGTAATATTCTGAAGAACAAATAAATCAAATGAATCAGGACATCTAAAAAGAAAAGGGGGGAGAGGGCAAGAAAATAGAAGAATCAAAAGACTAATCCAAAAATTTCCCCTTTTAATAGCTAATAGAGATAATTCAGCCTTGTTTTGAATGCTCTTTCTTTCTATCCATCTTTCCAAAGAGCAAGACGACATGATTAAGGCAGGAAGAGCCACCTGCTCTGCCTGCTCAAAATCAGAGCTTACCTCCTTAGATTGATGGCCTTTGCCAAGTTTGGAACACCTTCCATCTCTGTTGTCTTCTGCCCCATCAGATTGCTGATAGGCCTATGGGGGGAAGAAAGAGAAACAGACCTGCTAGAATGCCGTATCCAACTCATTATTTGCCTTCTCAAAAGGAATCATCAGTTCTTACTATTCATGGAAGGCAGATAATCCAATGGTTATTTGGCCTCAAAAGATTGGCAATGGTCTTTCAGAAGCCTTTCCTTGAACAATTGAGCATCGGAAGTCTCAACAGGTAAGCAAGAATCAAATGCCGACTTAAGAGAAAACAAATCTCAGACAACCACACCAAAACAGTAATAAAAGCCTCTCCTCTGCCAACTACGTCCTACACCGTGTCTCTAAAATTCAAAAGACTTTCAGACAGATAGATGTTATTAATCAATGACAACATGAAATGCTAAAGAATTCTCATGAATTGATGATCCTATCCTAAAAACAGAGTAGAGTAACTTCAAAGAATCTCCATGGTAGAGATCTGACCTAGTCTCTGTCTTGAAGATGTTACCTAATCCATCCACGTCCGAAAGGTGGCTACTCTTCTACCTAAAGTCTCTATGTAGGAAGAGTCCATGCTTTCCCCTAGCACACATTCCTATGTATCACCTTACCTTCAAGGTTAAGAAATACTTCCTCATGATCAACCAAAACCAACAAATATATTTTCTCTAATTTAACCTTCCAAAATTACAGAAAAACAACTTGGTATCTTCTTTACCTATACCTTTATATGTTTGAAGTAATCAAATCATTTTTTATTCTGTTCTCTAAGCTAAATCACCATAAATCCCTTCACCGTTAGTCATAAAATTAATTTTCTCTGAAACTTTAGCTCTGGATATCAATTATAAACTATAACCTTAAGCTTCTCAATAGACAACACTAGACTACAGAAATGAGAGAGTCCAAATACAGACAATGAAACATAAAACAGATCTGAAGACCACATAGGATATTACTTAATGAAGCAGAAGGAATAAAATGCTAGTGTTTGCATCAATTATCCTGTGCTTAATTTTCTACTTTCCCTCTCAGATATAGGCTCTTAAAAAAGAAACCCTTGTATAAAATTTATTAGACATATAGAGGTTCTTAATATTGCAAAGAAGTAGATTTAAGCTAAATGAACTTAAAAAGTAGCTATTTAAAATATTTTTTAGTTTTTTATTATTTTTTATTGGGGGGAGGGGGAGAGGGGAAAAAGAGAGAGAGAGACTCTTAGGCAGGCTCTAAGTTCTGCGTGGAGCCTGACGTGGGGCTCAATCCCACAACTCTGGGATCATGACCTGAGTCGAAATCAAGAACTGGAACTTTCAACCAACTGAGCCATTCAAATGCCCCAAAAGTAACTTAAAAAAAAAACAAAAAAACTTTCTGTATAATGTATTCCTTTTTTTTTTTTTTTTTTTTTTTTTTTTGGTAAAGTTTATTTATTTATTCTTGAGAGAGAGAGAAAATCCCAAGCAGGCTCTGCGCTAGGGACGTGGGGCTCCATCTCATGCACTGTGAGAACATGACCTGAGCTGAAATCAAGAGTCAGACACTTAAGTGACTGAGCCCACCCAGGCACTCCTTATTTTGCCATTTTTTTAAATCAGGAGATATAAAACTCTTAAAGCCGCCTTATTAAAAATCTGCTTTCAGCAAAAATACAAATCATCAGTTTTCTATTTTAATAATTGTAAAAATAACACAGAAGAGATTGCCTAATGACAAGAAAAAAATTAAAGTGGAAAAAGTGACTTATTACAATATTATTCAAATTCTCAGAATATTAACATTTACTGCCAATCACAAAGCCCAGGAAAGGCAATAATAAAGCCTTTTCTTAACCTGAAGGCATTTTTTCTAAGTGATTTGAAAAACAGTGACAGAAAATATTTAGGCTCTTCTATTAACTGGTATGAATCTATACCTGGTAACTTAAAAATGGTTTCTCTTTCTTCTGTGTTGTGAAAATTCTCAATTGACCATTCACATTATTAACAGACAGACCTGGCTTATGAATAATCCTCGAATTAGAAGTCTGTCCTAATCCTCTTATTCCTTTAAAATAAGAAAATATGTACATTAATAATTTTAATACCTCCCCATGCTTTCCACCTAGTATATGCTAATACTTATAAAGTGCTTTCCTTCCAATAATAATATATGTTTCAAGGTATTTGAAAGTAACTTATTAGACTATGATCTTGATACCAAATTTAAAAAACAAATGAATGTTGTTTGGGGGGAGGGGGTGGAAAGAGATAAAGGTCAGAATAAAGCTCCACCACAAATGTCATCAATTATCCAAAAATCATTTTTCCGTTTAATTTTTAAAAATAGGTTTGTATTCAAAGGAAGGAAGACCAGATTCAGAGAATACTTCCTAAGTAGCTTAAAAATCACTGCCATCATCTCCACAATTCAAGGGAAAGTCACCTGTTATAAATTCAAGGAGCTTAAGGGAAACAGTTTTCTCAAGAGAGAATCAAACAATAAATGATTCCATATCAGCTCTGTGTGTTAATATGTTGCAAATAATGAGTCAAAGTCATAAGTTATGATGAACAAAATGAAATATGCTACTAAACCTTACTTCTCCAATTCTGTTCATATTAAAAATGACCAAACACTATTATAAATCAAGAACCACTAAAATATTCCTCTTCCTTGCCCTGCTTCCTTAAATATATTCTAAGAAAATTACCAAAAGATAAAGAAACCTATAGGTTTGAAAAAATATTTACTCCAATATGATTCACTACACTGGAAAAAGTGTCCAACTAGCCAACAGAAATTTGTTTTAGTTTACCTGTATTTATTTTTACCCTGATTCATTCTTTCATTCCACAAAGGATTTGAGATAGCTTATAAGAATATATCCTAACAATTCATTACAAGTGTGTAAAATACAGATAAAAAAAAAAGAAACAATTTAAAAATGCCAACCAGGTAAGGTCCAACAAACTAGTCCTTACGGTTGCACTTCTAAGTTTGTTCTGAGTTTCCAGAAGCCAAGGTAAAAAAAAAACAAAGTGGCCATTAAATAATTCTCACTAGAATAAAGGAGAAAACATAGTTCTCCAGAGAAAACAAGAATTGATAATAGATGGCATAGCTTCTGGATGATGGGTGTAGGCACACATTTAAAAAAGAATAAAGATTATACAAGAGAAACATGACAGAGTTAAGGAAAAGATACAAAGTTATACATACACTCTAACTGAAGTGATATAAAAACATAGCACATATGGGAAAAGACTAGATGGTCACATACAGCCCTTCCCCCATGATATGGAGTTCTTTGACTGCGATGACCATATTACATTCTTCTATACCACAAACATACTCTCCTGTACCAAGCTAAATGCCAGGCATACAGTAGTATGATATTTTTAACTATCTATATTTACTTGGCTCATTGAAGGTAATATTTGGCTTACAAGACAGAAGTACTCAATATACAAAAGAACTAACGAATATAAAGTATTTTGTGATGAAGAACCCATTATGCCACATCTTGAATAGCAAGGCTGATTATAGACTCCTTGCATAGTTGTCAAGAACCGACAGGCCTTTCTCAACCCACAATTTCATTTTTCCACTCCATATATGTTTCTGATTCTTCCTTAAGGCTCACAAGACATTAACTACAAAGAAGCATTATTGTTACTCCCAGATAAGAAATCATATAAAGTGGCATTTTAAAAAATGCTTTATTCATGTTGGAAAAACCAAAACATATCCTACATAGTTCAAATTTTGAAAAGAGAGCAACTAGAAATCTCCAAAATTAAACATGACCACAAAACTGTAACAAAATTTTTATAGACTCAACTTCTCAACATTGTGAAATCATATCACAACCTGAGAGATTCCATGCTATCAAAAGCCGTAAAGTATGTCCTTTAATTCAGTTCCTATTTCTTGATGTTTTCTTGCTTCTCAAAAGCAAGTGACTACAACCAAAATTTCCCCTCTTAATACAGGAAGTAATCTTCAAAGCAGAACTTGGGACTTTCATTGTGGCTACTTTTTAAAGAGGATATGTGTCCTAAAACATATTAATCACAAGTGACAGAGAGTCTCTAAAATTAAAGACTCTTAACATACAAATATAAACATAGAAATTAGACAAGATACTGCTATCATATTGCATGCAAAAAAATGGCACTAAACAGAAAAAATTGCACCCATCCCTCCTCTATTATAAGTATCATTATCAGTAATTTCTGTGGCCTTAAGTTTTTATTACAGATGTTAGAAACACAAAAAATACACTCAAAACTGAAAGTTTAAGACAATACAAATATATATTGCATTACAGTAACTGTAACAATCACGATATATTCTTTTAAAAAACTGATAAGATTAAGTAGTCTGGATATTCTGTTGCCTATCATACAAAAAAGTATTCATATACTCTTTTACGTACACTGGTTTACATTTGTTTTCATCTTTTTTTTTTTTTTAAGTTTATTTATTTTGACAGAGAGAGATGCACGAGTGAGGTGGGGGCACAGAGAGATGGAGAGAGAGAATCCCAAGCAGGCTCCATGCCATCAGTGCAGAGCCCAACAGAGGGCTCAATCTTGTGAACCATGAGATCATGACCTGAGCCAAAATCAAGGGTCGGACGCTTAACCGACTGAGCCAGCCAGGCACCTGTTTTCATCTTTTAAAAAACATATTTCCCGTCCTGGTTTTCCAAAAGGGTAGGGAACTGGTGATACTTAAAGATTATCTCCTATCAGAGATCTAGGCCAAAGCCTACAAACTCTAAGTTATAAGATGAATACATTCTTAGGATCTCACATATCACATGGTGACTACAGTTAATAATATTGCAGTATATATTTGGATTTTTAAGAGACTAAATCTTAAGCATTCTCACCACAAAAATTAAAATTAAAAAAAACATAATTCTCAGGTGACGGATTTGTTAACTTGATTGTGAGAGTCCTTTTGTAACGTATATGTATATCAAGTTGTCACACTGCACCCTTGAAATATATACCATCTTATTTGTCAATTACATCTCAATAAGTCGGGAAGGGTAAAAATATAAATGAAAAGATTACCTCCTACCACCACCTTTCTTAAAAATAAGGAGCTTTGACTCATTTAGAGATCAGAGGGAGAGAAAAACTAAGAGCGTAAAATGAAAAAACATTCAAATTATTTTCCTCCCCTAATTTTTTTCAGATATTTAAATGTGGTAAAATAAAGTCTTGGAAGAAAATTTTAAAATACACTAAGATTTCATATTATACCCCGTTAAAGCTTAAAGAAAAAACAGAAGGAAGAGAGAAGAAAGCAACCAGATGCAAAAGAAAAATATTCCAAGATATCAAAGGAAAAGGGAGGAGACAAGCATTAATAAAACACGACTCATTAAAGCCTCAGCTCACAAGCCAAGAGGTCTAGTGTTACAAGCTTTGTGCATCTGAATGGTCAATTTTGATTAACCGCAGTTACAAGTTCTTTTTAACTGTTATTTAGACACCAAGATTTATTTCAAACTGGGATAAACTCCCAGGGAGAGAATTTCTTGGTGGGATATTACATAATTAAATAATAAAGTTTCAGATTAAATTTAGCTCAAAGACCACATCTACTTGAAGAATTTCTTCATCACTTGCCTAGAGAATTAGCAATTATTTTTTAAATGATACCTTATTTTTTTAATTACTTTAAATTAAGATGGAAAACACTAGTAATCAGTGTTTCTCAGAGAGAAATGAGAAGAAAGATACCACCCAGCATGACAATTCCAAAAAAGTTGGATATGATTCACTGGACTGGATAACAAATCTTAATTAAGAGATTGCTTATTTTGTTTATATTTACTAGGAAGGAACAGGAAGCAGGTTTTCGAAATTTTAGTAATTAAAGGGATAAAGTGTATGTGCAAAAAATTAGTAATTTATGCCATTTAGGTACTTTTGTGAAAAAAGTAGCAGTATTTCCTTTGAACGTAAGAAAAATGCTTCAGGGGAATTCTTCCTATAATATCTCCCTTATCATTCGAACAGATTACTTACTGTATAAAAGGATTCTAGACAAGAAGTTCCTTTCTAGGTCTTAATCCAAAATTTGGAACTCTTCAAGAATCAAGAGGAAAATACAGTAAGTAGAACAATGAGGTTGTCAACTGTGCCTTTAGTGTCTGGTTCTAAAATACAATACAATCTCTGATATAAAACACAATCACGTTAGGATTAAAATATTATCTCAACAGCTAATTTTTCTTCTTCTTTAACTAGAGAATGCTCAACTCTTGAAATGTACCAGAAGCTTGCGACTGCCACAAGACTGTTTCTCTAGAGGAGTGGTACTCAGCAATGTGACTCCAGTAATATATTTGTTAGTGTATGCACTGTGGGGTCCATCATCCAGCTCTCTAAGACCTTAAATTCCTGAAATAATTTATTCTATTCTATTCTATTCTATTCTATTCTATTCCATTCCATTCCATTCCATTCCATTCCATTCCATTCCATTCCATTCCATTCCATTCCATTCCATTCTATTGCATTCCAATCCATTCCAATCCATTCTTTTCCATTCTAAGAAGGCTCTACATGCAACCTGGGGCTTGAACTCACAACTGGCTTACAAGAGCCAGTCTTGATCACACTCTGAGCCAGTCAGGCGCCTACCCCCCTTAAATTTCTATAGTGGAATCACAGAAGTCATTCGATACATTCAATGTGAAAAAAGGAAAAGATAGGGCCCTCTAGGTATCTACAAGCCTAAAAGTACAAAGAGAAGACATATGGCTCATTTTGTCTCACTGTAATTGGCTTCTGTAACCAAACATCCACTGGCTCCCTTCTATGACATCTGCTTAATAGCCATGTCAGTTCTCCTTGAATTCTACAATGATTGAACTCCAGATTCCAAGTGATTCAAGATTTAGCTCTATTAGGCCATTCCAGAATGCTAGAAGAAGCAGTCAGTTATCACAGCCCAAGCCTGGTAGTCAGTGAGGTTTAGCCACCACGAATTCCTGTCCTTGACAGCAGGTGTCACTATGTAGCCTTAATGGTTGATGTAGGAAGAACTATGGGCCACCTCTCACTCCCAAGGATTCTGAGAGTTTACAGTGCTGGGAGGGAAAACTGGAGAGCTCCTCTGCCTGCCCAAATCAAACACGAAAATAGGCCATGAAGTTTCTCCCCATTTCTTTTTCTAATTTTGACTTAATTAGGTCCACTTTCATTAGCCAAAAAGAGAAATCATCCTTGGAGTTTAAAACAATAGTTATTTTTAAATCAAAAATAAGATAAAATTGTACTTAAAAATGAAATAATTCTGAAAAATGATATTCTGTTCCTTTAAACTCCCTCGGTTTTCCACTAGAAAAGAACGAAATGAAGTCAGTATTTTTTTTTAAGTAAACTCTGTGCCCAAAGTGGGACCTGAACTCACAACCCCGAGATTAAGAGTCACATGCCCTACCAAGTCAGCCAGATGCCCCCAGAAGTCAGTAATTCTATTACACACACTTCAGAGCTAGAGTTTTTGTCACGTTTTTAAATTTCAAAGCAATACAGAAAGCAATGGCACTTTGTGTAATTGATCAAAATCAGAAGAAATGATCCACATGCACACACATCAGAATCCTGAATAATGGATATAGTATAATGTTAACCACCAACAAAGGCTCAGAGCTAAATTGAAGAAGAGAGTCTTAAATGTATCTTTGATTTAGTCATTTCTGTAGACATCAGTACCATGTGAAAATGTGAACAAAAAAGGACTAAGCCTAGCTTCCAGGTCTCACTCTTCAGCCTGGGATGACAATTCCAAGCATATACTTGGAACACCAGTCAAATGTCAAGATGAGTCATTGCACTATTAGAGCCCACTCTTTAATGTGCAATTACAGAGGAGAAGTATTTTTACTTACTCTGGTCAGCATAGTTTTTTGCTTTGAGTTCAAGTTGTCTTGTTTGAGATTCTAAAGATTCCACTCGGGTCTGTAAATCCTTTTTTTCCTGTTCTTGAGAGTCTTCAAATTCAATGAATTTCTAATAGAAAAAGAAAAGTATTATTTTCATTAGAGAAATGAAAATTTTTTAACATTATCAATTCCTGTGTTTCTTGGTATCAAGAATCACAATTAGGCATTAACTACCCAGAAAGATCTCAGAATCAGGAACTCAGGTTGATTTTTAGTTTCTCTATAAAAACATCCAAATATAGAAGGAAAAAGATGACACAGTAGTTTATGAAGTGCTTCCACTTCATATCATTGGAAATTCCAAAGAAAATACACACATCCTACTCCAAATTTATGAATACTTTAACTAGCATATTTGCATATTCATGAGTTAAAGACATAATTTTTTACATATTGCTGTACAGAATATGTGCAACAAATGGAGAACTATAGAATGATGATGTGTCAATAAATATTTGTTCAGTTGTTTAATGATTCTAGATTACCTGAACTATGGAGTTTAAATTCCTGAGAAAAAGAGAACTCACTAGAAATAACTTCACCAAAAATTCAATTTACTGAAACTGTTCTTGTCAAGAAGATTATCACTAAATCTCAGTCTCTTCATCTTAATTCTTCTATCAGTATCATTTGACATCTGATCACTCACTCCTTAAAACTTTTTTTTTTTTTTTTTAATTTGGCTTCCAGGATTTTGTTTTCCTTCTACTTTACTGGTGGTTCCTTCTTGGTCTTCTTTGTTGGTTCTTTCTGTTCTCCCCAATTTCTTAACATTCACAAGGTCAGTCCTTGGATAACTTTTTCTCTTCATTGTTTATTCTTATTCTCTGATGATCTCATCCAGTTCCATGGCTAACTATACTAACTATATGCTGACAACCTCCAAATTTCTAGTCCAGTCTCTAGCCTAGACCTCAATTCCAGATTTACATGTCCAACTGCCTACTGAACAACTTCATCTGAATGTCTAATAAGCATCTTAACCTCAACATGTCAAAGCTTGCTCCTCTTGGTGTTAGCTAGCTCATTTAATTACTGTGGTCAATTGTTCAGGCTCAAAACTTGAGTCAGCTTTGAGTCTTCTCTTTCTCTAACACCTCATATCCAATCCATTAGCAAATCTACCTTCAGATCCAACTCCTTTTCATCATCACCGCCATCAGCGTGGTCTGTGCTACCATTATCTATTGCCTGGATTAAGACCACAGCAACTGCCTCCTAGCCAATGTCCTTACTTCCACCGTTGCCCCTACAACACATTCTCAACACAGTAGTGAGAGTGAACCTTTAACAAGTAAGTCAGATGGGGCGCCTGGCTGGCTCAGTTGGTAGAGCATTCAACTCTTGATGTCAGGGTCTTGAGTTCAAGCCCCATGTTGGGTGTAGAGATTACTTTACTAAACGAATACATACTTTTTAAAAAAGGTGGGTAAGTCAGATCAGTTTACTCCTCTGCTCAAAATCCTCAGATTACTTACGTTCTACCAAAATCTTTACCATAGCTTCCCATGACCAACACAATCTACATCATCCTCTTCTACTCTTCCTCTCCCCACCCCACCTCCCTCACAGTCTAGTTCAAGCTTCCCTGAAGAACCTTTGCAGCTGCTTCCTACAGTCTGGAATCTCTTCCTCCACATATCCAATTGGCTTGCTCCCTCCTCACCTCCTTAACATCTTTGTTCAAATGTCACCTTCTTACTAAGATTTTCCATGTGGTATTTAAAACTGCAGTTACCCAGTCCCTACTTATCTCTCTGCTTTTCTTCTCTCCAGCACTTACTCTCATCTAACATACTATAAATTTCAGTAATTATTTATTATCTGCTTTGCCTCACTAGAATGTAGACTCCATGAGGGTGGGGACTTTTGTTTTCTTTGCTGTTGTATTCCCGGTACAAAGAATGATGACAGCTCAAATATTTGTTAAAGAAATTAATGAATAAACAAATTTTAAAAAAAACTTTCAGAGTAAAAAACTGAAGCCCCTATAGAAAAATATAGAGTTCACAAGAAAACTTAGATATCACTAAATACACCCTAGTTTTAATATGAAATTTCTTGTTCATTACTTGCTTTATCTGTCCTGAAACTTTTCAGTCACTATAGTGGACACTGTTTTTTGTCTGCACACATTGCCCTCCTTTGTAACTTCTCTCCAGTTCCACGCTAACTCTATTCAGTCCATATAATTTAATTCGTGAGGACTCCATCTCCCTAGAGGTGGGCATATGACTTGAGCCAGACAGGTCATTCTTCTCCAGGATACCTGCCAGTTATTAGAAAGAATACTACCTCTTTTCCTCTGGAATCACAAACTCTTAAGAATTTATTAGCAGGCTTAGGCTGCAGAGGGATATCTTTTTTCCAACATATGGAAAGAACGAGCCTGAGAAATGAAGCCAATATAAAGAAAAACAAAGAGCAAGGAGCAATAAAATCCTAATCAAAGGTACTATTTGAGTCCTAGATTCAGTAGTTCTTGGAGCCAGCATTTTCCAGTCGTTTTTATTTTTTCAGTTACATAACCCAATGCATTCCTATTTTACATAAGCTTATTTGAGATGGTTTCTAGCATAAGAAACTGAAAGAACCCTAACATACTCATCTACTTTCCCTCAAGAGCCATTTGATTTCCTTATATTAGAGAACATTTTCCTGATCTTTGGACGTTTGAAACCTATAACCTCGGAAACATTGGTTCTTAATCATCCAGAGGTCCACAGACCCATTTGGTAATTTGATATATCCATGAACCATGTTTCCCCAGAAAAAAATGCCTGCATCCAACCCGAGTTCTGTCTATTTTTTCTCAGAGACTCAGGGAGCCCTTAAGTCCTTCCACAAACCACACATTTAGCACCCATGCCCTATACATTTTATTAACATATTCCATATTTGTGAGGCTTCTGGGAAGCCTCAAACCACCATTGTTTACTTTTCCAGAATACTAACCCAAAGATGACCCTAAGTAAAAGGGGTAAAAGTTTCAGTAAATGTAAGACAAGAGGCAACTGGACAAATCATTCATTCATTCATTCATTCATTCATTCAAAAAATGTCTCCTATCTACTCTGTGTCGAGCACATGGAACATGACTGTGATTACCACACTATCCCTGCCTTCAGAAGGTGTTCACTGGCTACAAACTGAATGCAAACAGGAGATATAAAGGTTATGTCGAACAGAAAATCAATAGCTATACAATATGATGTTGCTGATGAAGTCTGTATAAATTATTTCAACATTTTGCCAGAGGATACAAGCAAAAACTAAGAATTAATAAGAAAAAGTAATTATTTTTTGGCCTGCTTTGAAAATGATGCTCCCATGGCTAACTGAACTGCTATATCTGTGTTAAGTAAGCAGAAATTTCAGGCTTCTTTTGTGCTATGGATAAAAGGCTGTTTTAAAGAACAGACAGTAGACCTGAAATCATTATTGCACTATATGCTAATTTGGATGTAAATTTAAAAAAATAAAATTAATAAAAAAAAAAGAACATACAGTAGATGTTTACCAAGTAACATTTAAAATGATGTGCTACTGGGCACCTGGGTGGCTCAGTCGGTTAAGTGTTTGACTTTGGCTCAGGTCATGATCTTGCAGTTTGTGAGTTTGAGCCCCGCATCGGGCTCTGTGCTGACAGCTCAGAGCCTGGAGCCTGCTTCAGATTCTGTGTCTCCTCCTCCCTCTGCCTCTCCCATGCTCATGCTCTGTCTCTCCCTGTCTCTCAATAATAAATAAACGTTAAGAAAAAAATTTTTTAATGATGTGCTACTGAACTTCTAACAAAAATCTTTACCACTAACAGATTAGTAGTTGCCAGGAGCAGGGGGTAGGGGTAGGGGAAAATGGTGAAGGTGGTCAAAGGGCACAAACTTCAGTTACAAGATGAGTAAGTTCTGGGGATGTAATGTACAGAATGGTGATTATAGATAACACCACTGAACTATACATTTGAAAGTCACTAAAAGAAGATTTTGTAAGTTCTCACCACAAAAACAAAAACTAATTATGTGACATGATGTTAACTAACCTTACTTGTGGTAATCATTTTGCAATATATACATATCTCAAATCATTATAGGGTTGCCTGGGTGGTTCAGTGGGTTGGGCATCTGGCTCTTCGTTTCAGCTCAGGTCATGATCTCATGGTTGGTGGGATCGAGCTCCGTGTCGGGCTCTGAGCTGACAGCTCAGAATCCTGCATAGGATTCTCTCCCCCTCTCTCTGCTGCTCCCAGGCTCACCCTCGCTCTCTCTCTTAAAATAAATAAATAAACGTTTTTTAAAAATTCATTACACTGTATACCTTAACCTTCCACAATGTTATACATCAATTATTTCTCAATAAAGCTGGAAAAAAAAAAGCCTTACTACTATTCTGCCTATTCAGAACCTCTGATAGAAGAAACATCATCATGAACACACAGCTTCATGTTTGCTTTGTTTCTTAGCGACCGAGTTTGGCTACAGAAGGGCATGAATAATCCATAACTGTTTAGCAGTCACTACACTACTATCTGCTTACTGTACAAGCATTATTTACACCTACCTAGATGATTCATGTTTCAATATTGTTCACATTTTTTTATGACTACTGAGGCTTTATATCTATATCACCTCAAGTAAATACAGCAAAAGAAAAAAAAAAGAGATTCCCCCCCCCCCCGCCCCAAAATGACGTGACAGTTCACGGACTGGCAGGGCTATGTATCTCCAAATGTAAATCTCTTGTTTCTGCACTTTCCCTTCACAGGAAGGGGCTGGCAATAACGAAAATATTGCAAAGCAAATACATAATGCCAGTCCTTTCCTTCAAGCAAATTAAAACATAAACTTAGAGAGTACAAAACGAACTACCATCTCTCACAAGGGTGTATATGTTTGTTTTCTCTCTTATTCTAAACAGCAGATCCTAAATTAAGCTTTTTGGAATCATGAACTCCTTGGAGAATCTTATGAAAATAGATCCTTTCCTCAGGAAGACAAATATATGAAAGATAAAACTACGCAAACTTAGTGCATCTTCAAGGTCTACAAGAAATCAAGAATGATTTTCCACCATTTATAAAAATAGTGAATGTTGATTTCTTTTAAAATCATCTTGTAAAATTCTCTCTGTTCCTAAAAGTCCCAATTTTAAATGTGTTATTATATCTTGGTTTGGAAACGTACATCTGCCAGCCTCATTTAAAATACTAATGATGGGGGCAGGGGAGCGGCTGGGTGGCTCAGTCGGGTAAGCACCCGACTTCAGCTCAGGTCATGATCTCACAGTTTGTGAGTTCAAGCCCCACATGGGGCTCTCTGCTGTCCTTGCCGAGCCCACCATCTCTCTCTCTCTCTCTCAAAAATAAAGAAACATTATAAACAAAAGAACAAACTGATTAAAAATTGAAAAAAAAAAAAGAGAAGTATAAAATGGGGGACTAACTTGATACGAGAGACTATGGGAAAACTTTCCTGAGACATTTGAGCTGAGACCTGAAAGATAAATAAAAGTTCATCAAGCAAAGAGAGGCTGAAAGAAACCAAGGGCATCCAGAATGGCCAAGCTCAAAGACAAGTTAAAGAGGATGGCTGGAGATAAGGCTGGACAATTAAGGACCAAATCCTACAGGACCTTGCAGAATACTGGATCATATCAGAGATACTGAACTCCACTCCTCCTTTGGAAAGCTCAGTGTGAGACCATATGGGAAATTCAATGGAGGGAGCTGAGGGAGTTTGAGAGGAGAACCAGGGTGTGTAAAGGGAAAGAGACCAAAGGTCACCACAATAGTCCAAATGAGAGAGGATTATGAACAGTGGCAGGGAGAATGGAGACAAGGATGAATTCAAGATAATTTGTTGGAGGGAAAATATACACAATTGGTGACTGAAAGAACGTAAGGGAGAAGAGAGAAGGAAAAATGAGGAAAGAAGACCGATTTCCGGCTTAACCAATGATGGAGCTGGTGATATTGCTTATCTGAAATAAACAAAGCTACAATAGCCAAATTATGGAAACAGCCTCACTGTCCATCAATTGAAGAATGGATAAAGAAGATGTGGCATATATGTATACACTGGAATATTACTCAGCCATAAAAAAAGAATGAAATCTTGCCATCTGCAACAACGTGGATGGAGGTAGAGAATATAATGCTCAGTGAAGTAAGTCAGAGAAAGACAAATACCATATGAATTTACTCATATGTGGAATTTAAGAAACAAAATGAGCAAAGGGAAAAAGAGAGAGAGGCAAACAAAGAAACAGACTTGGTAACACTTGTGATGAACACCGGGTCATATATGGAAATGTCGAATCATTATATTGTACACCTGAAATTAATATTAAACTGTACGTTAACTGGAATTTAAGTAAAAACTAAAACAGCAAAGGAAGTAGGTAAAAGTTAATATAATACAATTGATATATATTTTTTTAATGTTTATTTCTGAGAGACAGACAGAGCATGAGCGGGGGAGGAGTAGAGACAGAGGGAAACACAGAATCTGAAGCAGGCTCCAGGCTGTCACCACAGAGCCTGACTTGGGGCCCGAACACATGAACCGCGAGATCATGACCTGAGCTAAAGTCAGGTGCTTAACCAACTAAGTCACCAGGTGCCCGTAAAATTGATTTTTTTAAAATTGATTAAGGCAACTGCCCCTTGGGATTTTTATCTGTAAATAAGTTATCTCATTATTTGCAGTGTAACTAGCACAACCCACCTGCAGGTTAGCAATATGGATCACAGGCTTTAAAGAATGTATGAGAGTGGTGTTATTTTTCATATATTCTTTAAGGACTTTGTTATATGTAGTATGATCCTAAATTTATATACTGGAGGAATAAATAAGCAAAAGAAAAGATGTGGAAGCACATATTAAAACGCTCATAGTGGCTATTTAGCAGTGGTGGGATTAAAGGTGATTTTATCTTTTTTAATAGCCCTTATCTTTAAGTAGCCTAAAGTTGCATTGTTTGTTGGGGTTTTTTTCGTACAATAAATATGTATTATTTACATATTTTAAAAGAATAAAGGAAAGTGGAAAAACGCATACTGAAGGCCTATACCTCCTCAATGGTAGTGAAGCTAAACATGAACCTTCATTTACATTTCAGATTAGAAAAGTTGCCAAATTAAACATTAATATTACCGCTTAACTAACCAAAAATGATTATGGGTGTTTTTCTAAATACAATTAATCAAAACCATACTCTGAAATAGGATACTGAGAGAGGAAAATCAGTGTGAAGGGAGAATTCCACTTTAACTATATACAGTTCATGCTATATGCCATGACCTTACACTAGATCTGTTGAAGTCGAAAGCTACAATACAGGGTGGAGTATGTCAGCACTAGGATATAGAAGTGTGGATCCATCCCAGAAAGACTCTAAAAAGAATCTAGAAAATAGATTCATTTTATAGATATCATTCTTTCCTATAAAGGTACTTACAAGAGAGTTCCAGTTACAACTAGATTTCCTTTTATCAACCCAAATCTGCATCTAATGCTGTATTTTTACAGGACTTGAGGCTTTATCCCAGCCGGAAACATTTTGAAGGAGGGGGCGGGGAAAGTAAGTACACGCTCAAAAACAAAGTAAATGGATACTAAAAAGAAGCCTATTGGCAGGGTGCCTGGGTGGCTCACTTCGATTAAGTGACTTTGACTCTGGTCATGATCTCAAGGTTCATAGGTTCGAGCCCCGTGTCGGGCTCTGTGCTGACAGCTCAGAGCCTGGAGCCTGCTTCAGATTCAGTCTCCCTCTCTCTCTGTCCCCTTCCCTGCTTGCACTCTGTCTCTCTCTGTCTCTTTCTCTCTCCCAAACATAAACAGTATATATTATTTTAAAAATAGAAGCCTATGGGCATTCATAATTGATTAAGTGTGACTTTACTTCTTGCCAGTGGAATAACTTCATGAAGCTGGTCTGCCTCCACTACATTTAGCAAATGCTGGGGTTAGGGCAATATCAAAATCAAGGCAGGAGAAGGGCAGTTTTTCAAATTACAAAAGCATCCAACCCTGGAAAACTCTAGCTACTCCCCTCCAGCACGGGAGTCTGTCAGAGCCACTCAGGTATGTTGCTGTGGAGTACACATCCCTCCCTTCACCTCTTTTTGTCTCCCTCTTTATGGCCTCTGTCACCAACACACTTCTTTAAAAAAGTGTGCGGTGGGGAGAGTAAGAGCCCATGCATACATGGCTTTTTTTTTTAGCATGTATGATAAATCCTTCTTCACTAGATACCCTTTGCCCCTCTCAATTACTAATCAGCCAACAACACTGACATTAACTTCAGACAGAACTCTCCTGAGAGCAACTAGACACTGTTAAAAAAACAAAAACAAAAAACAAAACAAAACAAAACAAAAACTCCATAGACAATACAGACTTATGTTAGGATCTAAAAAGAATAAGCTTTGTGATGAAGCAAAATGGTTTCAAGTCCAGATGGCCTATAGGGGCTGTTTTTCTCCACTATTGTGGAGAAAAAAACAAATGAATACTTTGAAAAGCTAAGCTCACCAAGTTTAAAAAAAAAAAAAAAACAAAAAAAAAAACCCCTAGAGACTGTTCCTAATTGGAGTAAAGATTCAAGAGCCAAAAAAAGAAAAGCCCTTAAAAATAGTAACTTTGAGGGGCGCCTGGGTGGCTCAGTTGGTTGAGTGACCGACTTCAGCTCAGGTCATGATCTCACAGGTCGTGAGTTCAAGCCCCACGTCGGGCTCTGTGCTGACAGCTCAGAGCCTGGGGCCTGCTTCAGATTCTGTCTCCCTCTCTCTCTGCCCCTCCCCCGCTCATGCTCTGTCCCTCTCAGTCTCAGAAATAAATAAACATTTTAAAAAATATATTTGTTTGGGGTGCCTGAGTGGCTCAGTCAGTTGAGCGACCGACTTCGGCTCAGGTCATGATCTCGCAGTTCATGAGTTCGAGCCTCACACTGGACTCTGGCTGACAGCTCAGAGCCTGGAGCCTGCAGCCTGCTTCGGATTCTGTCTCCCTCTCTCTCTCTGCTCCTCCCCTGCTCGCACTCTGTCTCTCTCTCTCTCTCTCTCTCTCTCTCTCTCTCAAAAATAAAAATAAATAAAATAAAATAATTTTTAAAAACTATTTTTATGAGACAACTGAGAAATGTGTATACTGATTAAACATTAAATATTATTAAGAAATCATTTATTGGGCACCTGAGTGGCTCAGTTAGTTAAGCGTCCAACTCTTCATTTTGGTTCAGGTCATACATGAGCTCATGGTTTGTGAGACTGAGCCTCTCTCTGTCCTCTCCCCTGCCTCTCAAAATGAATAAATAAACTTTAAAAAAAAGAAGTAATTTGGGACGCCTGGGTGGCTCCATCAGTTGAGTGTCCGACTTCGGCTCAGGTCATGATCTCACAGTTCCTGAGTTGGAGCCCCATGTCGGGCTCTGTGCTGAAAGCTCAGAGCCTGGAGCCTGCCCCTGCTCACGCTCTGTGTCTCTTTGTCTCTCAATAATAAATAAATGTTAAAAAATTAAAAAAAAATTTTTTAATCAAATAAGTATGTACAAAGGCACATGTACAAGAATATTCATTGAAGCACTATTTGTAATAACAGCTAAAAACCGGAAGGTAATTCAATGTCCATCAACAGATAGTGGATAAATACATTATGACAGAAGCATATGATGAAAAAAACTATGTAATTAGAGAGCTGGGGTGAGGATGGGGCTAAAATGGGGGAAAAGTAGAAGTCTAAAAGAACTAGTAATAGTAGTAACATCCCTAATACATCCCCAGTGCCATCCCAGAGCACCCAGGTGGTTCTTCTGTCCACCTACACAGGAAGTGTGTTTTCAGAATAAACTCAGTAAGAGAGATGCTAGACAAGGAAATACCGGTAACAAATAGGTGCCAAATGGAAAGAAATGAAGTAAGTAAAAATCTACATACCAAGTAGCAATACTGACCGTCCCCTTCCCATTCCTGCCCTCACCCAGATTCTCAAGTGACTCGGCTTCTCTACTACTCACTCCCCCTGAGAATATCTTTCCTTGGCAAAACTCAAATACCTCTGAGATATAAGACCATGGGATACTGAAATCTGGGTTCCCAATAGGCAATAAACTGCTTCCAGATACACAAAGCTTCTGGCCCTCCTTTTTTTAGTGCCTCACGCTTATAACATGAAGAGATAATTAAGGGTTATCAGGCACTTGAAGCTCAAACCTGAAAAAGAGACCAAAACTATCAGAAAAAAAATGGGACTCTGAGGAAACAGACAAAACAGGGAACAAATGAAAACTATAATTAATATACTCAGAGACCAAAGAAAACTCACTGCATCCATGAAACCGGAACAGTATGCTATTTTTAGAAAGAGGTGGGGACAGGGGAAGAGCAAGAACAAGGAAGAGCTCTTAGAGATTATAAAAGTATGAACTGAAGAATAGAGCACTTTAGCCTATCTTTCGTGTACAAACTATACCTTAGGTAATTGAACAGTTGATAAGGGAGAAGTTCTCTTTTATAAGAAAATCAGGTAAAAATGCTGAAGGAATAACTGAGTTAGAATAGCACCATTTCCCAATCCTTAATGAAATAATAGGGAATATCCAGTCACCATTCAGATTTTCCTGGTTATCTCATGAATGTTCATAACCAGGATCCAAAGTCCCTACGTTGCATTTGGATGATACATCTCTTAGGACTCTTAAAGTACAGATTCCCCATGCTCACTTCAGCAGCACACATTAAAAAGAGAGATAGGGGGCGCCTGGGTGGCTCAGCCGTTTGAGCATCTGACTTCTGCTCGGGTATGATCTCACTGTCCGTGAGTTCGAGCCCCGCGTCGGGCTCTGTGCTGACAGCTCAGAGCCTAGAGCCTGCTTCAGATTCTGTGTCATCCTCTCTCTCTACCCCTTCCCTGCTCATGTGCATGCTCGCTCTCTCTCTCTCTCTCAAAAATAAAAATAAAATAGAAACATACAGAGAAAATTAGCATGGCTCTGTGCAAGGATGACACACAAATTTGTGAAGCATTCCATATATTTATGTTAACTGTACTGGAATTAAACTTTTTTTTTAATAAAATTGGGGCACCTGGGTGGCTCAGTTGGTTAAGCAACTAACTCTTGGTTTCAGCTCAGGTCATGATCTCACGGTTCATGAGATCAAGCCCCACATCAGGCTCTGCTGGCAGTACGGAGTCTGCTTGGGATCCTCTCCCTCCTTCCCTTTCTAATCTCCCCCTGCTCTCTCTCTCTCTCTCTCTCAAAATAAGTAAGTAAAACTTTAAAATAAAATTTAAAAATTAAGTACAGGGGCATCTCGGTGGCTCAGTCAGTTGAGCATCCAACTCTTGATTTCAGCTCAGGTCATGATCCCAGGGTCATGGGATCAAGCCCACCTTGGGCTCCACGTTGAGCATGGAGCCTGCTTGGGATTCTCTCACTCCCTCTGTCCCTTTCCCCTGCTCACACACTTTCTCTCTGTCTCTCTGTCTCTCTCTCTCTCTCTCAAAATAAAAAAATTGGGGCACCTGGGTGGCTCAGTCAGTTAAGCTTCTGACTTCAGCTCAGGTCATGTGCTGACAGCTCAGAGCCTGGAGCCTGCTTGGGATTGTGTCTCCCTCTCTCTCTGCCCCTCCCTCACTTGTATTCTGTCTCTCTCTCAAAAATAAACATTAAAAAGAATTTAATAAAAATAAATTAAATTAAAATTAAAAATTAAGTACAGGTTCCCCAGTGATGATCATATAAGGGAATACTATAAAGCCACTGTAAAGTATAATTTTGGTCTATCTAGTCATAGGTTGTTGCCAGTTATGAGTAAATGAAACTGAACAGGCAATTCACAGAAAAGGAAGGGAGAATAAATGTAAGAAAATATGCTCAACCACACTAGTGATCTGAGAAAAGCAAATTAAAACAAAAGCTTGTTTCACAAATATCAGATTAGAAACTAAAGCCAAAAAGTCTGAGTGTGTCAAGTGTTGGCAGATACAGGAAAGTAACTCTTACACACTCCCAGTTGGAATATAAATCACTACACCCCATTGACAAGTTCTGTGGCCATACCTAGTTAAGTTTACAAATATTCTAAAATCTGGCAGCTTATTTTAAAGTATGTATCTTTGAGAAACTCTTACATGTCCACTGAATGTTACTGCAGCAGAGTTTGTAGTACATAATGTGGTAATATATAACACAGGAAATAACTCAGAACTTTCATCAATAGAAGGATGGATAATGGCATACGGCACATTCATATGATAGTATACACAGCAGTTAAAACAAAAGAACTAGATATATATGTATGTATCATCATAGACAGGTAAAAAAAAAACAATGAATAAACAAACTATAAAATTATATGAAAATGTAATAATATTTAGGGAAAAAATACTTATCCCAAAAAAATCCCAAAGCAATATGGCACATAATTTATAGATGATCTGTAGAAAATGTCTAAAAAAAAAAAAGATAAAATATACACCAAATTCATAGGTCACCTTTATTTTCCTTCCAGTACCACTGCCCTTCCAGAAGGCAACTTTACCTTTGTCTTTAATGTTCTGTATTTAAAAAAAAGTTTTTTTTAATGTTTATTTATTTTTGAGAAGGACTGAGACAGAGCGTGAGCAGGAGAGGGGCAGAGAGAGAAGGAGACACAGAATCCCAAGCAGGCTCCAGACTGTGAGCTGTCAGCAGAGAGCCCAATGCGGGGTTCAAACTCAAGAACCACAAAATCATGACCTGAGCTGAAGTCAAACACACAACCGACTGAACCAGCCAGGTGCCCCAATGTTCTGTATTTTTTTATTTATGATAAGTATCTTAAGTAAAAATAAACAGCTATGGGTGCCTGGGTGGCTCAGTCTGTGTAGCTTCCGACTTCAGCTCAGGTCATGATCTCACAGTTCAGGAGTTGGAGCCCTGCATTGGGCTCTCTGAGCCAAAATCAAGAGTCAGATGCTTGGGGCTCCTGGGTAGCTCAAGTCAGTTAAACGTCCAAATTTGGCTCAGGTCATGGTCTCACAGTTTGTGGGGTTGAGCCCCACGTCATCCTCCTTGCTGACAGCTTGGAGCCTGCTTCAGGTTCTGTCTCCCTCTCTCTCTGCCCCTCCCCCACTCACAGTCTCTCTCTCTCTCTCTCTCTCTCTCTCTCTCTCTTTCTCAAATGTAAATAAACATTAAAAAAAATTTTTTTAATCTTCAAGAATCCACAAAAAAACCTATTAGAATAAATAAGCTCAGCAGGATAAAAGATCGATATACAAAAATCAAGTGTGCTTCTAAACACTTTCAATGATCAGAAAATGAAATTAAGCTGCAATTCAGTCAGCAGCGCATCTGACTCTTGATCTTGGGGTCATGAATTCAAGCCCCACGTTGGGGGTAGAGTTTACCTTTAAAATAGTTATTTTTTTTAATGAAATTAAGGAAACAATTCCATTTACGATTGTATCAAAAAGAACTAAATGCCTAGACATAAATTTAACAAAAAAAAAATGTAAAACTTTTATTCTAACAACAACAAAACATTGTTGAAAGAAACAAAATTTAAATAAATGGAAAGCCATCCCATGTTCATGAATCAGGAGACCTAATATTGGTAAGATGACAATAGTCCTCAAACTGATCTACAAATTCAACAAAGTCCCTATGAAAATCCAAGCTGCTCCTTTGCAGAAATTGACAAACTGACCCTAAAATTCATATGGAAATTAGGGGGACCCAGAATAACCAAAGTAATCTTTATTTTTGTTTTGTTTTGCTTTTACCAAAGTAATCTTTAAAAAGACCACAATTGGAGGACATGCTCCTCAATTTCAAAACTTATTACAAAATGACAGTAACCAGGGCCCCTGCGTGGCTCAGTTGGTTAAGCGGTCAACTTCAGCTCAGGTCATGATCTTACTGCTCGTGGGTGGGTTCGAGCCCCGTGTCAGGTTCTGTGTCTACAGCTCAGAGCCTGGAGCCTGCTTCAGACTCTGTGTCTCCCTCTCTCTCTGCCCCTCCCCCGCTCACACTCTGTCTCTCTCAAAAATAAATAAGCATTAAAAAAAAAAAAATGACAGTAACCACAACAGGGTGGTATTGGCTTAAGGACAGATATATAGATCAAAAGGCTAGAATTAAAAGTCCAGAAATAAACCCTCAGATTTATGGTCAATTGTATTTCAACAAGGGTATCAAGAAAATTCAATGGGAAAAGAACAGTCTCATCAACAAATGCTACTGGGGAACTGAATTTCCACACACAAAGGAATTAATTTGAACTCCACATATAAAAAGTAACTCAATGGGGCACTAGATTTCAGCTCAGGTCATGATCTCATGGTCATGAGATCAAGCTCCCTGAGGGCTCTTGGGATTCTCTCTCTGCCCCTCCCCCATTCTCTCTCTCTCTCTCTCTCTCTCTCTCTCTCTCTCTCTCTCTCTCTCTCCCCCCACCCCTTCTCTCTCAAAATAAATAACTCAAAGGCCAACTGGCTGGCTCGGAATAGCATCCAACTCTTGGTCTCAGGGTCGTGAGTTTGAGCCCCACGTTTCAAACAGAAACTGGAACCCTTTGCCAGGGTTTCTAGAGAGATTGGTCCATATATCCATTCAGACTACTGTTAATTTAGGGGCGCCTGGCGGGCTCAGTCCAAAGGGAGTGCGGCTCTTGATTTCAGGGTCATGAATTCAAGCCCCACATTGGGTGAAGAAATTAAATAAACCTAGAAAAAATAAAGTAAAAAAAAAAAAAAAAGTAAAAAGACAACCCACAGAATGGGAGAAAATATTAGCAAGTTATATACCTGATGAGACTTGTATATACATATAATGGAACATTATTCAGCCTTAAAAAGGAATGAAATTAGAATACATGCTACAGAGGGATGAGCCCTAAAAACATGCTAAGTGAAATGAGTCAGACACAAAAGGGCAAATATTTCCATTTACACCAAGTACCTAAAGTAGTCAAATTCATAAGAACAGAAAACAAATGATAGTTGCCAGTGGCGAGAAGGGAGAACCAGGAACTACAGTTTCGTTGGTATGGAGTTTCAATTTCAGATGATGAAAAAGTTCTAGAGATGGAGGGAGCTTCCGGTTGCACAATAGGAATGTATTTAATACCACTGAATTATGCACTTAAAAGTGGTTAAAATGATAAATTTTATGTTATGTATATTTTATCACAATAAAAATTTTTAAGGAAAAAAATATGTTGACAACTATATAAAGTGAAATTTTCACAGAAAGAAAAAATCAGGTTAATCTAATTAAATACATGCAGTCTGTGGAGGGAACAAAAATCTTCTTTTTTAAAAAATGTTTATGTTTCTTGAGAGAGAGACAGAGCAAGCAGGAAAGAGGCAGAAAGAGAGGGAAACAGAGAATCCCAAGCAGGCTCTGAGCTGTCAGCACAGAGCCCAACGTGGGGCTTGAACCCACAAACTGTGAGATCATGACCTGAGCCAAAATCAAGAATCAGACACTTAACCAAGTGAGCCACCCAGGCGCCCCAGAAATGAAAATTTTCAAAGTCAACAATATTAATACTATCAGTTGATTAGTATCACTAAGAAATGAAGTAGTCTTCATAACCATATTATTAAGAAAAAGCTGAAACACCAAAACATTTCTATCACAACTATCTTACTTTTTAAAAGTATATTCATTTATTTTTTGAGACAAAGAACATGTGAGTGGGAGAAAGACAGAGAAAGAGAGGGAGAAAGAGAATCCCAAGCAGGCTTTGCACTGTCCATGCAGAGCCTGACTCGGGGCTCGATCCCACAAACCATGAGATCACAACCTGAGCCGAAATCAAGAGATGGACACTTGGGGCACCTGGGTAGCTCGGTCGGCTGTTTGTCTTGACTCTTGGTTTCAGCTCAGGTCATGATCTCATAGTTTCATGAGCTTGAGCCCCACGTCAGTCTCTGCATGGAGCCTGCTTGGGATTTTGTACCCCCCTTTCTCTGCAAACCGCCCCTCCCCCACAATGGTGCTGTCACTGTCTTCTCAAAATAAATAAATAAACTTAAAAAAAAAAAAAAAGAGTTGGGACACTTAACTGACTGAGCCACCCAGGGGCCCCCCTATTGATGAGGGAGCATAAGACAAGCTGAGGCCCAAGCACAAGCTAGCATTACCCACCTCCCACCAGGTGGGGTATGTGTGACATTACTCAGGCACTCCAGGCTGCCCAAGGACAAAGGAAACAACAGAAAACAAATGGTTAAACTGATAGAGTCTCAGTATACAAATATCTTAGTAAATGACAAGAAAAAGGCAATCTTACCAATAGCCCAATCTCCAGAAACCTATAGACTCAGTTTCCTGGAGCCTCAGTATCACCCTCCCCTCCATAGTGATGTGGGGAACAAAGGCAAGAAGGAACTGGCAGACAAAATTAAGTTTCCTTATAACTTGCAGCCCACTGACAAATACTTAAGGCAGGCAGAGTGAAACATTTCTCTAGGAACTCCCTACTACCTTAATGTTAATGCTTTGCTAGAGGTAAAAACAACCTTGGCTTGACAATAGCCAGGCCTCCAGAAATCAGTGCATCTTGAGCATATGAAAATCTCTTTGGAAACTTCCCTTTCGACTTTACCTCCCGGAGCTCCACAGTATTTGGGGAGCCACTCTTCACCACTCCATTACAGCTCTTTCTGCCCTTGTGTCCTGTTCCATGCTTTAATAAAATCACCTTTTTGCACCAACGACTTCTTCAAGAATTCTTTCTTGGCCATCAGCTCTGAACCCCACCATCATCCCAAAACCTTATCACCTATCACATATTTCAATTAAAAATGTTTCTAGAATTTGTTACAGAAAATAAAATGTAAGAGGTTTCTCCACCAACAGAAAAAAAGTTTCTAGAGTTTCATATATACTTACCTCCTTGAAAGAAGCATATCAAATAAAATGTAACCTTATGTTGATAAGAAGCATCATTATGAATCACCGTGAATCATGATTATAAGCCATACTGTATTATAGTAAGTGATGCCTTCCAGATAAAAACCCAAATTTGACAATACCTGTCCCTTAATTTCTGACTCTTGATTATGTTAAACCTCAATTCTTGCTACCCCTATATGGCATAAGTACTAGTACATTCTTTTAAAGAACATATGGAAAACTAATATTTACTACTTAAATATACCAAAAAAATAAATGTCATGTTTTTGTAGTTTTCTGAATATGTTACACACCTTAAACCTCTCAGAGTTTTTTTTTTGTTCAAAGATTTTATTTTTAAGTAATCTCTACACTGAACATGGGGCTCAAACTCACAACCCTGAGGATCAAGAGTCGCATGCTCCACTACCTGAGCCAACCAGGTGCCCCAAGCCTCCCATGCTTTGGATCTGTGACACATAACCCAGTTAAATGCCACCCTGTCTCTGTGAAAGCTATCCCTCAGGTTGTTAGGCTTTTAGCATCTCGTATAAACAGGACTTGTTTAAAATGCTTACGTAAAGCTGCCCTACTTATTTACATTAGCCTTCCCACCAGACTATGAGCTCCTCGATGGCAAGACCCTAGACTATTCATTCTTGTACCTCACATCTGGGCACAAAGTGTTTAATTAACATCTCTTTTACAAATGAATAAATGAGACGGATGGATAGGTAGGTTGGTATCAGACATCCAGGTAACATTTAGTACTTAACCAAATGCCTAGAGCTTTGAAAAGCTCATTTTTCTTGTATAATCCTTACAATATTCCTGTAAGGAAGTTACTATTATTATCCTTATTTACAATTAAGAAATTGAGGTTTGGCATTAAGAAACCTGTCCATGCTTACAGAGTAAGAATGTAACAGAGCCAGGACTTGAACTAAGGCAATCTGACCCCACTGCCCTTGCCCCTGACCAGGGCAACTTTTTTCAAGTGTATTTATTTATTTAAGAGAAAGAGAGCCCACACAAGTTGGGGAGGAGCAGAGAGGAAGAGAGAATTCCGAGCAGATTCCCCACCACCAGTGGAGAGCCCCATACAGGGCTCAAACCCACCAACCACAAGATTATGACCTGAGCCAAAGTTGGACGCTTAACTGACTAAGCCACCTAGGCATCCCTCTAATAGATACTCTGCTAATTTGCTGTTTATAACCTGGTGAGGGCTAAGAAACTATTTTATTTAAAATAAAGATACTATGAAAAAATAATAAATCAAATCAAATCAAATCAAATAAGGATACTATGGGGGCACCTGGGTAGCTCAGTAGGTTAAGCATCATCAGACTTCAGATCAGGTTATGATCTCCTGGCTCTGAGTTCGAGCCTGGCGTTGGATTCTGTGCTGACAGCTCAGAGCTCAGAGCCTGGAGCCTGGAGCCTGCTTCAGATTGTGTCTCCCTCTCTCTGCCCCCTCCTCTGCGCACACTCTGTAGCTCTCTCTCTCAAAAATAAACAAACATTAAAAAAAATTTTTTTGATAAATAACAAAAAAATAAAATAAGGATACTATGAACAAGTACTTTGCCTTTAAATGTTTATTCAGGAGGCCAAGATCATGAACTTTATTACACAGACTTTGAGATAGTCATTTTAGCTATTCAGAAATCTTTGTTCACTTCCTGGCCCTCAGCTAGCTTTGAGGTGGTTAACAACTGAGTAAATTACTAGATGAATTCCTATCCTAGTATAAAAGTATTCTTTAAAGATTTAAAACTGAACAGAGCCACAAATACGTGGGTAATTTCTGTCAAATGTTTCCCAAATCATATCAAACAAGTTCAAGTAGACTATTTTCATAGTAGAACCATAGACAAACAATAGCCTTTTGAAAAAGTTACCCTTCTGGTTTTACAAAAGCCTGTTTACTTGATTCCACACTTCTATGCAACCTGTTGAATTTTTTAAGAGGTATTTGTTTACAAATAGGTAGCAGTAACAAAAAATGAGGCTAGGGCAACAGGTAACTGAAAGAAAATTCAAACTGAGGATTTGATCACTGAAATTAGAAATTTTACAGGCGCCTGGGTGGCTCAGTAGATTGAGTGTCTAACTTCAGCTCGGGTCATGATTTTGCAGTTCGTGGGTTTGGCCTACGTCAGGCTTGCTGCTGTCAGCACAGAGCCCACTTCAGATCCTCTGTCCCCTTCTTTCTCTGCCCCTCCCCCACTCATGCTCACTCTCTCAAAATAAATTTTAAAAACATTTAAAGTTTCTCCTTCTGACCCTCCCCCTCCCCAGCTTGCACATACATGCGCTCTCTCTAAAATTAAAAAAAATTATAAACTTTATACCATAATAGCCTAGCAGATGCTTTTAACCAATATGTTTCAATGCCCAAGAAATAGAATATTCATGGGGCCCTTGGGTGGCTCAGTCAGTTGAGCGTCTGACTTTGACTCAGGTCATGATCACAAGGTTGGTGGGTTCAAGCCCCACTCTGGGCTTTGTGCTGACAGCTCAGAGCCTGGAGTCTGCTTCAAGATTCTATGTCTCCCTCCCTCTCTGCCCCTCCCCACTCATGCTATGTCTCTCAAAAATAGGTAAACATTAAAAAATATTAATAATAAAATAAAAAGAAATAGAATATTCACTATTCTTCAGGACGAACTTTTCTTCAAAAATAAACGTTTTACTATTTTATTTGTTACTATAAGTACTACTGCTGTATCCTAATTAGAAATGTCTATCAAAAGATTCTAAGCAACAGTTAAAATTCAGCTTGGGCACTTAACGTTCATTTCTGTGAAAATTTTATTCAGACAAACTTATTTCTCAAGCAGCAATTCAAACAAATGTGAAGTGAATTAAAGTACAAAAGAAAGCCACATTAAGTTTAAAATAATCAGAGAATCACGATGCTAACGTGACTTTTAAAATCACCTAGCCCTCCTCCAAAAACAAACAAAACAACAAAGACATAAACAAAATAAAAAATAAATTTTTAGAAATGATAAATGAAAAAAGAGATCACCTAGCCCAACCTTTGCAAATGCAGAAGTAATGCCTACGATGTTAACATTTCAGTTTTTTAAACGCATAAATAGTTCTGGAATATCTGCTATGTATAGGACAATGTAGGTAAAGTGTCTGCAAGAACTCTCCTCAGAAGTCATGGGGCTTTTTTACATACAAAAGTCAAAGGACTTATTGAAGAATTTTTTGGAAGTTTTAGCATAACTTGGCACCAATGGTAAGGACAAATAACTTGAATGCACAAAAGAGAACTTTAAATACTTAGGCTTAGCCATTTGACCTTCAGCATATTCATCCATCCCTCCAACCAACCAACTAACAAATATCTGTTAAATACCTACTGCATCCCAGTAGTTTAGTGGGGGAATTAAAGCCATCAATTAGTTTGCTATAACACTGGAAGTGCTACGAGAAGAGAAGCAGGGTATGCTGTGGGACAATATAAGAGGGGCACAAACCACACCTAGGTGTTCATAAAAGGCTTTCCAGAATTGAAATCTGAAAGATGAATACTGTTAGGGGTGCCTGAGTGGTTCAGTCAGTTGAGCATCCAACTTTGGCTGAGGTCATGATCTCATGGTTCATGAGTTTACTGAGCCCCAAGTCGGGTCTCTGGGCTGTCAGCAAACAGCCTGTTTCAGATCCTCTGTCCCCTCCCTCTCTCTCTGCCCCTCACCCGCTCACACTTTCTCTCTCTCAAAAAAAAATAAATAAACATTAAAAAAAAAAAAAAGAAAGAAAAGATGAATACTGCTAGCCAGGCAACAGAAGAGAAACAGAGTGCCAAGCAAAGAGGCAGCTTTTAAGAAGGCCTGGAGAGAACACTATTTGCAAACAAACTCCCAAGTGTTCAGTAGGGCTCAAAAACGAAAAGATGAGGTTGGTGAGATAAGGAGTGGCCAGATCACAATGCCTTGTCTCCTAAGAACTTTAGACATTTCAAGAACTTTAGACGGAGCCACTGAAGGCTTTTAAGTACAGAAAGATCTGATTAGATTTCCACTTTGGAAAGACTTGGTACAGTATGATGGGCAATTTATTAGTTTGCAATACTAGAAGCAGATAGATCAGTTAGGGGACAGTTTTAGTTGCCCATTCATTTATTCAGAGATATTCACTGGATGCTTTCTTTGTGCTAGATACTGGTAGACAATGTGAATGACACAAAGTCCCACCTCTTTGGAGTTTGGATTCAGGCCAAGAGACATTGGCAGTCTGTATCTGAGTAGAAGAAATGGATTTGGAAGAAGAGAATCCAGAAATATTTAAAAGTTGGAAGAAATAAAATAATAATAATAAAATAAAAAGAAATATGTAAAAGGAAACAAAAGAAGGTAGCAATGGGGGTGAAGGAGAGAGAAGACTTAAGGATGGTAATGAGCTATCTGGCCAGGCAGACAGTGGTATCCCTCACAAAGAGAACAGAGGAGCAGCAGGCTTGGTAGAGAAGTTCAGGTTTGGACATGTCAGGAGACATTCATATTCAAGAAACACCAGCAATGTGGATCTGAAACTCCAGACAGACAGATCTGGCCCTAAAGTTCTTAACAGGCCGTCAACTTCATGAGAGAAGAATCTTGTCTTTGCTCACCACTGTATCCCCAGTGGACACCAGGCACACAGTCAGCACTCTCTAAATATCTATGAAATGAATGAATGGGATATACATTTTGGAATGGTCAACAAACGGTAACTAAACCCATGGGAATGAACAGTATCAGTTAGGCAGGGCACAAAATGAGAACTAGAGGGGAGCTCAGAAAGAACTCCAAGGAATACCAAAGTTAACAACGTAAAAGGAATCCAGAGTGGTCAGAAAAGAGGAAAACTGGAGTGCCTGGCTGGCTCAGTTGGTGGAGCATGCAGCTCTTATTCTCAGGTTTGTGAGTTCAAGCCCCAAGTTGGGTATAGAGAGGAGGAGAGGGAGGAGGAGGAGGAAAAAGAAGAGCAGAAAACCAAGAGAGTTGAAAGCCACAGAATCAAAATATGTTTCTTCACACTCTTAACTATAGAGAACAAATTGATGATTACCAGAGGGGAGGTCGGTGGAGGGGATGGGTGAAACAGGTGATGGGGATTAAGGAGTGTGCTTGTTGTGATGAGCATAGGGTGTTGTACGGAATTGGTGAATCACTACATATTGTACACCCAAAACTAATATTACACTGGAATTAACTGGAATTTAAATAAAAATGTATGTATATATACGATATATATATCGTATATATAGTGTGAGTGTATGATATTTCTTAAGTGTCCAAAAGAATCAAACGTTGCTGAGAAGTATGAGAAAAAGAAAAAAAAAACAGAAGAAATGCACTTATGAGAGCTGCTTACTTTTCTGAATTTTCAAGAAAAATGAAAGGGTAAGAGAAACTGACTATATACATACATCTAAAGTTTCAGGTCTAAAACCTTACTCTTATGAGATGGATTCTTTCATGCATGGGCAGCTTACCTTTTATAACCTTGTTTGTTCCATCTAAAGTGCCAGCCTCTTTACTCTTTATCACATCACCTTTTTTTACTTCCTGTGTGGCATCTATCACAACCTATAATTACAGTGACTGGCTTGTTTATTCTTTAGTATAATATAAACTCCAAAAAAAGCACAGGCTACCTTCCTTGTCTGTTTCGTTTGTAGCTATATTCCCAGAGCCTACAACACTGCCTGCCTGGCTCAAAAAATATTTGTTCTTTTTTTATTTTTTTTATTAAAAAAAAAAAAATTTTTTTTTAACGTTTATTTATTTTTGAGACAGAGAGAGACAAAGCATGAACGGGGGAGGGTCAGAGAGAGAGGGAGACACAGAATCTGAAACAGGCTCCAGGCTCTGAGCCATCAGCACAGAGCCTGATGCGGGGCTTGAACTCATGAACCGCGAGATCATGACCTGAGCTGAAGTCGGACACTTAACCGACTGAGCCACCCAGGTGCCCCTATTTGTTCTTTTTTTAATTTTATTTTTATTTTTTTGTTGTTAAGCGTCTTTTAAAAATTTTTTTAAATGTTTATTTATTTGAGAGAAAGAGAGAAAGAGAGAGAGAGAGAAGAACAGGGGAGGAGCTGAGAGAGAGGGAGAGAGAACTCCAAGCAGGCTCTGTGTTGTCAGCACAGAGACCAACCAGTGTAAGGGTCAATCCCACGAACCATGAGATTATGACCTGAGCCAAAATCAAGAGTCAGACACTCAACTGAGCCACCCAAGTGTCCCTCTTCTTTCTGATCATCTGTGTATCTTTTTATCTTTCTATCTACCTATGGAAATGGGATAGGAAAGAACCAGAAGATCATGGGAGTTTCCTCCCAGCTCTTAAAAAATAACTTCAGGAAGGGCCAGTGAAAATACATTTTAAAGAACAATAACAGAATGCAGTATCACAGAAAATCTCAACCTATCTCAGGGAATCCAATCAGCAGAGTCCCAAATAAAAAATTCTCGGGATCTATAATCCTACTGGAGCAGATGAGATATCCTAGAAAATATATTATAAGTCTAAAAAAAGGTTACTAGAGAAAACATTTACCATAGGGTTAGTTTCTCAATTTCTGTATTCTGGCTTCAAAGGGGAAAAACAATCCCTCATATTTTTATGCTGTAACTTTAAATAAAAAATCTTAACCAACTTTTCAGTCTTATAGGTCTCAGATTTAAATTCCTTATAGAAAAGTATCTAAACTGCAATTATTTCTTCCTTTCCAGATGAGTACATTAGATCATTATAAAAATACTAACTTATTTATCTTTGTAACAGACATAATACTATCCTCTTAAAAATTAATTCAAATAGAATATTAGATAATATCAGAAAATGTTCTCAGTGTAAATAATATTGTGGTTATGTGGTAAGAATGCTCTTTTTCAAATTATATTTAATTTTTTTTAATTATTTTTATTTTTTTTAAATAGTTTCTATGCTCAGTTTGGGGCTAGAACTCACCAGCCACCCTGAGATCAGGAGTCCCATGCTCCACTAACTAAACCAAGGTGAAATGTCAGAACATCTGCAATTTACTTTAAAAGTGTGTAAATTTTGAGTGTATATATATATGTATATGTATACACATACAACACATACACATATATAGGTAAATACAACAACTGCTGAATCTAAGTGATGTATATACAGATGATCAATGCACTTTTAGTTTTCCTGTATGTTTGAACATCTTCTTAACAAAAAGCCAGGGGGAAGGATTTACTGAAAAAGTTTACTGACTTAAAAAAAAAAAACAAAAAAACAATATTTCAAAGTTCCTAATAACTCTATATCCTCAACTTGGAAACTTCTCTCTTGTATTAATAGGTAGATTCCCCAGGGCCCCTGGGTGGCTCAGTCCGTTAAGCATCTTGATTTCAGCTCAGGTCATGATCTCAGTTTGTGGGATGAAGCCAAGTGCCCCCCTTCCCCCAAGGCTGTTAGCATGGACCTGCTTGGGATTCTCTCTCCCCACCTCTCTCCAACCCCTCCCCAACTCACGCTCATTACCTCTCTCAAAAGAAATGAAATGAAATGAAATGAATTAAAAAATATATATGTAAATTCCCATGGTTGAGTTCCAAAATTTTTGGAGGCACCTATTATGCCAAACTATTAGATACTACAATCCCTAAGTGAATAAAACAGTCTTGCATTCAGATAACTAGGGGCGCCTGGGTGGCCCAGTGGGTTAAGCATCCGACTCTTGATCTCAGCTCAGGTCACAATCTCACAATGCACGAGTTTGAGCCCCTTGACAGGCTCTGCACTGACAGCACTGAGCCTGCTTGGAATTCTCTCTCCCTTTCTCTCTCTGCCTCTACCCCATTCATCCTCTCTCTCTCTCTCTCTCTCTCTCTCTCTCTCTCTCTCTCAAAATAAAATTAAAAAAAAAAAAAAAAAAAAAAAACCTAATAACTAAATATGGCCTGGCTGGCTCAGTGGGAAGAGCATGCAATTCTTGATCTCAGGTTCCTGAGTTCAAGCCCCACACTGGGTGTAGAGATTACTAAAAATAAATAAATAAACATCACTGGCTAAAATCTCAAAATGTATAGTATTATATGCACATACTTTTAAATATCAGCTTTTCTGAATACACACATTACACATATTATTAAACTGGGTCTATGTTGATATATTTGATCTCCACCAAATAGTAATTTATTTAGGTAAGAGCTGTATTCATTATGAGTGTTGAACACAGCAAAAAAACTATTTTTAAAATAACTCAGCCATTAACTTGGCCAACAAAACACATTTTTTGGCTAGATTCTAATACTATCTCCACTGGGAACCAAAGTCTCTATATGATTGAAATATGCAGTGTGTAGTGAACCGTAAGCTAAGGAGTCCGAGAAACAGGAAGCAGACTCAGGCACAGAACGGGATCACCAAGCTATGGCACATACCACAGTAACCTAGTGAGCAGTCCTTACTCTACTAATCCGTCCTCTCATTAGAGATCTACCTGATCTAGCTAGGTACCTTACCGTTTTTATATTCTCTCTTGTGATTTTAGAGTTTTTGTTGGGGCACCGGGATGGCTCAGTCAGTTACGTGTCCGAGTATTGACTTTGGCTCAGGTCATGATCTCAAGGTTCGGAGTTCTCACATCCGGCCATATGCTGCCAGTGTGGAGCCTGCTTAGGATTTTCTCTCTCTCCCTTTCTGTTGCTCCCCCGCCTGTGCACTGTCTCTCTCTGTCTCTCTCTCTCTCTCTCAAAATAAAAATTAAAAAAGAAAGAGAAAGAAAGAAGTTTGTTTTAAAAAAAGTTTTTGTTGGGGCGCCTGGGTGGCTCAGTCGGTTAAGCGGCCGACTTCGGCTCAGGTCAAGGTCCGTGAGTTCGAGCCCCGCATCGGGCTCTGTGCTGACAGCTCAGAGCCTGGAGCCTGTTTCAGATTCTGTGTCTCCCTCTCTCTGACCCTCCCCCATTCATACTCTGTCTCTCTCTGTCTCAAAAATAAATAAACGTTAAAAAAATAAATAAAATAAAATAAAATAAAATAAAATAAAATAAAATAAAATAAAATAAAAACGTTTTTGTTTCTTTTAGTAATCTCTACACCCAAACATGGGGCTCAAACTCCCAGCCAGAGATCACGCTCTTCTGACAGAGCCAGCCAGATGATGCCCTCTCTTTTGAGATTTTAACCAAATGAAAACGTGAATGTCCCTAAAGCAAGGACACATAATGGTATCTCACTTATATACCTACATTCAGAAATCTCTGAAGGTAAAAAAAGGATAAGATCTGTCTTAAGAGTTAATAACCATCAATGGTTAAGGGACTGCCATTTCAAAAGACAACAACCCATCACCACCACATTCAAACACGCACCTAGAGAACAAACAGATTGTTCATTTCAGAAAGGGTCTCGAAGTAGGGACTGACCAGGAGCAGTATGAAGTTTATTCAAATGGTTCAGCAAGAAAAAAACATTCGTTTGTTTGTTTTTAAGTAAACTCTAGGCCCAAACTGGGGCTTGAACTCACAACTCTGAGATCAAGAGTCACACGCTCTACCGACTGAGCTAGCCTGGTGCCCCAACAACAGTATTTTTTAAAATATGAAAATATGGGGGCTCCTGGGTAGCTCAGTCAGTTCAGGTCCAATGCTTGATTTTGGCTCAGGTCATGATCTCGCAGTTCGTGAGTTCAAGCCCCACGTTGCTATGCACTGTCAGATTTTCTCTCTCGCCCTCTCTCTCTCTCAAAATAAATAAACATTTAAAAAATAAATAAATAGAAGGAGTTTGAAAGCTAATAAATAACACGTATATTCAAACATGTAAGATGACAAATGCTGATACTCCCTGGACACCAATTTGCTCTCCTGTACTGACATTTGGCCACCCTCTCCTAATGCTGTTCTTTTGTGAAATAAAGCAGCAAAGTTCAATTCTTTTTTTTCTTTTTTTTTTTTACATTTATTTATTTTTGAGAGACAGAGACAGTGTGAGCAGGGGAGGGGCGGAGAGAGAGGGAGACACAGAAGCAGAGGCAGGCTCCAGGCTCGGAGCTATAAGCACAGAGCCCCATGCGGGGCTCAAACCCACGAACCATGAGATCATGACCTGAGTCGAAGTCGGAGGCCCAACTGACTGAGCCACCCAGGAACTCCAAAGTTCAATTCTTTAAGCCAATAGAGTTGACAGAATTAAGGCTAGAAGTCTGAAGAACCATCACAATTACTGATTTAAATAACAACAGTACTAAAGGCACAAAATAAACTTAATGTTGAGGCAGACGTGTAATTTCAGTTCTTCAACTAAGTCTTCAGCAGCCACTATCAACAAAATTTAAGTTATAAGTATGCAAAATTACTCTTCACTCCTATTCCTTGATAAAAAGTCACATAACTCAGTGAAGAGACATCAAATTTTCCTTTTTAAGTGTTTATTAAAGAGATGAACTTAACTGTCATTGTAAATTACCTTGCAAACAAATCAAAATTAACTTCTTCAAGGTGCCTGGGTGGCTTAGCCTCTTAAGTGTCCAGCTGCTGGTTTCTGCTTAGGTCATGATCTCATGTTTCATGGGATCAAGCCTTGAATCAGGCTCTGTGCTGACAGTGAGAAGCCTGTTTGGGATTCTCTTTCTCTCTCTGCCACTGCCCCACTCTCTCTCCTCTCAAAATAAATAAAAACACATTTTTAAAAATGTTAACTTCTTCAACAGGTTTGATTAAAATATTTTTTATGATAGGCACTTGAGTAGCTCAGTCAGTTAAGCACCCGACTCTTGGTTTCGGCACAAGTCACTATCTCATGGTTCGTGAGTTTGAGCCCCATGTCAATCTTTGCACTAACCACACAGAGCCTGCTTGGGATTCTCTCTACCTCTCTCTCTTTTTCTATCTTTCTCTCTCAAAAATAAATAAACATTTTAAAAAATAAAATATTTCTTATGAATGAGAACTATATCAATAAAAAGAACACTGAATATCCATGCCTGCTTTCCTGCCCAAAAATCTTATCACTCCCATGTTCACACACTTCCAAAGAAAACAATTTGATTACAGTCTTCATATAAAACATCAATTTTGTTTCTGCTTTAAGTGCTGATTCACTGGGGAAAAGTTAATTTTGAAAATTCTTGGTGGTCTCTCTCACCTCAGCATTTTTTATTATTATTTTTTTAATGTTTATTTATTCTTGAGACAGAGACAGAGAGTGAACAGGGGAGGGACAGAGAGAGAGGGAGACACAGAATCTGAAACAGGCTCCAGGCTCCGAGCTGTCAGCACAGAGCCTGACGCGGGGCTCCAATTCACGAACCGCGAGATCATGCCCTGAGTTGAAGTCAGACGCTTAACCAACTGAGCCACCCAGGTGCCCCTCACCTCATCATTTAATCACCTCTATTTTTTAAGCAAAAAGCCACAGAAAAGCAGTCATAACATCACGCAAATCTTCCTCCCAGCAAGGATATTCTCTCCTCAGCTCATTCTCTTCAGATGTGCTTCTATAGTGCAGGAAGGAAAGGGAGGATTGAAAAGGGTGCACCTTTATTTTTATGTGCAGTCTCCCTCTATTCAATCATGCTAAATAAACTCTCACTTTGAAAATAATGGTGATAAGAAACAAGGCCCACAGAATCACTTGGAACTAAACTTCTAAGGAAAGGGTTCTTAAACTCATTTGCCTACTTATCAGAAAAGTATTGTCATTTTTTTAGTTACTCAAAGCAATCATGTTTATTTTAAAAGAATCAGAACTTGCACAAACAAAAACATCAAAACACTAACATATTCTTCCCAAGAATAACATCTCTCTCCAGATCACTCTGTATAAAAACTTTTGTTTTCAAAAATCACTAATAGGGGCATCTGAGTGGCTTAGTCGATTAAGCATCCAACTCTTGATTTTGGCTCAGTCCGTGATCTTGCTGTTGGTAAGTTGGAGCCTCACATGGGGCTCCACACTGACAGTGCAGAGCCCGCTATGGATTCTCTCTCCCTCTCTCTCTGCCTCTCCCCCACTTGCACTCTCTCTCAAAATAAATAAATAAACTTAAAATATATATTACAAAACAAAAACAAAAACAAAAACAAAAACTGATTGGGGGCACCTGGCTGGCTCAGTTAGTAGAGCATACCACTCTTGACCTCAGGGTCATAAGTTTGAGCCCCACATTGGATGTAGAGATTACTTAAAAATAAAATCTTAATTCTCTCCCCCTCCACTGCTCGCTCTCGCTCTCTCTCTCACTCTCAAAAATAAATAATTAAACATCAAAAAAAAAGAAAGAAAGAAAATCATTCTAGGCCAAGGGAACAGCATCGGCAAAGGCATCACACAGGACTTAGATAAGAAATAGAAAGATGTAAGATGAGCAGAGAGCCCATAGGGGAGAGTAGCAAGTAATAAGATGATAGATATCTTGATTAGCATTCGAAACTGATCATAAATTTGTCTAAAATCAGCCCTTCTTATGTTGTCTTTAATTTTTTTTTTTTTTTTTGAGAGCGAGAGCATGAGGTGGGGAGAGGGGCAGCACGAGGGAGGGAGGGAGAGAGAAATAGAGAGATAGAGACAGAGAGAGAAAAGGAGAGAGAGAATCTCAAGCAGGTTCCATGCTCAGCTCGGACTTGATCCCACTACTCTGGGATCATGATCTGAACCAAAATTGAGACTTGGATGTCAACCAACTGAGCCACCCAGACACCCCTCCTTTAGGTTGTTTTTAAAGATTCACAAAAACAGCAGACTAACTACACACACAAAAATTCAAATAAAAGCAAAGAAAAAGATAGAAAGTATTCAAATTAAGTAATACCACTAGAATAAAGATTAAATTTCCGATCCCTTGCTGAGAATTCCTGCAAGCAAGAGATTAAAGTACTTTACACCCCCTAAAACATTCTCACCATTTATATACCCTCCTAAATTTCCACAAAGGTGCTCAGAATTTACTTTACACTTTCTAGTAATGGACAATTTCCAGGCTTTCAAATACTTTTGCTGTAAATACCCGGAGGCACTTTTGCTGTAATAGCAGACTCTTAGGCTCCATATTAAAGGCCACAAACAGAGCACTCACAAAAAATTAAACACAGAATTCACTTGTGCATGTTGGCCTAAGAAAGACTGAATTTCTGGAGACTGGGTAAATCTTGATTTATCATCTTACATGAAAAGGGATAACAAGGTGGTTTTATGTTTATGTTCTGGGAATTGGCTCATCTAGCATTTCATCAATGCTCTCTATTCTCAGGTCATGGCTCTTTGCCCAAAGGTTTCATTAGAATTTACAGACATGTTTGAAAAAGTATCAGTTACAAAAAAAGTCATCGGACAACTCATTTTTTAAAAGTCATTTACTGGGGCACCTGGGTGGCTCAGCCAGTTAAGCATCTGACTCTTGATTTCTGTTGAGGTAAATCTCAGGGTTCCTGGGTTAGAGCCCTGTGTTGGGCTCCTTGCTGACAGTGTGGAGTCTGTTTGGGATTCTCTCTCGCTCTCTGTCCCTCCCCCGCTTATGCTCTCGATGACACACACACTCTCTCTCCCAAGACCAAATTTAAAAAAAAAAAAAAAAAAGTCACTTACTTATGAAATTAATATACAGTCCAGTGCCTGGCAGTTAGTTTTATTTTCTGATTCTGCAACCTGTGGCAGATGTTTTTCTTAGCACGTGTGATCCTGGCCTTTTGCCATGTTCACACAGCCCTAAAGGAGTTTAAAACTGGAGGGAGCATTTCTTTTATCCAAGGTGATAGGTTCATGCTGGGGTTGCTCCTCACCTGTGTATATATGTCTCTTCCCAGTACCTCCCATTACCCAATACTGGGGAGGGTCTGTATGAGGATGAAGACACAGCAGGCCACTGCAGTGGTAGCATAGCACCCCTGTTCTATAAACAGTGCTAATAAACTAGAAATCACAATCCCATCTTTTTGTTGTTGTTGTTTTTTATTTTGAGAGAGAGGAGAGAGTGAGAGAACACACACAGGAGGGGCAGAGAGCGAGAATCCCAAGTAGGCTCCATGCTGTCAGCACAGAGCCCAATGTGGGGCTTGAACTCATGAACCGTGAGATCATGACCTGAGCCAAAATCAAGAGTGGACACTTAACCAAGTGAGCCACCCAGGCGCTCCACAATCCCATCTTTAGATTTTTTTTCAATCCCTTCCTCCCTATGTACTTGGAAATACTCTTGAAATAAAGTCAAGTTTACTTGGCAAATCCAATGCCATTGCTTTGAGACAAATGGATCACAAAATTAGAACTAAAAATCATTGCTATAGTCCAGCTTTAAAAAAAGAGAAGAGGGATGCCTGGGTGGCTCAGTCAGTTAAGTGTCTGACTTTGGCTCAGGCTATGATCTCGCGGTCTGTGAGTACAAGCCCCGCATCACTCTGCACTGACAGCTCAGAGCCTGGAGCCTGCTTCAGATTCTGTGTCTTCCTCTCTCTCTCTGCCCTTCCCCCACTCAACACTCTCCTTCTCTCAAAAATAAATAAACATGAAAAAAAGAGAGAGAGAGAAGAAATGGGGCTCCTGGGTGGCTCAGTCAGTGGAGTGTTGGACCTGATTTTGGCTCAGGGTCATGATCTTAGGGTCCTGGGATCCAGCCCTGCATTGGGCTCTGCTCCTAGTGTGGAGCCTACTTAAGATTTCCCCTCTCCCCCCACCCCCCACCTCTCTTTCTCTCTCTCTCTCTCTCTCTCTCTCTGCCCCTCCCCCCCACTCTAAAATAAATTTAAAACAATTTTTTTTTAAAGGAAAAGAAAAAGGAACTACTGGACCTAACACAAAGGTATATGTGACAAAATTAAAAGTTCAAATTAGGGCTAGGAAATAAGCTGCGAAACAAATCTCACATCCTAATAACTTTTCAAGCATTTTTGAAAGAGAACATATTGTTGGTTCAATAATTACTTACTTAGCTTCCTTCTATCACCATGTATTTAGCTAGGTGTGCTAGATGCTCACAAACAAAGACGAACAGGACACTTCCCCTGCATTAGTTAAGTTCAAGAGAAATAATGCCAGCACAGCCTGAAAGCTTAAATCTTTGACTGTCTCAAGAAGTCCAAGGCCTATCACTTGCTACTCCAGAGCTCCAAAAGGTTCAGGCTCGAGGTGAGGGCGCCGAGGTCACTGCAGAGATGCCAGGGTTAACAGCCAGCCAAGGGCACCTGTAAATTGCAGTCTGAACAAGGTTGCCCACAGTCGCCTACACCTCCTCAACCCCGCCCCGCCCCCAGTCCTCTTTATAAATAAACGGGAGCGTTTTTACGGGGAACTGTCCAAGGTGATCACCTGACACGGAGGAACGCTTTGGTGTGAGATACCACCAAAATAAAACTGTACACTCTCTATATTTACAGAGTGTTGCTCTACAACATCTAAGTGTTGACAAAGTGTCAACCAAGGCACATAAAATAAAATAAAACCTCTTTTTCAACAGGGCTAAGACGTCAAGAAGAAACTGACCGAAAGAGGGAGATCTCTAACTTCCCAAAGCAGCAACCCCCTGGAAAGGTACTGGAACCAGCGGAAGTTACATATCCAGGACAGAAGTGTTTAAATACACCCCCCCTTCCACACACACACACGCACACACACACCATGGTAAAAGTTTGAACTGCCATCTGACTATCCTACGGTGGTCGGAAACTTCCCTAAACTACAAGCGAGAGCCAGCCACACTAAAATCGCCCTCAGTCAACCTCAGGTGCCCTCAGGCCAAGCTGCGGCTTCCTCCCCGGGCCTTGCCTCCTCACCTCCCTCCCCTCCCCCGGACACTCACTAGCCTGCCTCGGCTTCCGACGCCGGCCGGGGTCCTGAGGATCTCGCGGCCGCGGGCTCGGCCCGGGGGGCTTCGGCCTCGGGCCCGCCTCCAGGAGGCCCGGCGCGCCCCCTCCCGGGCCGGGCCGGGCCGCGACCCCCGGCCCCCCGGCCTGCCCTCGGGCCCGGCCCCCGCCCTCCCCGCCGGCGGGCCCTCACCTCCTCGGCGTGCTTGCGCAGCGCCTTCTCCCGCTCGTACTGGGTGATGAGCTGCTCGTTGTCGTCCCGCAGCAGCTCCAGCTCCACCTGGTGCTCCTGGTCCTGCGCGAACACCGAGTCCAGGTTCTCCAGCACGGCCACCACCAGTGGCATCAGCTCCTTGACCACCTCCTCGTCGTAGCGCCCGATGAGCCGCTCGAACTCGCGGTAGATGGAGCCGGCCAGGCCGGACACCCGCTCCGACATCACGGCCCCGGAGCCGCCGGGCTCCTCCTGGTACACCACACCGTCCTCCAGCTCCATGGTGGCGGGCGGGCGGCCCGGGGCGTCGCCGGCTGAGGAGGCGGCACGGGCCCGCACGGGACGGGCCCGGCTGGGGCTAGGGCTGGGGCTAGGGCTGGGGCTGGGGCTGCGCCCGGCGGGGTGGGGGGCCCGGGCCCGAGGAGGGGAGGGGTGGGGTGAGCGCACTCAGCCCAACGGCCGCTGCACCAACTGCCGGGGCGGCCGGGCCGCGCGCGCCACACGTCACCTGCGGGGCGGGACCCGCGCCGCGTCGGCCCGATGGGCGGGGCCCCGCGGGAGGCCAGGCGCGGCCGGGGGCGGGGCCATGCGTCATCGTGCGCCGGCGGAGGGGGCGCCGTGGCGTCACCACTGGGCGCCGCGCGGCGGGCGCGTTCGCCAATGGGAAAGGCTGCGGGAGGAGGGTGGCGAGAACTGTCAGCCCCCGGCGGGATTTGCTGGGCGGGTCCCAAAGGAAAGGGAGGGGTTCTGGAAGAGTGACTAGCAGTCCAGAATTAACATAGCTAACATTTCTACTGCCTTTTTAAGCTCACAAAGGGCTTTCTCATTTGTTCCTCACACCAGGCGTGGTGCGGTAGACGTTCGTCTCACAGACAAGGAAAGTAGGCCCGGAAAAGTTGTGGTTCACTCAAGGTCACGCAGCTAGAACGGGAAGGAGGCTGATGTGGGGCTCAAACCAGTTCAGGTTAAGAATCTCAGGCTCAGAGAAGAGTGGGAAACTGAGGGAGAGGAACAGCAACCTTACTAAAGCGAGGTCTCCCTGAGTGGTAAGGTGGTCTCGATACAACTATTTGGGGATAACGAGAGTAAGGATAGCCTGAAACAGAGGAAGTGCAAAGCATTCTGGAGAAGGATAAAACTGCAACGCCACATCTCGCACTTTCCCAAACACTGAGTTTCGGGGCTTCTCCCGTCCAACTTGGGAGAGTGGCATTTCCTGGCTCCAGCCAGCCTACTTTCTTCCAGTCTTGAAGAGGAGCAAAGCGGGGAAGGGAGGGGTTAGGGAGTCCAGGAGGAAAGGGGTGGAGACTGGGGTGAATAAGTCCCATGATACGGGAGATCTCCGCCGCCTGGGAGAGCGTCACGTGTGGGGAATGGCACAACACCCAAGCCTCCGGCGGGCTGAGTCAAAGATCGCCTTCCGGTCTTCTTTGCCCTCCCTAGAGGAGGCGGGAGACACTCCCAAAAATTCCTTTCCTCCGCGGCAGGTGACTCAAGGCGTATTGCGTCCGGTCTCTTCTAAGAATAGGGAAGAAAAGGCAGGACTTGGAGAAACGAAGGTTTAGGGGGGAGGAATAGGCCACTCCCGTGATCATAAATACCCTTGACTTGTTTACAACTTCAAGTTCTTCCTACCAAGTTTGAACTAGTCCCCCAACGTCTTCCAACCTGGACCCACCTGGAGACCCACAAAAACGGTATGGAAGTTGGACGAAGGCCAACCTGTAAACTCAGAAGGACGAAAAAGAAAATACTAAGCCTTATAGCAGTCTATACTGCCCCCCCTTTCTCACCTCACCCCACATCCACCCTTATATTGTTAGTGTATATGACTGTGTCAAGAGTCTTGCTCCCGATATTTCTTTTCTTTTTTCCCCTCCTGGGGGCTGTCAACTAGGTATTTATATACATACATATAAATATACATATCCTTATTTTCCTGGGAGTCAGAGGAGCAGGAAGAGCTAGGGCAAAGCTGTACTTTGTCTTTCCACAATATTATCATACACATCAAAAAATTTAGTGGAGGCGTGCCTGGCTAGCTTAGTTGTTAGAGCGTGCTACTCTTGATCTCCCAGTGGCTCATGAGTTCCAGCCCCACCTTGGGCATGGAGATTACTAAAGAAAGACAAGGAAAAAAAAAAAAATTTAGGGGGGAAGTGTTGGTTTTTAGATATGAGTTTATAATAAAGTTTTCATAAGTATGCTCCTTTAGGCATAAATTCAACATAGAAAGAATGTTGAAAGATAGAACGTTGAAAGAAGAAAGATAGGAGTTACAAAGGCGTCGGTGGCTCAGTCAGTTGAGCATCAGGCTCTTGATTTCGGCCCAGGTCATGATCCCAGGGTCTGGGGATTGAGCCCCTGTTGGGCTCTGTGCTCAAGATTCTCTCCCTCTGCCCCTCTCCCCCACTTGCGTGCCCACAATCTCTCTAAAATAAGAATTTTAAAAAGGGGACACCGGGGTGGCTCTGACAGTAAAGCCACCGACTCTTGATTTTGACTCGGGTCATGATCTCATGGTTCCTGAGTAGGAGCCGAAATTGGCTATCAGCACAGAGTCTGCTTGGGATTCTGTCTCTCCCCTCTCTGCCCCTCCCCTGCTAACATTCTCTCTCTCTATCTCTAGATAGATAGATAGATAGATAGATAGATATAAAGAATTCAAAGAAGAAAGATATGAGAGGGGCGCTTAGGTGGCTCAGTGGATTAAGTGTCCAGCTCTTGATTCAACTCTTGATTTCAGCTCAAGTCATGATCTCACAGTCCATGGGGTGGAGCCTTGTGTCAGGCTCTCGCAGACAGCACAGAGGAGCCTACTTGGATTCTCTCTCTCCTTTTCCTTGCACCCCTCCCAGCCGCTTGCATGTATGCAACGCACACACTTTCTCTCTCTTAAAATAAATAAATAAACTTTAAAAAGGAAGATATGACATATGTTTATATCTTGATTTTAAGCTTCTGCTAGCTCTCAAAGGCCATATTTGTTTAAAATAAAATCCAGCCAAATATACATCAAATGTTGAATAGATATAAATGGTCTGTGTCTAGGAATATTTATCATTCGTCAATAAAAAGAAATAAAGTACATGTTACACAGAGATGGACCTTGAAAATATTTTCTAAGTAGAAGAAACCAGTTACAAAGGACCACATATGAAAGATCAGTGGTTGCTTTGGGCTAGGTGGGGGAATGAGGGAAAATGAGTGATGCTAATGAGTATGGGGTTTCTTTTGAGGGTAATGAAAATGCTCTAAAATTGATTGTACATGACTCTGAGTATACTAAAAGCGATTGAATTGTACACTTTATTATTATTATTTTTAATGTTTATTTATTTTTGAGATAGCACAAGCAAGGGAATGGCCTAGGGAGAGGGGGCAGAGGATCTGAAGCAGGCTCCATGCTAACAGCAGCGAGCCCCATGAGGGGGTCAAACTCATGAACCATGAGATCATGACCTGAGCCGAAGTCAGACACTCAACCGACTGAGCCACCCAGATACCCCTGAATTGTAAAAGGTGAATTGTGGGGGGCACCTGGGTGGCTCAGTTGGTTGAGTGTCCGACTTCGGCTCAGGTCATGATCTCATGGTTCACGAGTTCGAGCCCTGCATCAGGCTCTGTGCTGACAGAGACTGGAGCCTGCTTGGGATTCTGTGTTTCTGTCTCTCTCTGCTTCCCCCGTCCCCTTCCCCCACTTATGCACTGTCTCTCTCTCTCTCTCTCTCAAAAATAAATAAACATAAAATTTTTTTTAAGCGAATTGTGAGGTGCTTGGGTAGCTCAGTCAGTAAGGCATCCAACTGTGGCTTAGGTTATGATCTCATGGTTCATGAGTTCAAGCCGCTGACAGAGGGGATCCTCTGTCCCCCTCTCTGCCCCTCCCCTGCTTATGCTCCCTCTCTCAAAAATATATAAACATTAAAAAAATAATAAAAACAAATAAAGAGGTGAATTGTGGGGTATATGAATTATATCTCAGTAAAGCTGTTAAATAAAATTTATGAAGATAATGGCTTTATAGTAAACTCAATAGAAGCACATAACAATATGATACAGCAGAAAGAAAATGGCTTTTACATTGAGAAACTTCTAGTATGGACTGGTATGGACTTGAACAACTGAAGCCAAAAACAAAAAAAGCCTGTAGTTACTGAGTACCTACTGGGTGCCATTCGCTGCAGTAAGGACTACCAGCCTCAGCTTCATCTGCATAATGACGAGGTGTGTTACAGAATCTGTAAAGATTTCTTGCAATTCTACAATCCTATTCTCATTTGTAGGTGGGAGTAAAAGACAGGAGCAAGGGCCTTGAGATTTGGTCCCATTAGTCATAATTGCTGCACCCACATATTTCCAGCACCCACTAGGGCTGAGATTATTGTTTAAGACTAAGAGTCATTCAGGAAAACAGGTCATGTTGTGAACTTTAGAGCCAATGTTTACTCTTGATTCCTAAAAGGAAGGAAATCCCATTTTAAGAGATTCTTTGGCCTTACAAAAATAGTGAGGACACTAGTGTGGGCAAGCAGAGGGGAGGAGTTGATGGGGGCAGGAAGGGAGGTGTTTCTTCCTAAGCACAATAACTATAATCACTGGGAGACTGAAATCACTAGTCCTGTTGTTTGTCTAGCCTTCTGGAAATTTTACAGTTATTTCTGTGTGAATCAAGTTCTCCAGTTTCACAAACTACATTTGCTCACAGGTGGAGAGAGGGTCACTGAAAGAAGAAGAGAAAAGAGGACTCCCAGTGCCCAAGGCCCTCCACCTATGGCTGTGTGAAATGACGAGTGATCACAAACTAGAGCACAAACCTGAATATTCTTGGTGAGACAGTCTAGCTGTGGAATTCTCTTAAAAAGTTTCAGAGGAGTTCAAAAGCCTTTGTGTCCGAATAAGATGCATAAATCTGGGGGTGCCTGGGTGGCTCAGTCGGTTGAGCCTCCAACTTCGGCTCAGGTCACGATCTCGTGGTTTGTGAGTTGGAGCCCCGCGTCGGGCTCTGTGCTGACAGCTTAGAGCCTGGAGCCTGCTTCGGATTCTGTGTATGTGTGTGTGTCTCTCTCTCTCTGCCCCTCCCCCACTCACACTCTGTCTCTCTCTCCTTCAAAAATAAATAAACATTAAAAAAAAATGTGTAAATCTGTCCAGCTTCTAGTTGCAAGAAGGCCTCTAGGCAAGAGCTATTCCCCCTAACACTGCCCCCCCACCCCGCGTGCACGCGCACGCGCGCGCGCGCGCGCGCGCGCACACACACACACACACACACACTTGGAACTTTAGACTAGCAGAAACTGCTGCTAAAATGAGCAGACTGTGGGGCACCTGTCTGGTTCAGGTGGTGGAGCGTTTGATTCTTGATCTTGAGGTCCTGAGTTCAAGCCCCACAGTGGGCCTAAGAGCTTACTTTAACAAAATAAAAATAAAATGAAGAGGCTGAACATATGGTTGAAGCAAGAATCCCAGTATCTAAGGCTCTTTTTAATGGGTCCAAGGTGATATTGGTCATATTTGTGTTCAGGTCAATTTTTTTCTCCACTTCCTTCTGACTTGTGTTAAATGAAAGAAAAGGCCCATCACCTACCTCTGTATGTTTTTTACACATAGAACTGAAGTTCATTCTGGGAATAAAAGATATATATATATATAGATATATATATATATATATATACTTTTTTTAAAGTTCATTTATTTATTTTGAAAGTGAAAGTGAGCTAGGGAGGAGGGGCAGGGAGAGAGAGAATTCTAAGCAGGCTTTGCACTCTATGTGTGGAGCCTGACGCACTGCTCAGACTCATGAACCGTGAGATCATAACCTGAGCCAAAATCAGGAGTTAGACGCTTAACAAATTGAGCCACCCAGATGCCCCTAAAAGATAAATTTTTTAAATAGTGGGTTGGATTTCCCCCCAATCACAGACAGATGCATACTCACTATAGAAAATGTGCTAAGTGCAAAAAAGCACAGAGAAGAAAATTAAAATCACCCATACAATCCCATCTTCCAGACATCACATGGTTAACATTTGGCAATCTATAGGGCGATCCAGGAAATCTTCATTGTCCTTGGGGAGAGGAGTCCAGTATGTACAAGGGGACTTGTTTTCTCTGGAGTAAGTAAGCATCCAGTGAGACTTGCGGCAAGAAACCTGAATTTTGGTCCCCACTCTACCCCCATTCCCTCACTTGAGTCTCCTAAGTAAATAGATGAGAAAGAAATAGATTAGAATTTTAGGAAACATCAGACAAACCCAAAGCCCATTTCCAAAAGTGTTTAAAAGATTTCATTGGGGATTACACTGCAAATTCATTTTGGTTGAGAAATTAATTTTGACACACTTATTAACAGGCATGCTAAGGAAAGGAATGGAGATGAGAAGAAATTATGTTTTCTAAATGCCAATTCATTTGTGTATATTATTTGGAGGAAGTTCTCAGTGATCCCAAACAACACTCTTGAAATTCACCATCTTTCAGAACTCAGTGCAATTCAGCCAACATTTGTTGCCTAGTAAATGCTGGGTCCTGTGCTAGACCCAGAGTGAAGGTTCTAGGCCAAGATTAAGATAAATACCTACACCCAGGAGTACCTGGGTGGCTCAGTTGCTTGGGTGGCTCAGTTGTTGGAGTGTCCAACTCTTCATTTTGGCTCAGGTCATGATCTCAGGGTCGTGGGATTAAGCCCTGCATCAGGCTCTGTGCTCAGCATGGAGTCTGCCTGAGATTCTCTCTCTCCTTCTGCCCCTCTCCCCCACTGGCACTCTCTCTAAAATAAAAATTTGGGGGGGGCACCTGGGTGGCTCAGTTGGTTGGGTGGCCGACTTCAGCTCGGGTCATGATCTCATGGCTTGTGAGTTCGAGCCCGGCATCCGGCTCTGTGCTGACAGCTCAGAGCCTGGATCCTGCTTCAGATCTGTGTCTCCCTCTCTCTCTGCCCCTAAACCCACTTGCATTCTGTCTCTGTCTCTCTCAAAAGTAAATAAACATTTAAAAAATAATAATAAAATAAAATAAAAATATTTTTTTTAAAAAGATAAATCAGGCACGGTACTTTCCCTTAAGATGAGCAGCCTAGGGGCGCCTGGGTGGCTCAGTCGGTTAAGCGTCTGACTTCGGCTCAGGTCATGATCTCACAGCTTGTGAGTTCGAGCCCCTCATCGGGCTCTGTGCTGACAGCTCAGAGCCTGGAGCCTCTTCAGATTCTGTGTCTTTCTCTCTCTCTCTGCCCCTCCCCCACTCACACTCCGTCTCTCAAAAATAAATAAACATTAAAAAAATAAAAAAAAAAGATGAGCAGTCTAATGAGGGAGGCAGGCCTGGGAAGCATAAACCACGTGCTTAGTGCAATCTAAATATGTACAAGGTATGGTGATGGTAAAGAGGGAAGAAAGTTCTCTCTGGAGGTTATTTAGGTGAAGGTATCCTGGAGGATTTTACCAAGGGGAAAGTAATCTGACAGAGATTTGACTAGGAGGTTAACTCACAGATTCAGATAAGCAGAGAAAAAATGATTTGTCTTGTCTGAACGTAAGCTGACCTACTTCCTGAGACCTCACTCAAAGAGCAGACCTAGGTCAAATGAAAGCTTGGTCTAAAGGGATTATTGAAACAGTCCCTTTAGGACCTAAGCGTGTGTGGTCTCCCTTGCACAAGAATACGGAGACTTTTAGCTAACTCCTCCCCTGCCTGGTCGTCCCCTTAGGAGTCCTTAGAGTACGAGGGAGAAGCGTGTCTTTGGCCCACTTGATGGGCCAATTTCTTAATGCCAATTCATTTGTGTATATTATTTGGAGGAAGTTCTCAGGGATTCGGAATCCACACAGGGACCTTTGCTCTCAGTCTTCTGGTCTCTTGCTGGTCTCAAGCAAGTGATATTCCTTGCTTTCCTGGTCTCTAGATACTCGCTGGCCTTTAAAGTTGAAGTTTTGAACTACTGCAACTCAGGCCTCCCTCCTCACCCCCCATGGATCACTCCCGGTCTCATCTGGCCTCTTTTGACTCCGATGTTATGTGAGATGTCTCTGAAGTCCGGCTGTGACGGCAGCCTTCCCTGCAGCCCTCACCTCAGAGCCACCTGCTGCCCGCCATCCACTTACGCCACCGAGTTCCCAGACTAGGCTTGCAAAGCTAAGCCTCAAGGCCTCCCAGGACCTAACCACGCAGCACAGGCAACTTGATGCCCTTGTTCCCCAGGTTGCTATGGGTGGTCCTCAGGGTAGCATCTTCCTGAGCCCCAGAGGAGAGGAGGGTGGAGTTGTCAGTGGTACATTCGTTTATTTGACACACCTCTTACTCCCTGGGACAAAATGTGGACTTCGAAAAATGTGGATTCTACATCTGATACTTTTATTTTCTTCACACCTGTTTTCCTTCCCTCCGTCCTACCAATCTTCTAGTCCGAATAGTGAGGACTTTTCCCCTATGTTCTTTTTCTTTTAAATTTTTTTTTCAACGTTTTTAATTTATTTTTGGGACAGAGCGAGACAGAGCATGAACGGGGGAGGGGCAGAGAGAGAGGGAGACACAGAATCGGAAACAGGCTCCAGGCTCTGGGCCATCAGCCCAGAGCCCGACGCGGGGCTCGAACCCACAGACCGTGAGATCGTGACCTGGCTGAAGTCGGACGCTTAACCGACTGCGCCACCCAGGCGCCCCCCCTATGTTCTTTTTCTATCTCAACTCCTGGTTAAGTCTTAGCAGTGATTAAAGTATTTTTTCTCGGGGCGCCTGGGTGGCTCAGCCGTTAAGCGTCCGACTTCGGCTTTAGGTCATGATCTCACTGTTTGTGAGTTCCGAGCCCCACATAGATAGGGCTCTGTGCTGACAGCTCAGAGCCTAGAGCGTGCTCACATTCTGTGTCTCCCTCTCTCTGACCTGTCCCCTGCTCACACTCTGTCTCTCTCTCAAAAATAAATAAATATAAAAAAAAATTAAATAAATAAATAAATAAAAGTAATTTTTTTCTCCATCTGGGAGCTCTGCAGGTGAAGCTACTGATATGTTGAGGGGGGGGAAGCAGAATACTGTGGGTAGGGGACAAAATGTTGTCTGGTTTACCAGCTAACGTCCTTGGTGTATATGCTTCAACTGATCTCAGATATTTCTATTAGTATTCAATCAGTATCTGTCTAATCTCCCTCCCTGCCTCCCCATCCCCATGTTAAGGTGATGGCAGTGGTTATGGGTGCGCAAAATATGTGAGAGAACCAATGGACAGAACCCGCTGGATTTAGAAGGTGACAGAAAGGGACTCACGGGTTTCTGGCTTGGGCAAATGAGTAGATGGTGATACCCCCAATCAAGAGAGCTAATTCAGGGAGGAAGTTTGCTTTTTAAAATAAAATGTTTGCTTTGGACACTTTTGTTTGAGGACCTTCTGTACTGGATCACAAAGAAAGATGATAAGGGGAGGCACCTGGGTGGCTCAGTAGTTGAGTGACTCTCGGTTCCCACTTGAGTCATGATCTTGCAGTTCATGAGGTTGAGCCCTGCATTGGGCTCTGAGACATTAGTGCACCCTGCCTGGGATTCTCTCTCTTCCTCTCTCTTTGCCCCTCCCCCTCCAAAGTAAATAAATAACATTACAAAATATATTAAATGGGCATGTGGGTGGCTCAGTCGGTTGAGCATCTGACTCTTGATTTCAGCTCAGGTCATGATCTTGGGGTTCATGAGTTTGAGCCCTGCATCTGGCTCCATGCTGACAATGTGGAGCCTGCTTGGGATTCTTTCTCTCTCCCCCTCTCTCTGTCCCTCCCAGATCACTCTTTCTACTTCAAAAAAACAAAAACAAAAACAAAAGCAAAAAACAAAACTCAAAACATATATATATATATATATATATATATATATATTCAAAAAAATAATAAAATAGAAAGATTCCCTTAAAACAAGACAACATTACTTTACAAATTGCCTGGGATGGATCCTGTCTTGATAAGACTTTACCACCTCTAAAGAAGGTTGGGAACCCATCGTCAGATTGCCACATCACCAGAGGCATGGCTGACTATTCCAAAGAAACTATTCCAAAGAAACTATGCATATGTACATATGCATATGCAATCACTGTGCAAACTATAAAGTACTGTTACAAATGTTGTTAATATCAACCTCTATTCCTCAGAAAAGTTAAAAAATAAGGACAAGGCCAATCCACAAGCAGAGAACAGGATATGCCAATCTAAAACATAATAACATATGGTCAAATATTTTTTCTATTTGAGGCATATGGCTTATCTGAAGTAAAACAAAAAAGAGGGGCTGGGTGTTGGGAACAAGGTGTGGTATCTGGTCAGAAGGGAAATCATCGTACACAGAGCCTCTATGACCTTTGTCACTTTTTTCCTCCACATATTCATGTATGAAAATGACTCAACCCCAACACTGGCAGCTTATTTTTAGTAGGGGCAACAGAGCCAGTGAAAAACCTAAGCATAGTAACCATTGCCAACTCAGTCTCACACATCAGAAGCAGGGAACAGATACTCATTTGTTCATTTCAATTGTGTGGTGTGACTCAAGGGGCACCGGAGAGTCGGCCTTTTTCAAGATATGTTTGCTCTTTCCTTCTGCCGCAGTTCCCGGGAAACCCCCCCGCAGAGAGTTACTCTTTTGGACGGGAGATCTGAGCATTAGGAGATCCCTCAGCTAGCGCGGGGTGGAATCCAATGCCCTCCTTTTACAACTGAGGGAATCACCCATGGTCATGTGTCAGCTTCTGACTGCATTGGACTTCGTATCCGGAACTCTGGACCCGGTTCAATGTCACGTTCGACCTCTGTTTTTTTCAAATTCTGAAGTCAGAAGCCAAATGATACGGTACATTGGATACAAGCTCATAAGTCTGGAAGAAGAGGACCTATGTCCCATTCTACTGCTGTGTAAATGTTGCTCTAAGGGAATAATATTATTTACTATCAGATTAGCAGAAATCAAGACTGAGAGGAAGATACTCTTTGCTGCTTTGTAACAATGCTAAAATTCAAAATCTTGGCCACGCACAAAGCCACGAACACCAGTGACTGAGAGAGTCCGAGCGGTCTGGAATTCGTTGCTGGGGTCTGAATGTGCTACCCACCAGCTGTGGCTGTCTTAGACAAGTTACTCTCTGCACCTCAGGTTTCCTCTTCTGTAAAAGAGGTTGAGAATAAGAGCCCCCATCCCACAGGGTTGCAGTGAAGGTTCACTGATATAATGCACACAAAGCGTTTTTGAATGGAGGCTGGCCCAGAAGTACTCGGTAAACGCGAGCTACATTATTAATTCCTGTTGAGTTATTATTTGTTTTTAAATTCCTGTTGAATTATTAGCAAGGAGCCAAGTTCAGTTCCATCTCCTATGGGCATCTCTTCTTGCGACAAGTCCTGTGTCAAAATCACACCCTGTATGTCTATAGCAGTGTCTCCATTCTCTTGGAAGGATTTCTATGGGATTATAGCCCTTGAAAACTACAGAGGCCATGTATGTCCAGGGGACAAGTGGCACGGTTGGAGATGGAACTTAAAACCTGGACACAAGGGGCGCCTGGGGGGTTCAGTGGGGTAAGCCTCCGACTCTTGACTGAGGGCTGAGGTCGTGATCACGTGGTTTGTGGGTTCGAGCCCCACTTCAGGCTGCCAGCTCAGATCCTGCTTGGGATTCTTTCTCTCCCTCTCTCTGCCCCTCCCCTGCTCGACTCTCTCTCTCCTCTCTCTCTCTCTCAAAAATAAGCATAAAAAAAAAACAACTGCCCCTAGAAGGATGCTCGAAGTAACTAAACCTGATTACCCTACTGAAGACAGCTTTTGAGAGGATTCCTTCAAAACAGCATGTCCTCTACGGAGGACTAGAGGCAGGATTATAAACAAACCTGTGAGGAAGTGCATTTTTTTCTAAGAAAAAACCTTTAATTAAAAAAAAAAAACAACACCTTTTTAAAAAATCTCAATAAAGCTGAAATTTATTTTTTTACTTTTTTTTAAAGTTGGAATTTAAAACAAAAAAGAAAAATTTTTTAAGTCAATAGAAGTTGTCCAAAAATGGCTTGGGAGCGGGGGTCCCTGGCTTGGCTCAGTCAGTAGAGCATGTGACTTTTCGAATTTTTTTTGATTTTTACTTTGTTTAAAGTGTATTCATTTTTCAGAGAGTGAGAGAGACAGAACGTGAGCAGGGGAGGGTCAGAGAAAGAGAGATACAGAATCTGAAGCAGGCTCCAGGCTCTGAGCTGTCAGCACAGAACCAGACTCGGGGCTAGAATTCACGAATGGTGAGATCATGACCTGAGCCGAAGTCAGATGCTTACCCCGCTGAGCCACCCAGGTGCCCCTGGCACGTGAATCTTGATCTCAGGGTTGTGAGTTCAAGCCCCACGTTGGGTGTAGAGATTAAATAAATAAATAAATAAATAAATCTTTAAAACAATGGTTAGGGGGAATCTTGAGAAATAGCCGAGTCGCCAGCACTGGGGCTCTTCAAGCCTAGTGTGGGCAGCACATATCAGGGATGCTGTAGCTGATGCTCAGGGCTATAAGTGAATGTCAGATGGATCTGGGAGTCATTCGCAAGTTGGGTCTTGCTGATTGGGGCAGTCCTCCTTGTTCGAGGGGGGAGTTTTGGTTCCCATCAGGGGATGCTTTGCTCTCAGGGTCTTCTGCCTGAGCCAAGAGACAAGCTGGAGAGAAGAACCCAAGAAAGTTTGAAGTCAAAATGGAGGCAGCCAGGGTCCTCCTTCAATATGGTCAAGGGAAACAAGATGGGAGCTGGAATGGGTGGGTTTCAAGATCCTGTTCACTATATGTGTGACATTAAAATTATTAGTCTGGCACAGGGCACCTGGATGGCTCAGTCGGTTGAACATCCAACTTTGGCTCAGGTCATGATCTCGTGTTTCGTGAGTTCAAGCCCCGAGTCAGGCTCTGTGCTGAAAGCACAGAGCCTGGAGCCTGTTTCGGATTCTGCGTCTCCCTCTTTCTCTGCCCCTCCCCCTCTCGCACTCTGTTGCTCTGTCGCTCTCAAAAGTAAATAAACATCAAAACAAAAAATTTTTTAAGAGTCTGTTGTTTTAAACAATAAAATAAAATAAATAAAATAAAATAAAATAAAATAAAATAAAATAAAATAAAATAAAATAATTAGGCTGGCACGGGGCACCTGGGTGGCTCAGTTGGTTAAGCTTCCAACCTCAGCGCAGGTCATGATCTCACGGTTTACCAGTTCGAGCCCTGCATTGGGCTCTGTGCTGACAGCACAGAGCCTGCTTGGGAGCCTTTGTCTCCCTCTGCCCCTCCCTTGCTCATTCTTCTCTCTTTCTCTAAATAAATAATTTTTTTAATGTTTTTTATTTTGAGAGAGCGAGAGAAAGAGAGAGAGACAGAGACAGAGCACTAGCAGGGGAGGGGCAGAGAGAGAGGAAGACACAGAATCTGAAGTAGACTCCAGGCTCCGAGTGGTCAGCCCAGAGCCTATCATGGGGCTTGAACTCACGAACCCAGAGATTGTGACCTGAGCTGAAATCGTATGCTCAACCAACTGAGCCACCCAGGCACCCCGAAATAGATAAACTTAAAAAAATTATTAGGCTGGCAAAATTTGCTTTTGGAGTCCACCATTTCCCTTTTTCCACTACTTTTAAAATTCGAATATTCTACTCTCATTGGCCCTCCATTCCCCAAGGCCCAGTGACTGCATGCTGCCATGGGCTACCCAAAGTCATATACCACAGTACTTCACAGAGACCCACCAGCTGCCTACACCTCCTTCTGTATCCAACCTTCAGTGATCCCAAGCAGCTGTTAAAAAAAAAAAAGGATGGGGCGCCTGGGTGGCGCAGTCGGTTAAGCGTCCGACTTCAGCCAGGTCACGATCTCGCGGTCCGTGAGTTCGAGCCCCGCGTCAGGCTCTGGGCTGATGGCTCAGAGCCTGGAGCCTGTTTCCGATTCTGTGTCTCCCTCTCTCTCTGCCCCTCGCCCGTTCACGCTCTGTCTCTCTCTGTCCCAAAAATAAATTAAAAATGTTGAAAAAAAAATTAAAAAAAAAAAAAAAGGCTCCCAAGCTAATTCTTACTAAAATACAAATGACTAAGTCATTCACTTTATGTGTTTTTTTCTCAGTGATACATCCATTTAAAAGAATTTGTTTGCAAGGTTATGGTCACTACGGTTGTTTGTTTGTTTGTTTGTTTGCTAAGATATGTTTGGTATAATCACAAACATGTTGGGATGCCTGGCTGACTCATTCGAAAGAGCATGTGACTCTTGATCCCAGGGTCTCCATCTCAGGGTTGTAAGTTTGAGCCCCATGTTGGGTGTAGAGATTTCTTAAATGTTTATTTACTTATTTTTGAGAGGGAGAGAGAGAGTGTACGTGCAAGTGGGGGAGGAGCAGAGAGAGAGGGAGACACAGAATCCAAAGCAGGCTCCAGGCTCTGCACTGTCAGCACAGAGCCTGACGCGGGGCTCGAACCCATGAACCATGAGATCATGACCTGAGCCAAAGTCGGACACCCAACTGACTGAGCCACCCAGGCGCCTCTGATCTGTATTAAACTGTCCTAGGGAGGGGCGCCTGGGTGGCTCTGTCGGTTGAGCGTCTGACTTCGGCTCAGGTCGTGATCTCACGATACGTGAGTTCGAGCCCGGCGTCGGGCTCTGTGCTGACAGCTCCGAGGCTGGAGCCTGTTTCCGATTCTGTGTCTCCCTCTCTCTCTGACCCTCCCCCATTCATGCTCTGTCTCTCTGTCTCAAAAATGAATAAAACATTAAAAAATTAAAAAAAAAAAACTGTCCTAGGGAGATAGTTGGGGACCAGGGGTGACTCCTGGCTCTGGCTTCCAGGCTCCGGGCTCTGGGCTTTCCACCTGTTTTTATCTTTTCAGTGTCACCTCCATCTCCCTTTCTTTTTTTTTTTTTTAAATTTTTTTTTTCAACGTTTATTTATTTTTGGGACAGACAGAGACAGAGCATGAACGGGGGAGGGGCAGAGAGAGAGGGAGACACAGAATCGGAAACAGGCTCCAGGCTCTGAGCCATCAGCCCAGAGCCTGACGTGGGGCTCGAACTCACGGACCGCAAGATCGTGACCTGGCTGAAGTCGGACGCTTAACCGACTGCGCCACCCAGGCGCCCTCCATCTCCCTTTCTTTACTCCACTGAGAAAGAATGTTTCTTAGGCTTAATAACTTCAGGTGTGTGTTTTTTTTTGTTTGTTTGTTTGTTTGTTTTTTTTAGTGTTTATTTATTTTTGAGAGAGACAGTGAGAAAAAGAAAAAGCAGGGGAGGGGCAGGGAGAGGGAGACAGAGAATCCAAAACAGGCTCTGAACTGTCAGCATAAAGCCCGCTGTGGGGCTTGAACCCATGAACCGTGAGATCATGACCTGAGCCAAAGTCCAATGCTCAACCAACCGACTGAGTCACCCAGGCACCCCAATAACTTCAGTTTTGATTTTAGAAAGTTTGGGGGTGTCTTTCCAGACCACTCTCAGAGGTGTGGCTCCTGGAAAATGACTAGATGCAAAATGAGACATGGGGATGAAGGAGAAAACATTCCGATCACGAGGTGTATGCCAGGGAAAGGGCAGAGGCAGGGTCATTTGGCAGGAGTTAAAATACTCCAAAGAACAAGAACTGGAGTAAACTATAATTTGTGGATTTAGAGGTCGAAGGTTAAAGTTCAAGGTACAGGCTGATGGCTGGGACCAGACTGGGAAAAGAAGAGACGGGATTACAGTGTAGGATACAGGAATGAGAAGAAGGCAGAGACATTTCCTGCCCACAGAATGCTGTGTGGCTCTCCGTATTTTCTAGGGGCCTTAGAGTTATAGGGCCAATCGACTAGTTCTGGTGAATGGGTCGGAAGGAGCAGTGACCTCCAGGCCAAGCCAACCACTTTCTTCTTGTTCTTTTTTTTTCTTTAGTGTTTATTTATGTTTGAGAGAGACAGAGAGATTGAGAGAGAGAGAACACAGGCCAGACGAGGAGCAGAGAGAGAGGGAGAGAGAAGCGGGCTCTGCACTGACAGCAGAACTCATGAACGGCGAGATCATGACTTGAGCCAAAGTCAGGTGCTCGACTCCTAAGCCAACTGTTTAAGAGCTACTGTAAGACACCCCCCACCTAGCTATCTCTGCCCTCTTGTGCTGCGTATAGGCTTTGTACTGAGATGACAGATTGGAAAAAAAACAGGATCTCAGAATCCCTAGAAGAGGGGCATCTAACTGCAGAGGTGCTAGCCCTGCAGATTTTGGGTAAGTTTGGTTTTGTTCAGGGCAATGGAATCCATGTTTCCTCCAAAATTCATATAGTGAAATCTTAACCCCCCAGGTGATGGGATTAGGAGGTGGAGCCTAGGGGCGCCTGGGTGGCTCAGTCGGTGAAGCGTTTGCTGGACCTCAGCTCAGGTCACAATCTCGTGGTTTGTGGGTTCGAGCCCCGCGTCAGGCTCTGTGCTGACAGCTCAGAGCCTGGAGCCTGCTCTGAAATCTGTGTGTCCCTCTCTCTCTCTCTCTGCCCCTCCCCCACTTATGCTCTGTCTCTGTCTCTCTCAAAAATAAACATTAAAAAAATTTTGGGGGGCATTCCTCAGTGGCTCAGTTGGTTAAGCATCCGACTCTTGGTTTCGGCTCAGGTCATGATCTCACTGTTTCGTGGGTTCGAGCCCTGTGTCGGGCTCTGCGCTGGCAGTGCTGAGCCTGCTTGGAATTTTCTCTCTCCCTCTTTCCCTTGCCCCTTCTCCACTCCTGCTGTCTCTGTCTCTGTCAAGAATAAATAAACATAGGGGCGCCTGGGTGGCGCAGTTGGTTAAGCGTCCGACTTCAGCCAGGTCACGATCTCGCGGTCCGTGAGTTCGAGCCCCGCGTCGGGCTCTGGGCTGATGGCTCAGAGCCTGGAGCATGTTTCCGATTCTGTGTCTCCCTCTCTCTCTGCCCCTCCCCCGTTCATGCTCTGTCTCTCTCTGTCCCAAAAAATAAATAAACGTTGAAAAAAAAAATTTAAGAATAAATAAACATAAAAAAAAAAAATAGGAGGTGGACCCTTAGGGAGGTGATCAGGCCTGAGGGTGGGCCCCTCATGAATGGGATTAGTGGTACAGGGGCCACCTTAAGGTGGACCATTTTAGCATGAATCTTTTTCTGAGCTGATGGCAATATTGAGGGCCTGCAGGCTCAAGAGAACCTTTTTGCCCTTCCCTTAACTACATGGAAGAATCCAAAAGAAAAAAAAAATTCTAAAATTGGGGGTCTTTCCCAGAATAATGATTAGAAGCAGAGATAAATTTTATCTGAGTGACTCATCTGTAGGGCAAACATCTAATTACCAAACATCTTCTCTTTTTCTTACAGCCCTATAAATTGCATTCCTACTCTTCAAAGTCCCAGACCCCCTCCCCCTTTCTCCTGAGTACGGGCTGACATATATACCTCATTTTGCCTGACTGTCTTTGGAATTTTCATGTCTGTGTGGATTCCCCGTAGGCATGAAATGAAATTTGATTTTCTCCTCTTAATCCGTATCCTGTCAATTTCGTTCTTTGTCCAGCCTTCAAAGGACTTTTGAAAGGGACAGGAAATTCTTGCTCCCCAGCAGTGCCAGTGTAAAAAAAACCTCCTCGGAGAGAGCCCTCACCCCTTTTACCACGTGAGGTTGCAGTGGGAAGGGAAGAAGGGGCCTCTCACCAGACCACATGTAAACATTCAGTCCACTGCACTGAACTAAACCAAACTTACCGGAAATCTGCTGATGCTGAATCTGTCAGCATCATGATCTTGGACTTCCCGGTCTCCAAAACTGTGAGAAATGAAGTTGTTTGTTGTTTAGCAGTCACCCAGTCCATTGTGGTTTTTTATACAAGTCTGATGAACCAAGGCATTAAACCACTGAGCCTTGTGATTGATTTTCGGCTGTAGCACACGGTAGCCTATCCCGACAAATGCAAAAGGCACTCCAATCATAGTATCAGAGGAATTACAGATTATGTGACATTCAGCCGCAATCTGGAGAGACTGGGGAGACAAATCGAACCAGTCCTAGTGTCAATGGTCATTATCAGTGGTGACAAAAGACACCAGGCCCACGTCAAAGACTCCCACTAAGGGCCCTGGGGAATCAAACTACAAGAAAGCAAGAGGGAGACTAATGTGAAACCGCTGCTCGGAATGTGGAGCCTCTTCAGCCATGTAATCTTCCCCCCAGAGAGTTTTAGTCGGAAAGACTAGACCTGGGTCAAGGCAAGTGGAAAGACTGTTACAGGCAAAGAGCCCATGTCTTTGCTAAAGGCTTTATTATATCTAAGTTTAGAAAGTGGAAACAAGAGGAGGGTTGTAAGAGAATGTAAAAATAAATGGGATTGAGGAGCTTACGGAGAAAGGAATCAATGGTATTAGAGTCATTGCTCGTAGTCAAGAGCAGAAAGTCAGAGGAAGGCAGTACAGTTGAATAGAAAGAAAAGAGATGACTGATATAATTTGGGTTGCATTGTAATCCCTGTGGTCTCACTGGGCCAGGGAAGTGTATAATTTCTGAGGACATGATGTCTCATGGCACAGCGTGGTAGTTAAGCGTGTGAGCTGGAGCAAGAGTGAGATAGAGTCACAGCCAGTCTCTGCCACTTAGGGGTTTTGTGGCCTCGGGCAAGTTATTTAACCTTTTTGTGCCTCATTTTCTCCATTTGTAAAATTGGAATTAGAATCAGACCCACCTCATACGGCTGTTGCACCAGACTACATGAGAAGTCTGTTACGACTTCCTGTCCCAATCAGCAAATTTTGCAGGTTTCCCCCAAATCGCCTCCCCTCCCTCCCTCAAGGATCAGCACGTCGCTCAGAAGATTGAGGAGGCAGTTTCCTTATGCATATTGTAGAGCCAGAGACAGACAGATGACCTGTGTGTAGTTTTTGTGAAGCAGAGGCAATTACCTTCACTGAATGATCCTGCTGCTTGATTTGTAGTTTGACTCTGGAGTCAAAAGTGGAAGGCTTCATTCTTCATTCTTGATTATGGGCAGTGAAGATTCCCTCGGGACTCATTCCTAATTAGTATTATGAATGGCCTCTCTTTGCCTTGCATCCCAAGATGCCTTTCTGTTTCTCACACGTGGGCATAATGCATTAGTTGCTCTGATTCCATAAATCATTTATAGCAGGACAGTCATGATCTGAATCACTCCTATTCTTTGCCCCGTGTTAGAACTAGCTATCTCACTGGTTTCAAATTATGATTTCTTTGCACCTCACAGTGACTGGCTTTAAATCCTAGTTCCATTCCTCCTAGCTGTCTGAACTCGGGCAAATCACCTACCCGCCACAAGCTTCAGTTTCCCCACCTAAAAAAAATAGTATTAACCTCATTATGCAGTTGTAACACATTACAATACACAAAGCACTTTGCGCCTGGCACAGAGCAATCTTCTTCCAGTAAGGGTTGGCCATTATTACTCATGTTTGTGTAACGAATGGTAATTATTACTTCTTTTAAGATACTTTTATTTTATTTTATTTTTTAATTTTATTTATTTATTTATTTATTTATTTATTTTTAAATTTTTTTAATGTTTATTTATTTTTGAGACAGGGAGAGACAGAGCATGAACGGGGGAGGGTCAGAGAGAGGGAGACACAGAATCTGAAACAGGCTCCAGGCTCTGAGCTGTCAGCACAGAGCCCGACGCGGGGCTTGAACTCACGGACCGAGAGATCATGACCTGAGCCGAAGTCGGACGCTTAACCGACTGAGCCACCCAGGCGCCCCAAGATACTTTTTTTTTAAAGTTTATGTATTTATTTTGAGAGAGAGAAAGAAAGGGGGAGGGGCAGAGAGAGAATCCCAAGCAGGTTCTCTGGGGCTGGATCTCATGAACGGTGACATCATGACTTGGGCTGAGACCAGGAGTCTGAGGCTTAATGAACTGAGTCACCCAGATGCCCTCTAAGATACTTTGTAATAGGGGCACCTGGCTGGCTCAGTCGGTAAAGCATTCAACTCTTGATCTCAGGTTCATGAATTCAAGCCCCGCCTTGAGTGTGGAGCCTACTAAAACTAAAAGATAATTTTTTTTTTTTATAAAATTTTTTTTTTCAACGTTTATTTATTTTTGGGACAGAGAGAGACAGAGCATGAACGGGGGAGGGGCAGAGAGAGAGGGAGACACAGAATCGGAAACAGGCTCCAGGCTCTGAGCCATCAGCCCAGAGCCTGACGCGGGGCTCGAACTCACGCACCGCGAGATCGTGACCTGGCTGAAGTCGGACGCTTAACCGACTGCGCCACCCAGGCGCCCCTAAAAGATAATTTTTAATATCACAGATCACCTTTTCTTCTAAGACTATTTTAATAGCAGTATAATTAATGTCAGTTTTATTTATTTTTTAATTAAATTTAAAAATGTTTATTTATTTATTTTGAGAGAGAGAGAGAGCGAGCATGAGCGGGGGAGGGGCAGAGAGAGAGAGAGAGAGAGAGAGATTGAGACCCAGAATCCGAAGCAGGCTCCAGGCTCTGAGCTGTCAACACAGAGCCCAATGTGGGGCTAGAAATCACAAACTGCGAGGTCAGGACCGGAGCCAAAGTCAGATGCTTAACCAACTGAGCCACCCAGACACCCCTGTCAGTTTTAGATAACATACATTAGAATAGTAAAATAATTTAAAATTTTTTAGTTTTTTAAGTTAAAAATTAAGTTATTTTTTTAAGTTAAAAATTAAGTTAAAAAATTTTAAGTTAATTTATTTTTGAGACAGAGAAAGACAGAGCATGAACGGGGGAGGGTCAGTGAGAGAGGGAGACACAGAATCTGAAACAGGCTCCAGGCTCTGAGCTGTCAGCACAGAGCCCATTGTGGGGCTTAAACCCACGGACCGCGAGATCATGACCTGAGTTGAAGTCAAACGCTTAACCGACTGAGCCACCCAAGCGCCCCCCAAAATTATTTTTAACATTTATTTATTTTTGAGAGACAGAGAAAGATAGAGCGTGAGTGGGGGAGGGGCAGAGAGAGAGGGAGACAGAATCCAAAGCAGGCTCCAGGCTCTGAGCTGTCAGCACAGAGCCTGATGCAGGACTCGAACTCACGAAACGTGAGATCATGACCTGAGCCGAGGTCAGATGCTTAACCGACTGAGCCACCCAGGTGCCCCTAAAATAATTTTTTTTTAATAATTTCACTTCTAAAAGACTCTAGGCTCAGCAAATTATAGCACATAATGTATAATTGTATAAATGTGACATCGTTAGTATGCATGTTAGTTATCAAATATCATTGGAATTCATACCTGCACAACCACAAAAAAGTCTGCCTTTTGGGGCGCCTGGGTGGCGCAGTCGGTTAAGCGTCCGACTTCAGCCAGGTCACGATCTCGCGGTCCGGGAGTTCGAGCCCCACGTCAGGCTCTGGGCTGATGGCTCAGAGCCTGGAGCCTGTTTCCGATTCTGTGTCTCCCTCTCTCTCTGCCCCTCCCCGTTCATGCTCTGTCTCTGTCTGTCCCAAAAATAAATAAACGTTGAAAAAAAAAATTAAAAAAAAAAAAAAGTCTGCCTTTAAAAAAAAAAAGAATCTTGCCAATGCTTTGTGTTTAGCTTCAAGGCATTTACAGATCACTTTTATGCAAATAATCCCCTCATGTCTCCCCTAAGCCTTAGCATCGCTTCTGACCCCCAGATAAATGTCTCCAATTGATTACTGTATATTTTCTCTCTTGTATCTCCCTGCATCAACTGCATTACTCCAAACTCATTTTCCTCTAGCTGGCTTTTTCTAGTCTTCCCTATTTCTGTTAATATCATAATTGTCACAGTTCTTAGGTGTAAGATTCTGTCACCCTGAACTATAAAAAAAAAAAAAAAAGCCCAAACAGCTGACATTTATTATATACTATGTGCCAGACAGTGCTAAAATTTTCATTGCATTACTTTATGTAATCCTCACAATACTCTTAAGATGTTGTGACTATTCTTACTCCCATTTAACAAACAGAAACTGAGATTTGCTTGGTGATGTTGAATATCTTGTCCAAGGTCACATAACTAACATGTGGTTGAGCTAAGAAGTGCCCCTACATCTTTTGAGAACAGATTCATGACCTTCAGCACCATCATTGCTGGGATACAGTTCCTCTCCATCCTTTGTTAATTGTACTTAATCAATTCCCAAATCTTGTGGGTTTATCCTATGAATTTTAGCACACACATTCTTTTGACCACTTCAGTCCTCATATCTTGATTATTGGTGATGCCAGTATCTTCCTTATGGGAGTCTTTGCTTCCAGCCTCTCCCCGTCCAATCTACCCTCCAAACTATAGCTAGATTCTTCGCCGTTCTAAAGCAGAACTTTCCCCATAAACACCTGTAATCTAGAATAAATTGAGTCATCTCTTTTGGTCTGTGTGTATCTCTGTAAAGGGAGTGAATTAGGTAGCTATGACGGTTTTTCTTTCTCTTTCTTTCTTTCGTTCTTTCTTTCTTTCTTCCTTTTTTTTTTTTTTTTTTTGAGAGAGAGACAGATAGAGAACGCATGCAAGTGGAGGGAGTAGAGAGAGAGAGAGAGAGAGAGAGAGAGAGAATCCCAAGCACGCTCTGCATTTCAGTGCAGAGCCCAATACAGGGCTTGAACCCATGAATTGTGGATCATGACCTGAGCTGAAACCAAGAGTCTGATGCTCAAGTAACTGAACCACCCAGGAACCCCTGAGTTCTAGAATTTTAAGATGTTTCTCGTGTCACTGTTTTACCCTCAAAGATTCTGTGAATTTCCACTAACTACAGTCCCAACTTTTTTTTTAATGTTTATTTATCTTTGAGAGAGAGAGAGACAGTGTGTGAACGGGGGAGGAGCAGAGAGAGAGGGAGACACAGAATCCGAAACAGGCTCCAGGCTCTGAGCTGTCAGCACAAAGCCTGACATGGGGCTCGAACTCACGACCTGTGAGATCATGACCTGAGCAGAAGTCGGTCACTCAACCGACTGAGCCACCCAGGCACCCCTGATTTTTTAAAAAATTTTTAACGTTTATTTATGTATTAAAATTTTTAAAAATGTTTATTATTTATTTTTGAGAGAGAGAGAGACAGCGTGAGCAGAGGAAGGCAGAGAGAGAGAGGGAGACACAGAATCTGAAGCAGATTTCAGCTCTGAGCTGTCAGCACAGAGCCTGATGTGGGGCTCAAACCCACGAAATGTGAGATCACGACCTGAGCCAAAAAGTCACATGCTTAACCGACTGAGCCACCCAGGTGCCCCACTCCCCCTTCTCTATCAAGGGAGCCCAGTGACCACTCTTTCCTTTCTCCACAATAGTTGATATCATTAGTGCAGTTCACTAAACATTACTCCTGTTATTAATTTGGGGGGCGGGTGGATATATTCAATTTGCAAGTTTTTTGTTGCTGTTTAAGCAAGGGGAGGGTGAAAGGCTGGGGATCAGATGTCTGAGGTAGTGAATTCCTATTCTTGGAGGTTTCAAGCAGAAACTGGAACGAACCCTTTGCCAAGGTTTCTGGAGAGATCGATCCATATGCCCATTCAGATTACTGTTAGTTTAGGGGCACCTGGCTGGCTCAGCAGAAAAGCATGGGATTCTTGATCTCTGGGTCATGAGTTTGAGTCCATGCTGGGTGTAGAAATTCTTAAATGAATAAATAAAACTTAAAAAAAAAAAAAAAAGGTTACTGTTAGCTTTAAAGCTTGCTGTTTTCTGATTTGGTTTGCTGAAGCATTTACCTATGGAAGCCTGAAGGATTGGGTTGGGAAAGGAAGGTGAGGCTGAGTCATGTAATTAGGATGGCTTCCAGGAAGAGATGAGATCTTCACATTTTTTTACTGCCCATTCGTCTTCCCCAGCATCTGCCTGGGCAAGATCCTCCCCACCTAATAAAGCTTAAACGTCTTTAAAAGAACCTGGCTCTAGGACACGGTCTTGTAGAGTTTATCAGTCAACAACATTTGAATCATCAAACTCTCAGGCTTCACTCTGGATCTACTGAATCAAGAGTTTGCATTTTAACAATTCCACAAATGACTTGTTTGTACATAGAGGTTTTAGAAGCATTACTGCACTGGACCCCAGCCACTTAAGAAGGACCTTTGTAGATAACTCTGTTGAACTCATATTTAATGCATTCCTCCAAATAAAAGAAAAAGAAGAAACCTAGGGGACACCGGCTGGCTCAGCCAGTAGAGCTTGTGACTCTTGATCTTGGGGTTACACATTCCAGTCCCACATTGGGTATAGAGATTACTTAAAAATAAAATCTTAGGGGTGCCTGGCTGGCTTAGTCAGCGGAGGGTGTGACTCTTGATCTCAGGGTTGTGGGTTTGAGCCCCATGTTGGACGTAGAGATTGCTTAAAGATAAAAAGTTTAAAGGCAAAAACAAAACAAAACAACACTTTAAAAAAAACTAAAGTAAGGGTACCTGGGTGGTTCATTTGGCTAGGAGTTCAATTCTTGGTTTTGGCTCAGGTCATGGTCTCACGGTTTGTGAGTTTGAGTCCCACAATGGGCTCCAAGCTGACAATGCAGAGCCTGCTTGGAATTCTCTCTCTATTTCTATCTATCTCTGCCCACTCCCCCTCCCAAGTAAATAAACTTAAAAAAAAAGTATAAAAAAAAACTAAAATAAAATTGGGATGCCTGGGTGGCTCAGTTGGTTGAGTGTCCTACTCTTGATTTTGGCTCAGGTCATGATCCCAGGGTCATGGGATGGAGCCCCACATCAGGCTCTGCACTGAGGGTGGAGCCTGCTTAAGATTCTCTCTCTCTCCCCCCCTCTGCCCCTTTCCCCAGCTCACACACTCTCATTCTCTGTAAAATAAAATTTTTTAAATTTTTTAAAAAGCTTAAAAAAAAAAAAGGAAAGAAAACTAGGAGCCAACATCCATTTTTCCCCCCTCACATCCCATATCCTATCCATCAGTAAGACCTATGGGCTTAACCTTGAATATATATCCTGTACCAATCATTTGTCTCTCTCTCTCCTTTGTCATAACCATCATCTCCCACTTGGATTAACAGTGTAGTCTCAATCAGCTTTTCTCATTCCATTTAAAGATTTTTGGTGGGGGGGGGACACCTGGGTGTTTCACTTGGTTGAACACTCTTTATTCAGGCTCAGGTCATGATCTCACAAGTCATGGGATCGAGCCCCACTTCAGGCTCTGAGCTGAGCATGGAGTCTGCTTAAGATTCTCTCTCTCTCTCTCTCTCTCTCTCTCTCTCTCTCTCGCTCTTTCTCTCTCTCTCTCTCCTTCTGCCCCTCTCCCAGCTCAAATTCTCTCTCTTTCTCTTAAAAAAAATCAAAATATTACAAATAATTTTTTAAGTTCCCTTCTTTTTAAAAAAAATGTTTATTTCTGAGCAATGGAGGGGCAGAGAGAGGGGGGGGACAGAGGATCTGAAGTGGGCTCTGTGCTGACAGCAGAGAGCCTGATATGGGGCTCAAACTCATGAGCTTCAAGATCATGACCCAGGCTGTAGTCAGATGCTTTAACCAACTGAGCCCCAAGCACTTTATCTTTCCTTCCACCCTCCCTCCCTCCCTCCCTCTTTTCTTCCTTCCTTCCCTCCCTTTCTTCTTTCTTTCTTTCTTTCTTTCTTTCTTTCTTTCTTTCCTTTCAATTAAGTGAGTTCTATGCCCAACATGGGGCTCAAACCCATGACCCCAAGCTCAAGAGTCACATCTTCTACTCACTGAGCCAGTCAGGTAACCCTAAGCTTTTATTATTTAATTTAATTTAATTTAATTTAATTTAATTTAATTTAATTTTATTTTATTTTATTTTATTAAGTTTATTTTGGGGGCAGAGGGAGAGAGAGAGAGAGAGAGAGAGGGCTCGAACTCACCAACCCATGAGATCATGACCTGAGCAGAAACCAAGAATCAGATGCTCAACCAACTGAGCCACCCAGGCACCCCTAAGCTTTTATTTTTATTTTAAAAATTTTTAACATTTATTTATTTATTTTGAGAGAGAGAGAGGACACAAGTGGGGTAGAGACAGAGAGAGGGAAACAGAACTCCAAGCAGACTCTGCACTGTCAGTGCAGAACCAGGCTCAGGGCTCGAACTTATGAACTGTGAGATCATGACCTGAGGTGAGATCCAGAGTCAGACACTTAATGGACTAAGCCACCCAGGCACCCCTCTAAGCTTTTATTCTTAAGTAATCTCTACATCCAAACTCAGGCGGCTCAAACTCACAATCCCAAGATCAAGAGTCACATGCTCTTCCAACTGAGCCATCCAGGCACCCCCTTTTTTTAGTTTATGTATTTTTCTTAGTAATCTCTACACCCAACGGTGTGGCTTGATCTCACCACCCTGAGATCAAGAGTTGCACACTCTTCTAACTAAGTCAGCCAGGTGCCCCTGTAAACTTTAAAATTTTTTTGAAATAATTATAGATTTATGGGAAATTGTAGGGTGCCTGGCTGGCTCAGTCAGTGGAGCATGGGACTGTTGACCTCAAGGTTGTGAGTTCAAGCACCATATTGGGTGTAGGGCTCACTTAAAAAAAAAAAGGAAAAGAAAAAGAAAAAAAAGAAAAGATTTATGGGAAGCTGCAAACAAAACAAAACAAAACATGTAGAAGGAAGTCCTATGTATCTTTTTTTTTTTTTTAACGTTTATTCATTTTTTTTTTTTTTTTTTTAAATTTTTTTTTTTTTTTTTTTTTTTTTTTTTTGGGACAGAGAGAGACAGAGCATGAACGGGCGAGGGGCAGAGAGAGAGGGAGACACAGAATCGGAAACAGGCTCCAGGCTCTGAGCCATCAGCCCAGAGCCCGACGCGGGGCTCGAACTCACGGACCGCGAGATCGTGACCTGGCTGAAGTCGGACGCTTAACCGACTGCGCCACCCAGGCGCCCCTAACGTTTATTCATTTTTGAGACAGAGAGAGAGCATGAATGGGGGAAGGTCAGAGAGAGAGGGAGACACAGAATCCGAAACAGGCTCCAGGCTCCAAGCTGTCAGCACAGAGCCCGACGTGGGGCTTGAACTCACAGACCATGAGATCACGACCTGAGCCGAAGTCGGACACCCAACCGACTGAGCCACCCAGGCGCCCCGGAAGTCCTATGTATCTTTCACCCAGTGTCTTCTAATGCTAACATCTCGCATAACTATAGAATGATATCAAAACCAGGAAATTGACATTGGTATAATCCACAGAGTTTATTTGGATCTCATCAGTTTCACATGCATTCACTTGAGTGTGTGTGCAGTTCTATGCAACTTTATCACATGTGTAGATTCATGTAACTGTCACCACAATCAAGCATCAAGATACAGAACTAGTCCATCACTCCAAGGCTCCCTTGTACTACCCCAGTAGGAATATACTCACGCCTTCTCTCCCATCCTGAACTCCTAGACACCCCTCATGAATTCTCTATATTTAGAATTTTGAGAATTCAAGAACCTTATATAAATGCAATAATATAGTATATGACCTTTTGTGATTGGCTTTTTTTTTTCACTTAGCATAATCTCTCTTGAGATCTAGCCAAATTGCTGTGTGTCAATAGTTGTTTCTTTTTCTTTTTTTCTTTTTTTTATTATTGAGTAGTGTTCCATGGTATGGATGGACTGTAGTTTGTTTAAGCTTTCACTTGATGGACATTTGGGTTGTGTCTAGTCCTTGGCTATTACAAATAAAGCTGCTAGGAACATTTAAATACAGGTTTCTGTGTAAACAGAACAAAAATCTTTAATTTCTCAGCGATAAACACCCAAGAGTGCAATTATTGGATCATGCGGTAAGTGCCTAGTTTTATAAGAAACTGCCAAACTTTTCTAGAATGGCCATACCATTCATCTTACATTCCCACCAGCAATATATGAGTAGGTCCAGTTTCTCCACCTCCCGGACAGCATTTTCACTATTTCTTTTTCTTTTTTAAAGTAAACGCTATACCCAATGCGGGTCTCAAACTCACAGTCTCACCACAGCGATTATCAAGAATGTCATGCTCTACCCACTAGGCCAGTGGGGCATTCTTACTATATTTTTATTTTTTAGCCATTAGGATAGGTGTGTAGTGATATTTCATTGTGGTTTTAATTAAAGTTTATGTATTCATTCTTTGAGAGAGAGAGAATCCCAAGCAGGCTTTGCACTGTCAGCACAGAGCCAGACTTGGAGCTGGAACTCACTAACCTAAGATCAAAACCAGAGTCTGAGCCTAAATCAAGAGCTGGAGGCTCAAGGGACTGAGTCACCCAGTCGCCCCTCCGATGGCATTTTCTATTACTGGATGCGCACTGCCATACTCTGCTGTCAGATCATCACTGGGCTTGTTCCCTCACTTCATGCAGCTCTATTCCATTGTCACTTCCTCGGAGACATTTTCCCCAACCAACCTTTTAAGATAGTCCACTCCTTCAATCTTTCTCCCTTGCCCTACTTTTTCTTAACAGCGCTAACATAATGCAAAGTATTACACATCAATTTGCTTATTTGTTTATTCTTGGTCCCCCACTCCCTACCCCGCCAGAAGCTCCTTAGAGAGTTTACTGCTATGCCCCCAGGCTGTGGAGTAGTGCCTGGCACATAGTAGGTACTCAATTAATAAGCAGTGCTTGATAGGCTGGAAAAAGTGAGTAAATGTAAAGTGAGAAAGACATGTCTACTTCTAGGTCAGGTGCCCGTTCAGACTTCATGCAAAGTGGGAGCGCCACCTCTCGGGAAGCCAAGTGACTCCAGAACGAAGGAAGTGAGTCACAGAATCTTAAAAAAAAAAAAAAAAAAAAAAAAAAAAAAGCAGCATGCCGGAAAAGCAAGAAAAAGCAGTGCCGGAAGTTAAACGTCGGAACGTTGCTCCTTAGAATGACACCCGACCCTCCAGAGGAAGCGTGGGCGAGTGGTGTTCTGCCAAAACGGACTCCCCGGCAGCCGAGCCGGAAAGAAGCGTTCCGCGCCTGCCGGCTCCAGGAACCACGTGGGGCCGGGGCGTGTTTCCGGTGCCGGCTTCCCCAGCCGGAGTTGCAGCTCGAGCATCTGGAGGGGTGAGATGGGTTCGGGGTCCTGAGAGGAGGGGGAGAGCAGTGGGGTCGGGGTCGGGGGAGGCTAAGGGGTCGGATGAGTCCGGCTCTGAGAGGTGGCCAGAGGGATCGGTTGGGAGGGAAGGGCGGGGCAGAGCCGGTGGACAGGTGCAGACCTGTCAGCGCAGGTCCCACGCCACGTGGACTCGCCTTTGTCCGAGGCTACCTTTCCGAACATCGGGCCGCGACGACTGGGATTGTGCCTTATTTGTCTGTGTCGCGTGCAGTGCTGGGCACGGAGTTGGGGATCAGTAAGTTCTTGCTGAATGAATGAATGAATGAATGACGAGTGTGTGTCTGGGTTGGTATGGTGGACCTTTATAGGAATTCACCGTATGGGTATAAGGAGTATTTTGGCTCCTTACCCCCATTTTCTCCTGTGGAATCTCTGCCTGTCTCGAGCTTCCATTGGGAGTTCTCCGCCAGCCCTTGGGCTTTGTCTCTTTTTCTCGGAGGTGCAGGGTGATTACCATTTAAGACATTTTCTTTGCTCTTATTGAGTGCTGGGCCAGGAGGCTAGGTGCCAGGGACAGACACAGCAGTAAACCATACGTGTATACAGGCCGCAGACCAGTGGGGAGACAGACCCACAAACAGAAAATTCAAATATGTTAAGGTGCTGTAATAAGAGGTTAAAGTACAGGAAGAGAGAGCCAGGAGGTGGTGTGGCGATCCACATTAGGGATTGTCTTTCAAGGTCAGGGGCCTCCTCCATTCTCATCTTGTGTAGACAGAGCAGGTCATGAGCCCAGTCTTCTCTGTAAAAGGCGAGGTCTGGGATAGACATTCTCTAGGCCTCTTTCCTGCACGATGTCCCACCTCACATGGCCCTAGTTCTCTCAGGATCCACCTTTTATTGGTTTGTCAGAATCTTCATGATGTCTTATGATGGAGCATAAATTGCATCGGGAAATTGGGAATGTGGCCTTCGTTCTGGTGCCCTAGATTTGTTTTCTCGTTCGTAAAATGAAGGGGATTCCAATGAAAAATAATCTCTAAAACCCCTTTCAGTTCTAATACCATGACTGTGGTAGTAGGTCAGACCGTTTCATTCTGCTTTTTGCCTGACACCACTTTATCCCTCTAGTTTCCCTTCTCTGGATTACTCAGAAAATGTCTTCTTTTTTTTTTTTAACATCCCCTACCTTAGTTCTGCCACAGTGTTGGATACAAAATAGATGCTTAATGGAAGCTTATTAAGTCAAATGCCATAGAAATTATGGTCCCTGCTTTTGCACGCTCCCCCATCCTGGGATATTAGTTCACAATTAAGGGCACTGAGGAGGAACTGGGTTTTTGGGTTTCTTTGTTTTTTCTTTTAGGGAAAGTTCTTTTTTCCTTTAGGTACTTTTTTTTTTTTTAACAAAATGTCCTTTTTTTTTACGTTTATTTTATTCTTGAGAGAGAGAGAGAGAGAAAGAGAGAGAGAATGAGTGGGGAGGGGCAGAGAGAGAGGGAGACAGAATCTGAAGGAGGCCCCAGTCTCTGAGCAGTCAGCACAGAGCCAGACAAGGGGCTTGAACTTACGAACTGTGAGATCATGAGCTGCACCAAAGTTGGCGCTCAACCGACTGAACGACCCAGGCCGCCCTCTTTTCTTTTTAATTTATTTATTTTGAGAGAGAGAGAGTGCAAACGACAGGACGAGGAGCAGAGAGAGAGGGAGAATCCCAAGCAGGCTCCGCGCGGTGAGCAGACAACCTGATGTGGGACTCAAACTTATGAAACTGAGATCATGACCTGATCCTGACTGACTCAGGTGCCCCCTTTAGGAACATTTTTTATACGTGTGCTCTTCTAGAGTATTTTCAGTGCGGCACTTGTGGTGAACGCATTTTTTTTTACCAAAGAGACTTTTGGAGTTGGCTTGACAGATATAAACCAGCTTTATGGGGTAATCCGCTTGAGAAGGATAATGATGTAGGCAGGATATTCAGTGCTGTTTCATCCCTGCAGCTGTCTATCCTCAGGACCATGGCCAACAGCGAACGCACCTTCATTGCCATCAAGCCTGATGGGGTCCAGCGCGGCCTCATGGGAGAGATCATCAAGCGTTTTGAGCAAAAGGGATTCCGCCTCGTTGCTATGAAATTAATTCAGGTAAGTGGACTTCATTCTTCATATTTCTGTTCTCTCGGAGTACAGGGCAACGTTGTACGTTAGCCTCTCGGTTTCTCCCTTCCCCTCCTTTGTAGTCTTCCCCACGAAGGGTGAACACAGATGTCCTGAGACCTGGAAACAACTCGGTGGCTGGTGTTGTGGCTGAGTCCTGCAACAAACCAATTACTGGGACTTTGGAAATAGCCTCCCTTTCCCTTTAGCAATGCAGAGTTCCATATGTTACCGCAGCACTGTGATTTCTGACTCAAAGCCCTGGGCATGTTTGAGCTCCTGGTCTTGAACTTCTTGAGCAGATTATTTCAGAGAGCTTCTCCCCTCCCCCACCTCCCTCTCTGAGGCAGGTTGTTTGTCAGCAAGGAAATCTTTCTGTCCTTACTTACCGCCCACTTAGTGTGTGGCATATATTAGGCGCCATCAGGGGATGTTGGGGGGAAAGCTGTGGTTTTGGTCTTGGGGAAGCCCCCCAGAAAACAGTAGAGAACAGACACATTTTCAACACACCTGCCAAGCAGTATTCCGGAAAAATGAAAAGAATTAATTGGCCAAGAACCCTTTTTCAGACAGACCTGGGAAGTGAGAATTCAAATTCTCAGAGCAGATAAATTAGGGGACAGTCTTTTTTCCCAGCACTAGAGTCATCTTTGGACACTGCTGGTGCATTTTAAATGGAATTTGGTTTGCAATTTAGTTCCCGTGTGGTGTTTTGGGGAAACCGCTTTAGTGTAAGGGGCGGGGTGGGAGGGGTAGATGGGTGTTAATGCAGAGGGGGGTACGTGATGGAATCGTTAGTGCCGGGTATCGGGTCAGTACTGCTTTCCAGAGAGTTTGCATATTAAATTAGGTTTTGAAGGTAAAGCGAAATGAACAGTATTGTTGATCACGTGTGCTGGATGCATGTGTTTTCTGTAGCCCTCACGATGACCCAGAGGTGTACTTATCTCTATGCCTGTGGTCATTGGAACCTGGGGCTTGGAGAGGTTAAGTAATGAATCTGAAGGCATGCAGTCAGTGATGCAGGGAAGATTTTAACCCGGGTCTCTCTGACTCTTAAGTGTGTGCATTTTTCCTGTTATACCAAGTTCCCATCCAGGGTGTGGGCTTGGTGAAGAATGGGGCGAGGGATGACTGCCTTGAGTCTAGGGTTGTTTATAGGTGACTTGGAGGAGGAAAAACCTGATGTCCCCTCCTCCAGAAAAAAAAAAAACAAAAAAACCACGCTGTAATCTGTTCTGCAGATTAAAGGTAATCAGAAGCAATGACTAGAATTAAAAGAGTGTTCTGGTAAGGGAAGGTCAAGTCAGTGTGTCCGGAGGCTACCCCTACCAGTCTTCCATTTGGATTGGGGGTTGGTGGGAGAGGGTGAATTGCTAACATGGCGTGATCACGAGGCTATGTGATTTTACTTTGGCAAGTAAGTATCAACCAGAGGCTGAGCGGCAGGATGTTCTGAATGTGCTTTTTGGCAGCAGATGTCCACGCTTGTGGGTATCCCTGCAGTGTGCCCTCCACAATGCAGTCCTACAGAACTGGGAAAACTAAGGGTCCTTGTTAGACCCTGAACAAGTGTGTGTGCAGTGGCAAAGAGAGAACACAGCTGGGTGAGTCGGGATTGCTAGGCAGGTGGTTTCCTCTCCAGCTAATTTGATTTGGTCCCACATACCGGCCTTGGCAGTGTGACAGTTTCTAGTTCCTTCTTCATCAAAATTATTTATTGCTAGATGTCATCTTTTTCCCCCCCTTTTTTTAAAATTTTTATTTATTTATTTTGAGAGAGAGACAGCGCTAGCAGGGGAGGGGCAGAGAGAGAGAGAGAGAGAGAGAGAGAGAGAGAGGGAATCCCAAGCAGGCTCCATGCTGCCAACGCAGAGCCAGACGTGGGGCTCCAACCCATGAAACCGGAAGATCATGACCTGAGCTGATACCGACAGTCAGACACTTAACCATCTGAGCCACCCAGGGGCCCCAGATGTCACGCTCTTTTGAGTGGTTTGTGTGGAAATCGCATAGTTGCCATACCCGGCCTTCATCTTCTGAATAAATCTGAAGTATCCCTGAGAAGTGGCCGGGTTCAATTTGCTTCTCATCCATTGCCAAGACCCCCCCCAACCCTGACTTCCTTTTCACGTTTTAGTTGAGGCTTACTCTCAATGAATGGAAATTCATCGTATTGTTAGTTTTCCTGTCTGAGTTGGGATGGCTGGATTCAGTTCTAACGTTCTGTGGTTCTGTTCTGATCAGCCAAGGCCAGTAGGGGGGACATTGGTACAAAGCTGACGCACTTTTAGTCTCTG